>NC_083100.1:119455997-119771723 GCF_949774975.1 Lagenorhynchus albirostris | reverse complement strand
TCGTAAGAGGAATTGCCAACTACGCCTGGCTACGGCCTTCCCTGTGTTAAGGAACCAGCCACACTTAGACGCCTTTAAAGGAAAATTTATTCAGCGAAGTTCCCATTGTGTGGCGATGGTCAACCTTCGCAGCGCCAATACTGCAGGGACTTAGGTTGGCTGCTCACAAGGCTAGGTGACCCTGCATACAGAAGCAGGCGTTTCCCTTTGGAAGCTTGCATCCCGGTTTCTTAGGGGCTGCTTGCAAGACCCTGCATTTGCTCAGCATCTATCCTCTGCCCCTACGCCTGGTTAGGAAGCGAGTATTTTAGCCTGAGAAGCAGGGCTCCTGCAACTCTGGAGGAGAGCTAATCCTGCAGCCCACGTTCGTCCTGGAAAACCGCAAGGCGACACTTGGCCTCAGGGTAGGGGCGAAATTGCCGCCGGACAGGTCTTGCCTGCCGCGGTTTCCATGAGTTCTCCACCGTTTTCGGGCTTCAATGGAGAGCGAGGAGAGCTGTCGGCTCTCACAGAACTCTGGCCTCCGCACCGTTTGCCATGCAACTGCACTCAAGACCACACATCTCCTCCCGACCTGCTGAGAAACAGGCATCCGTGTAGGCCCTTGTTATCATTTCCTGGCCTGCAGAGTCCAAGGCGACACACTGTCCTCTTGCTTGGACACCTACGTTCCCACAGCTTGCCAAACGCTACCGAAGGCAGTCCTAACCAGTCTCGTGTGCTGCGCAACTTTGATTCAGTTACGAAAAGCCACCTGCATTGAGGTGAACACTCTGCTCAGCGCTCTTTCCGGGAGCTCACAGTTGCCCCCTCTCTACGTTAGGGAGGATGTCGAGGTGAGGTCCAAACTGAGCAAAGAGCACAATTGCTCACGTTGCCGTGGTAGTCGTCGGAAGAGGCATTGACTACTACGCCTTGCTAAAGTCTTTCTTCTGTTAGGGAAGTCACCACACTTAGACACCTGTCAAGGAAAATTTATTCAGCGGAGTTCCCATTGTTTGGCGATGGTCAACCTTCGCTGTGCCAATACTGCAGGGACTTAGGTTGGCTGCTCACAAGGCTAGGTGACCCTACATACAGAAGCAGGCGTTTCCCTTTGGAAGCTTGGATCCCGGTTGCTTAGGGGCTGCTTGCAAGACCCTGCTATTGCCCAGCATCTATCCTCTGCCCCTACGCCTGGTTAGGAAGCGAGTATTTTAGCCTGAGAAGCAGGGCTCTTGCAACTCTGGAGGAGAGCTAATCCTGCAGCCCACGTTCGTCCTGGGAAACCGCAAGGCGACACTTGGCCTCAGGGTAGGGGCGAAATTGCCGCCGGACAGGTCTTGCCTGCCGCGGTTTCCATGAGTTCTCCACCGTGTTCGGGCTTCAATGGAGAGCGAGGAGAGCTGTCGGCTCTCACAGAACTCTGGCCTCCGCACCGTTTGCCATGCAACTGCACTCAAGACCACACGTCTCCTCCCGGCCCGCTGAGAAACAGGCCGCCGTGTAGGACCACTGTAACACTTCTTGGCATGTAGACTCCAAGGCGACACACTGCCCTTTTCCTTGGAGAACTACGGTGCCCCAGCTTGCCAACGCTCATGAAGGCAGTCCGAGCCCGTCTCATGTGCTGGGCCACTTGCATTCAGGGAGGAAAAGCCACCGGCATTGAGGTGAACACTCTGCTCAGCGTTCTTTCCGGGAGCTCACAATTGGCGCCTCTCTAGGTTAAGCAGGAAGTCGTAGTGAGGACCAACCTGAGCAAAGAGCACAATTCCTCACGTTACACCGGTAGTCGTCGTAAGAGGAATTGCCAACTACGCCTGGCTACGGCCTTCCCTGTGTTAAGGAACCAGCCACACTTAGATGCCTTTAAAGGAAAATTTATTCAGCGAAGTTCCCATTGTGTGGCGATGGTCAACCTTCGCAGCGCCAATACTGCAGGGACTTAGGTTGGCTGCTCACAAGGCTAGGTGACCCTGCATACAGAAGCAGGCGTTTCCCTTTGGAAGCTTGCATCCCGGTTTCTTAGGGGCTGCTTGCAAGACCCTGCATTTGCTCAGCATCTATCCTCTGCCCCTACGCCTGGTTAGGAAGCGAGTATTTTAGCCTGAGAAGCAGGGCTCCTGCAACTCTGGAGGAGAGCTAATCCTGCAGCCCACGTTCGTCCTGGAAAACCGCAAGGCGACACTTGGCCTCAGGGTAGGGGCGAAATTGCCGCCGGACAGGTCTTGCCTGCCGCGGTTTCCATGAGTTCTCCACCGTTTTCGGGCTTCAATGGAGAGCGAGGAGAGCTGTCGGCTCTCACAGAACTCTGGCCTCCGCACCATTTGCCATGCAACTGCACTCAAGACCACACATCTCCTCCCGACCTGCTGAGAAACAGGCATCCGTGTAGGCCCTTGTTATCATTTCCTGGCCTGCAGAGTCCAAGGCGACACACTGTCCTCTTGCTTGGACACCTACGTTCCCACAGCTTGCCAAACGCTACCGAAGGCAGTCCTAACCAGTCTCGTGTGCTGCGCAACTTTGATTCAGTTACGAAAAGCCACCTGCATTGAGGTGAACACTCTGCTCAGCGCTCTTTCCGGGAGCTCACAGTTGCCCCCTCTCTAGGTTAGGGAGGATGTCGAGGTGAGGTCCAAACTGAGCAAAGAGCACAATTGCTCACGTTGCCGTGGTAGTCGTCGGAAGAGGCATTGACTACTACGCCTTGCTAAAGTCTTTCTTCTGTTAGGGAAGTCACCACACTTAGACACCTGTCAAGGAAAATTTATTCAGCGGAGTTCCCATTGTTTGGCGATGGTCAACCTTCGCTGTGCCAATACTGCAGGGACTTAGGTTGGCTGCTCACAAGGCTAGGTGACCCTACATACAGAAGCAGGCGTTTCCCTTTGGAAGCTTGGATCCCGGTTGCTTAGGGGCTGCTTGCAAGACCCTGCTATTGCCCAGCATCTATCCTCTGCCCCTACGCCTGGTTAGGAAGCGAGTATTTTAGCCTGAGAAGCAGGGCTCTTGCAACTCTGGAGGAGAGCTAATCCTGCAGCCCACGTTCGTCCTGGGAAACCGCAAGGCGACACTTGGCCTCAGGGTAGGGGCGAAATTGCCGCCGGACAGGTCTTGCCTGCCGCGGTTTCCATGAGTTCTCCACCGTTTTCGGGCTTCAATGGAGAGCGAGGAGAGCTGTCGGCTCTCACAGAACTCTGGCCTCCGCACCGTTTGCCATGCAACTGCACTCAAGACCACACGTCTCCTCCCGGCCCGCTGAGAAACAGGCCGCCGTGTAGGACCACTGTAACACTTCTTGGCATGTAGACTCCAAGGCGACACACTGCCCTTTTCCTTGGAGAACTACGGTGCCCCAGCTTGCCAACGCTCATGAAGGCAGTCCGAGCCCGTCTCATGTGCTGGGCCACTTGCATTCAGGGAGGAAAAGCCACCGGCATTGAGGTGAACACTCTGCTCAGCGTTCTTTCCGGGAGCTCACAATTGGCGCCTCTCTAGGTTAAGCAGGAAGTCGTAGTGAGGACCAACCTGAGCAAAGAGCACAATTCCTCACGTTACACCGGTAGTCGTCGTAAGAGGAATTGCCAACTACGCCTGGCTACGGCCTTCCCTGTGTTAAGGAACCAGCCACACTTAGATGCCTTTAAAGGAAAATTTATTCAGCGAAGTTCCCATTGTGTGGCGATGGTCAACCTTCGCAGCGCCAATACTGCAGGGACTTAGGTTGGCTGCTCACAAGGCTAGGTGACCCTGCATACAGAAGCAGGCGTTTCCCTTTGGAAGCTTGCATCCCGGTTTCTTAGGGGCTGCTTCCAAGACCCTGCAATTGCTCAGCATCTATCCTCTGCCCCTACGCCTGGTTAGGAAGCGAGTATTTTAGCCTGAGAAGCAGGGCTCCTGCAACTCTGGAGGAGAGCTAATCCTGCAGCCCACGTTCGTCCTGGAAAACCGCAAGGCGACACTTGGCCTCAGGGTAGGGGCGAAATTGCCGCCGGACAGGTCTTGCCTGCCGCGGTTTCCATGAGTTCTCCACCGTTTTCGGGCTTCAATGGAGAGCGAGGAGAGCTGTCGGCTCTCACAGAACTCTGGCCTCCGCACCGTTTGCCATGCAACTGCACTCAAGACCACACGTCTCCTCCCGGCCTGCTGAGAAACAGGCCGCCGTGTAGGACCACTGTAACACTTCTTGGCATGTAGACTCCAAGGCGACACGCTGCCCTTTTCCTTGGAGAACTACGGTGCCCCAGCTTGCCAACGCTCATGAAGGCAGTCCGAGCCCGTCTCATGTGCTGGGCCACTTGCATTCAGGGAGGAAAAGCCACCGGCATTGAGGTGAACACTCTGCTCAGCGTTCTTTCCGGGAGCTCACAATTGCCGCCTCTCTAGGTTAAGCAGGAAGTCGTAGTGAGGACCAACCTGAGCAAAGAGCACAATTCCTCACGTTACACCGGTAGTCATCGTAAGAGGAATTGCCAACTACGCCTGGCTACGGCCTTCCCTGTGTTAAGGAACCAGCCACACTTAGATGCCTTTAAAGGAAAATTTATTCAGCGAAGTTCCCATTGTGTGGCGATGGTCAACCTTCGCAGCGCCAATACTGCAGGGACTTAGGTTGGCTGCTCACAAGGCTAGGTGACCCTGCATACAGAAGCAGGCGTTTCCCTTTGGAAGCTTGCATCCCGGTTTCTTAGGGGCTGCTTGCAAGACCCTGCAATTGCTCAGCATCTATCCTCTGCCCCTACGCCTGGTTAGGAAGCGAGTATTTTAGCCTGAGAAGCAGGGCTCCTGCAACTCTGGAGGAGAGCTAATCCTGCAGCCCACGTTCGTCCTGGAAAACCGCAAGGCGACACTTGGCCTCAGGGTAGGGGCGAAATTGCCGCCGGACAGGTCTTGCCTGCCGCGGTTTCCATGAGTTCTCCACCGTTTTCGGGCTTCAATGGAGAGCGAGGAGAGCTGTCGGCTCTCACAGAACTCTGGCCTCCGCACCGTTTGCCATGCAACTGCACTCAAGACCACACGTCTCCTCCCGACCTGCTGAGAAACAGGCATCCGTGTAGGCCCTTGTTATCATTTCCTGGCCTGCAGAGTCCAAGGCGACACACTGTCCTCTTGCTTGGAAACCTACGTTCCCACAGCTTGCCAAACGCTACCGAAGGCAGTCCTAACCAGTCTCGTGTGCTGCGCAACTTTGATTCAGTTACGAAAAGCCACCTGCATTGAGGTGAACACTCTGCTCAGCGCTCTTTCCGGGAGCTCACAGTTGCCCCCTCTCTAGGTTAGGGAGGATGTCGAGGTGAGGTCCAAACTGAGCAAAGAGCACAATTGCTCACGTTGCCGTGGTAGTCGTCGGAAGAGGCATTGACTACTACGCCTTGCTAAAGTCTTTCTTCTGTTAGGGAAGTCACCACACTTAGACACCTGTCAAGGAAAATTTATTCAGCGGAGTTCCCATTGTTTGGCGATGGTCAACCTTCGCTGTGCCAATACTGCAGGGACTTAGGTTGGCTGCTCACAAGGCTAGGTGACCCTACATACAGAAGCAGGCGTTTCCCTTTGGAAGCTTGGATCCCGGTTGCTTAGGGGCTGCTTGCAAGACCCTGCTATTGCCCAGCATCTATCCTCTGCCCCTACGCCTGGTTAGGAAGCGAGTATTTTAGCCTGAGAAGCAGGGCTCTTGCAACTCTGGAGGAGAGCTAATCCTGCAGCCCACGTTCGTCCTGGGAAACCGCAAGGCGACACTTGGCCTCAGGGTAGGGGCGAAATTGCCGCCGGACAGGTCTTGCCTGCCGCGGTTTCCATGAGTTCTCCACCGTTTTCGGGCTTCAATGGAGAGCGAGGAGAGCTGTCGGCTCTCACAGAACTCTGGCCTCCGCACCGTTTGCCATGCAACTGCACTCAAGACCACACGTCTCCTCCCGACCTGCTGAGAAACAGGCATCCGTGTAGGCCCTTGTTATCATTTCCTGGCCTGCAGAGTCCAAGGCGACACACTGTCCTCTTGCTTTGACACCTACGTTCCCACAGCTTGCCAAACGCTACCGAAGGCAGTCCTAACCAGTCTCGTGTGCTGCGCAACTTTGATTCAGTTACGAAAAGCCACCTGCATTGAGGTGAACACTCTGCTCAGCGCTCTTTCCGGGAGCTCACAGTTGCCCCCTCTCTAGGTTAGGGAGGATGTCGAGGTGAGGTCCAAACTGAGCAAAGAGCACAATTGCTCACGTTGCCGTGGTAGTCGTCGGAAGAGGCATTGACTACTACGCCTTGCTAAAGTCTTTCTTCTGTTAGGGAAGTCACCACACTTAGACACCTGTCAAGGAAAATTTATTCAGCGGAGTTCCCATTGTTTGGCGATGGTCAACCTTCGCTGTGCCAATACTGCAGGGACTTAGGTTGGCTGCTCACAAGGCTAGGTGACCCTACATACAGAAGCAGGCGTTTCCCTTTGGAAGCTTGGATCCCGGTTGCTTAGGGGCTGCTTGCAAGACCCTGCTATTGCCCAGCATCTATCCTCTGCCCCTACGCCTGGTTAGGAAGCGAGTATTTTAGCCTGAGAAGCAGGGCTCTTGCAACTCTGGAGGAGAGCTAATCCTGCAGCCCACGTTCGTCCTGGGAAACCGCAAGGCGACCCTTGGCCTCAGGGTAGGGGCGAAATTGCCGCCGGACAGGTCTTGCCTGCCGCGGTTTCCATGAGTTCTCCACCGTTTTCGGGCTTCAATGGAGAGCGAGGAGAGCTGTCGGCTCTCACAGAACTCTGGCCTCCGCACCGTTTGCCATGCAACTGCACTCAAGACCACACGTCTCCTCCCGGCCCGCTGAGAAACAGGCCGCCGTGTAGGACCACTGTAACACTTCTTGGCATGTAGACTCCAAGGCGACACACTGCCCTTTTCCTTGGAGAACTACGGTGCCCCAGCTTGCCAACGCTCATGAAGGCAGTCCGAGCCCGTCTCATGTGCTGGGCCACTTGCATTCAGGGAGGAAAAGCCACCGGCATTGAGGTGAACACTCTGCTCAGCGTTCTTTCCGGGAGCTCACAATTGGCGCCTCTCTAGGTTAAGCAGGAAGTCGTAGTGAGGACCAACGTGAGCAAAGAGCACAATTCCTCACGTTACACCGGTAGTCGTCGTAAGAGGAATTGCCAACTACGCCTGGCTACGGCCTTCCCTGTGTTAAGGAACCAGCCACACTTAGATGCCTTTAAAGGAAAATTTATTCAGCGAAGTTCCCATTGTGTGGCGATGGTCAACCTTCGCAGCGCCAATACTGCAGGGACTTAGGTTGGCTGCTCACAAGGCTAGGTGACCCTGCATACAGAAGCAGGCGTTTCCCTTTGGAAGCTTGCATCCCGGTTTCTTAGGGGCTGCTTGCAAGACCCTGCATTTGCTCAGCATCTATCCTCTGCCCCTACGCCTGGTTAGGAAGCGAGTATTTTAGCCTGAGAAGCAGGGCTCCTGCAACTCTGGAGGAGAGCTAATCCTGCAGCCCACGTTCGTCCTGGAAAACCGCAAGGCGACACTTGGCCTCAGGGTAGGGGCGAAATTGCCGCCGGACAGGTCTTGCCTGCCGCGGTTTCCATGAGTTCTCCACCGTTTTCGGGCTTCAATGGAGAGCGAGGAGAGCTGTCGGCTCTCACAGAACTCTGGCCTCCGCACCGTTTGCCATGCAACTGCACTCAAGACCACACGTCTCCTCCCGACCTGCTGAGAAACAGGCATCCGTGTAGGCCCTTGTTATCATTTCCTGGCCTGCAGAGTCCAAGGCGACACACTGTCCTCTTGCTTGGACACCTACGTTCCCACAGCTTGCCAAACGCTACCGAAGGCAGTCCTAACCAGTCTCGTGTGCTGCGCAACTTTGATTCAGTTACGAAAAGCCACCTGCATTGAGGTGAACACTCTGCTCAGCGCTCTTTCCGGGAGCTCACAGTTGCCCCCTCTCTAGGTTAGGGAGGATGTCGAGGTGAGGTCCAAACTGAGCAAAGAGCACAATTGCTCACGTTGCCGTGGTAGTCGTCGGAAGAGGCATTGACTACTACGCCTTGCTAAAGTCTTTCTTCTGTTAGGGAAGTCACCACACTTAGACACCTGTCAAGGAAAACTTACTCAGCGGAGTTCCCATTGTTTGGCGATGGTCAACCTTCGCTGTGCCAATACTGCAGGGACTTAGGTTGGCTGCTCACAAGGCTAGGTGACCCTACATACAGAAGCAGGCGTTTCCCTTTGGAAGCTTGGATCCCGGTTGCTTAGGGGCTGCTTGCAAGACCCTGCTATTGCCCAGCATCTATCCTCTGCCCCTACGCCTGGTTAGGAAGCGAGTATTTTAGCCTGAGAAGCAGGGCTCTTGCAACTCTGGAGGAGAGCTAATCCTGCAGCCCACGTTCGTCCTGGGAAACCGCAAGGCGACACTTGGCCTCAGGGTAGGGGCGAAATTGCCGCCGGACAGGTCTTGCCTGCCGCGGTTTCCATGAGTTCTCCACCGTTTTCGGGCTTCAATGGAGAGCGAGGAGAGCTGTCGGCTCTCACAGAACTCTGGCCTCCGCACCGTTTGCCATGCAACTGCACTCAAGACCACACGTCTCCTCCCGACCTGCTGAGAAACAGGCATCCGTGTAGGCCCTTGTTATCATTTCCTGGCCTGCAGAGTCCAAGGCGACACACTGTCCTCTTGCTTGGACACCTACGTTCCCACAGCTTGCCAAACGCTACCGAAGGCAGTCCTAACCAGTCTCGTGTGCTGCGCAACTTTGATTCAGTTACGAAAAGCCACCTGCATTGAGGTGAACACTCTGCTCAGCGCTCTTTCCGGGAGCTCACAGTTGCCCCCTCTCTAGGTTAGGGAGGATGTCGAGGTGAGGTCCAAACTGAGCAAAGAGCACAATTGCTCACGTTGCCGTGGTAGTCGTCGGAAGAGGCATTGACTACTACGCCTTGCTAAAGTCTTTCTTCTGTTAGGGAAGTCACCACACTGAGACACCTGTCAAGGAAAATTTATTCAGCGGAGTTCCCATTGTTTGGCGATGGTCAACCTTCGCTGTGCCAATACTGCAGGGACTTAGGTTGGCTGCTCACAAGGCTAGGTGACCCTACATACAGAAGCAGGCGTTTCCCTTTGGAAGCTTGGATCCCGGTTGCTTAGGGGCTGCTTGCAAGACCCTGCTATTGCCCAGCATCTATCCTCTGCCCCTACGCCTGGTTAGGAAGCGAGTATTTTAGCCTGAGAAGCAGGGCTCTTGCAACTCTGGAGGAGAGCTAATCCTGCAGCCCACGTTCGTCCTGGGAAACCGCAAGGCGACCCTTGGCCTCAGGGTAGGGGCGAAATTGCCGCCGGACAGGTCTTGCCTGCCGCGGTTTCCATGAGTTCTCCACCGTTTTCGGGCTTCAATGGAGAGCGAGGGGAGCTGTCGGCTCTCACAGAACTCTGGCCTCCGCACCGTTTGCCATGCAACTGCACTCAAGACCACACGTCTCCTCCCGGCCCGCTGAGAAACAGGCCGCCGTGTAGGACCACTGTAACACTTCTTGGCATGTAGACTCCAAGGCGACACACTGCCCTTTTCCTTGGAGAACTACGGTGCCCCAGCTTGCCAACGCTCATGAAGGCAGTCCGAGCCCGTCTCATGTGCTGGGCCACTTGCATTCAGGGAGGAAAAGCCACCGGCATTGAGGTGAACACTCTGCTCAGCGTTCTTTCCGGGAGCTCACAATTGGCGCCTCTCTAGGTTAAGCAGGAAGTCGTAGTGAGGACCAACCTGAGCAAAGAGCACAATTCCTCACGTTACACCGGTAGTCGTCGTAAGAGGAATTGCCAACTACGCCTGGCTACGGCCTTCCCTGTGTTAAGGAACCAGCCACACTTAGATGCCTTTAAAGGAAAATTTATTCAGCGAAGTTCCCATTGTGTGGCGATGGTCAACCTTCGCAGCGCCAATACTGCAGGGACTTAGGTTGGCTGCTCACAAGGCTAGGTGACCCTGCATACAGAAGCAGGCATTTCCCTTTGGAAGCTTGCATCCCGGTTTCTTAGGGGCTGCTTGCAAGACCCTGCATTTGCTCAGCATCTATCCTCTGCCCCTACGCCTGGTTAGGAAGCGAGTATTTTAGCCTGAGAAGCAGGGCTCCTGCAACTCTGGAGGAGAGCTAATCCTGCAGCCCACGTTCGTCCTGGAAAACCGCAAGGCGACACTTGGCCTCAGGGTAGGGGCGAAATTGCCGCCGGACAGGTCTTGCCTGCCGCGGTTTCCATGAGTTCTCCACCGTTTTCGGGCTTCAATGGAGAGCGAGGAGAGCTGTCGGCTCTCACAGAACTCTGGCCTCCGCACCGTTTGCCATGCAACTGCACTCAAGACCACACGTCTCCTCCCGACCTGCTGAGAAACAGGCATCCGTGTAGGCCCTTGTTATCATTTCCTGGCCTGCAGAGTCCAAGGCGACACACTGTCCTCTTGCTTGGACACCTACGTTCCCACAGCTTGCCAAACGCTACCGAAGGCAGTCCTAACCAGTCTCGTGTGCTGCGCAACTTTGATTCAGTTACGAAAAGCCACCTGCATTGAGGTGAACACTCTGCTCAGCGCTCTTTCCGGGAGCTCACAGTTGCCCCCTCTCTAGGTTAGGGAGGATGTCGAGGTGAGGTCCAAACTGAGCAAAGAGCACAATTGCTCACGTTGCCGTGGTAGTCGTCGGAAGAGGCATTGACTACTACGCCTTGCTAAAGTCTTTCTTCTGTTAGGGAAGTCACCACACTTAGACACCTGTCAAGGAAAATTTATTCAGCGGAGTTCCCATTGTTTGGCGATGGTCAACCTTCGCTGTGCCAATACTGCAGGGACTTAGGTTGGCTGCTCACAAGGCTAGGTGACCCTACATACAGAAGCAGGCGTTTCCCTTTGGAAGCTTGGATCCCGGTTGCTTAGGGGCTGCTTGCAAGACCCTGCTATTGCCCAGCATCTATCCTCTGCCCCTACGCCTGGTTAGGAAGCGAGTATTTTAGCCTGAGAAGCAGGGCTCTTGCAACTCTGGAGGAGAGCTAATCCTGCAGCCCACGTTCGTCCTGGGAAACCGCAAGGCGACACTTGGCCTCAGGGTAGGGGCGAAATTGCCGCCGGACAGGTCTTGCCTGCCGCGGTTTCCATGAGTTCTCCACCGTTTTCGGGCTTCAATGGAGAGCGAGGAGAGCTGTCGGCTCTCACAGAACTCTGGCCTCCGCACCGTTTGCCATGCAACTGCACTCAAGACCACACGTCTCCTCCCGGCCCGCTGAGAAACAGGCCGCCGTGTAGGACCACTGTAACACTTCTTGGCATGTAGACTCCAAGGCGACACACTGCCCTTTTCCTTGGAGAACTACGGTGCCCCAGCTTGCCAACGCTCATGAAGGCAGTCCGAGCCCGTCTCATGTGCTGGGCCACTTGCATTCAGGGAGGAAAAGCCACCGGCATTGAGGTGAACACTCTGCTCAGCGTTCTTTCCGGGAGCTCACAATTGGCGCCTCTCTAGGTTAAGCAGGAAGTCGTAGTGAGGACCAACCTGAGCAAAGAGCACAATTCCTCACGTTACACCGGTAGTCGTCGTAAGAGGAATTGCCAACTACGCCTGGCTACGGCCTTCCCTGTGTTAAGGAACCAGCCACACTTAGATGCCTTTAAAGGAAAATTTATTCAGCAAAGTTCCCATTGTGTGGCGATGGTCAACCTTCGCTGTGCCAATACTGCAGGGACTTAGGTTGGCTGCTCACAAGGCTAGGTGACCCTGCATACAGAAGCAGGCGTTTCCCTTTGGAAGCTTGCATCCCGGTTTCTTAGGGGCTGCTTGCAAGACCCTGCATTTGCTCAGCATCTATCCTCTGCCCCTACGCCTGGTTAGGAAGCTAGTATTTTAGCCTGAGAAGCAGGGCTCCTGCAACTCTGGAGGAGAGCTAATCCTGCAGCCCACGTTCGTCCTGGGAAACCGCAAGGCGACCCTTGGCCTCAGTGTAGTGGTGACATTGCCGCCAGACAGGTCTTGCCTGCCGCGGTTTCCATGAGTTCTCCACCGTTTTCGGGCTTCAATGGAGAGCGAGGAGAGCTGTCGGCTCTCACAGAACTCTGGCCTCCGCACCGTTTGCCATGCAACTGCACTCAAGACCACACGTCTCCTCCCGACCTGCTGAGAAACAGGCATCCGTGTAGGCCCTTGTTATCATTTCCTGGCCTGCAGAGTCCAAGGCGACACACTGTCCTCTTGCTTGGAAACCTACGTTCCCACAGCTTGCCAAACGCTACCGAAGGCAGTCCTAACCAGTCTCGTGTGCTGCGCAACTTTGATTCAGTTACGAAAAGCCACCTGCATTGAGGTGAACACTCTGCTCAGCGCTCTTTCCGGGAGCTCACAGTTGCCCCCTCTCTAGGTTAGGGAGGATGTCGAGGTGAGGTCCAAACTGAGCAAAGAGCACAATTGCTCACGTTGCCGTGGTAGTCGTCGGAAGAGGCATTGACTACTACGCCTTGCTAAAGTCTTTCTTCTGTTAGGGAAGTCACCACACTTAGACACCTGTCAAGGAAAATTTATTCAGCGGAGTTCCCATTGTTTGGCGATGGTCAACCTTCGCTGTGCCAATACTGCAGGGACTTAGGTTGGCTGCTCACAAGGCTAGGTGACCCTACATACAGAAGCAGGCGTTTCCCTTTGGAAGCTTGGATCCCGGTTGCTTAGGGGCTGCTTGCAAGACCCTGCTATTGCCCAGCATCTATCCTCTGCCCCTACGCCTGGTTAGGAAGCGAGTATTTTAGCCTGAGAAGCAGGGCTCTTGCAACTCTGGAGGAGAGCTAATCCTGCAGCCCACGTTCGTCCTGGGAAACCGCAAGGCGACACTTGGCCTCAGGGTAGGGGCGAAATTGCTGCCGGACAGGTCTTGCCTGCCGCGGTTTCCATGAGTTCTCCACCGTTTTCGGGCTTCAATGGAGAGCGAGGAGAGCTGTCGGCTCTCACAGAACTCTGGCCTCCGCACCGTTTGCCATGCAACTGCACTCAAGACCACACGTCTCCTCCCGGCCCGCTGAGAAACAGGCCGCCGTGTAGGACCACTGTAACACTTCTTGGCATGTAGACTCCAAGGCGACACACTGCCCTTTTCCTTGGAGAACTACGGTGCCCCAGCTTGCCAACGCTCATGAAGGCAGTCCGAGCCTGTCTCATGTGCTGGGCCACTTGCATTCAGGGAGGAAAAGCCACCGGCATTGAGGTGAACACTCTGCTCAGCGTTCTTTCCGGGAGCTCACAATTGCCGCCTCTCTAGGTTAAGCAGGAAGTCGTAGTGAGGACCAACCTGAGCAAAGAGCACAATTCCTCACGTTACACCGGTAGTCGTCGTAAGAGGAATTGCCAACTACGCCTGGCTACGGCCTTCCCTGTGTTAAGGAACCAGCCACACTTAGATGCCTTTAAAGGAAAATTTATTCAGCGAAGTTCCCATTGTGTGGCGATGGTCAACCTTCGCTGTGCCAATACTGCAGGGACTTAGGTTGGCTGCTCACAAGGCTAGGTGACCCTGCATACAGAAGCAGGCGTTTCCCTTTGGAAGCTTGCATCCCGGTTTCTTAGGGGCTGCTTGCAAGACCCTGCATTTGCTCAGCATCTATCCTCTGCCCCTACGCCTGGTTAGGAAGCGAGTATTTTAGCCTGAGAAGCAGGGCTCCTGCAACTCTGGAGGAGAGCTAATCCTGCAGCCCACGTTCGTCCTGGGAAACCGCAAGGCGACCCTTGGCCTCAGTGTAGTGGTGACATTGCCGCCAGACAGGTCTTGCCTGCCGCGGTTTCCATGAGTTCTCCACCGTTTTCGGGCTTCAATGGAGAGCGAGGAGAGCTGTCGGCTCTCACAGAACTCTGGCCTCCGCACCGTTTGCCATGCAACTGCACTCAAGACCACACGTCTCCTCCCGACCTGCTGAGAAACAGGCATCCGTGTAGGCCCTTGTTATCATTTCCTGGCCTGCAGAGTCCAAGGCGACACACTGTCCTCTTGCTTGGAAACCTACGTTCCCACAGCTTGCCAAACGCTACCGAAGGCAGTCCTAACCAGTCTCGTGTGCTGCGCAACTTTGATTCAGTTACGAAAAGCCACCTGCATTGAGGTGAACACTCTGCTCAGCGCTCTTTCCGGGAGCTCACAGTTGCCCCCTCTCTAGGTTAGGGAGGATGTCGAGGTGAGGTCCAAACTGAGCAAAGAGCACAATTGCTCACGCTGCCGTGGTAGTCGTCGGAAGAGGCATTGACTACTACGCCTTGCTAAAGTCTTTCTTCTGTTAGGGAAGTCACCACACTTAGACACCTGTCAAGGAAAATTTATTCAGCGGAGTTCCCATTGTTTGGCGATGGTCAACCTTCGCTGTGCCAATACTGCAGGGACTTAGGTTGGCTGCTCACAAGGCTAGGTGACCCTACATACAGAAGCAGGCGTTTCCCTTTGGAAGCTTGGATCCCGGTTGCTTAGGGGCTGCTTGCAAGACCCTGCTATTGCCCAGCATCTATCCTCTGCCCCTACGCCTGGTTAGGAAGCGAGTATTTTAGCCTGAGAAGCAGGGCTCTTGCAACTCTGGAGGAGAGCTAATCCTGCAGCCCACGTTCGTCCTGGGAAACCGCAAGGCGACACTTGGCCTCAGGGTAGGGGCGAAATTGCCGCCGGACAGGTCTTGCCTGCCGCGGTTTCCATGAGTTCTCCACCGTTTTCGGGCTTCAATGGAGAGCGAGGAGAGCTGTCGGCTCTCACAGAACTCTGGCCTCCGCACCGTTTGCCATGCAACTGCACTCAAGACCACACGTCTCCTCCCGGCCCGCTGAGAAACAGGCCGCCGTGTAGGACCACTGTAACACTTCTTGGCATGTAGACTCCAAGGCGACACACTGCCCTTTTCCTTGGAGAACTACGGTGCCCCAGCTTGCCAAAGCTCATGAAGGCAGTCCGAGCCCATCTCATGTGCTGGGCCACTTGCATTCAGGGAGGAAAAGCCACCGGCATTGAGGTGAACACTCTGCTCAGCGTTCTTTCCGGGAGCTCACAATTGCCGCCTCTCTAGGTTAAGCAGGAAGTCGTAGTGAGGACCAACCTGAGCAAAGAGCACAATTCCTCACGTTACACCGGTAGTCGTCGTAAGAGGAATTGCCAACTACGCCTGGCTACGGCCTTCCCTGTGTTAAGGAACCAGCCACACTTAGATGCCTTTAAAGGAAAATTTATTCAGCAAAGTTCCCATTGTGTGGCGATGGTCAACCTTCGCTGTGCCAATACTGCAGGGACTTAGGTTGGCTGCTCACAAGGCTAGGTGACCCTGCATACAGAAGCAGGCGTTTCCCTTTGGAAGCTTGCATCCCGGTTTCTTAGGGGCTGCTTGCAAGACCCTGCATTTGCTCAGCATCTATCCTCTGCCCCTACGCCTGGTTAGGAAGCGAGTATTTTAGCCTGAGAAGCAGGGCTCCTGCAACTCTGGAGGAGAGCTAATCCTGCAGCCCACGTTCGTCCTGGGAAACCGCAAGGCGACCCTTGGCCTCAGTGTAGTGGTGACATTGCCGCCGGACAGGTCTTGCCTGCCGCGGTTTCCATGAGTTCTCCACCGTTTTCGGGCTTCAATGGAGAGCGAGGAGAGCTGTCGGCTCTCACAGAACTCTGGCCTCCGCACCGTTTGCCATGCAACTGCACTCAAGACCACACGTCTCCTCCCGACCTGCTGAGAAACAGGCATCCGTGTAGGCCCTTGTTATCATTTCCTGGCCTGCAGAGTCCAAGGCGACACACTGTCCTCTTGCTTGGAAACCTACGTTCCCACAGCTTGCCAAACGCTACCGAAGGCAGTCCTAACCAGTCTCGTGTGCTGCGCAACTTTGATTCAGTTACGAAAAGCCACCTGCATTGAGGTGAACACTCTGCTCAGCGCTCTTTCCGGGAGCTCACAGTTGCCCCCTCTCTAGGTTAGGGAGGATGTCGAGGTGAGGTCCAAACTGAGCAAAGAGCACAATTGCTCACGCTGCCGTGGTAGTCGTCGGAAGAGGCATTGACTACTACGCCTTGCTAAAGTCTTTCTTCTGTTAGGGAAGTCACCACACTTAGACACCTGTCAAGGAAAATTTATTCAGCGGAGTTCCCATTGTTTGGCGATGGTCAACCTTCGCTGTGCCAATACTGCAGGGACTTAGGTTGG
Source organism: Lagenorhynchus albirostris (assembly GCF_949774975.1). Taxonomy (NCBI): domain Eukaryota; kingdom Metazoa; phylum Chordata; class Mammalia; order Artiodactyla; family Delphinidae; genus Lagenorhynchus; species Lagenorhynchus albirostris. The sequence continues at coordinate 119,755,570 of NC_083100.1, read as the reverse complement.
CTGCTCACAAGGCTAGGTGACCCTACATACAGAAGCAGGCGTTTCCCTTTGGAAGCTTGGATCCCGGTTGCTTAGGGGCTGCTTGCAAGACCCTGCTATTGCCCAGCATCTATCCTCTGCCCCTACGCCTGGTTAGGAAGCGAGTATTTTAGCCTGAGAAGCAGGGCTCTTGCAACTCTGGAGGAGAGCTAATCCTGCAGCCCACGTTCGTCCTGGGAAACCGCAAGGCGACACTTGGCCTCAGGGTAGGGGCGAAATTGCCGCCGGACAGGTCTTGCCTGCCGCGGTTTCCATGAGTTCTCCACCGTTTTCGGGCTTCAATGGAGAGCGAGGAGAGCTGTCGGCTCTCACAGAACTCTGGCCTCCGCACCGTTTGCCATGCAACTGCACTCAAGACCACACGTCTCCTCCCGGCCTGCTGAGAAACAGGCCGCCGTGTAGGACCACTGTAACACTTCTTGGCATGTAGACTCCAAGGCGACACACTGCCCTTTTCCTTGGAGAACTACGGTGCCCCTGCTTGCCAAAGCTCATGAAGGCAGTCCGAGCCCATCTCATGTGCTGGGCCACTTGCATTCAGGGAGGAAAAGCCACCGGCATTGAGGTGAACACTCTGCTCAGCGTTCTTTCCGGGAGCTCACAATTGCCGCCTCTCTAGGTTAAGCAGGAAGTCGTAGTGAGGACCAACCTGAGCAAAGAGCACAATTCCTCACGTTACACCGGTAGTCGTCGTAAGAGGAATTGCCAACTACGCCTGGCTACGGCCTTCCCTGTGTTAAGGAACCAGCCACACTTAGATGCCTTTAAAGGAAAATTTATTCAGCAAAGTTCCCATTGTGTGGCGATGGTCAACCTTCGCTGTGCCAATACTGCAGGGACTTAGGTTGGCTGCTCACAAGGCTAGGTGACCCTGCATACAGAAGCAGGCGTTTCCCTTTGGAAGCTTGCATCCCGGTTTCTTAGGGGCTGCTTGCAAGACCCTGCATTTGCTCAGCATCTATCCTCTGCCCCTACGCCTGGTTAGGAAGCGAGTATTTTAGCCTGAGAAGCAGGGCTCCTGCAACTCTGGAGGAGAGCTAATCCTGCAGCCCACGTTCGTCCTGGGAAACCGCAAGGCGACCCTTGGCCTCAGTGTAGTGGTGACATTGCCGCCAGACAGGTCTTGCCTGCCGCGGTTTCCATGAGTTCTCCACCGTTTTCGGGCTTCAATGGAGAGCGAGGAGAGCTGTCGGCTCTCACAGAACTCTGGCCTCCGCACCGTTTGCCATGCAACTGCACTCAAGACCACACGTCTCCTCCCGACCTGCTGAGAAACAGGCATCCGTGTAGGCCCTTGTTATCATTTCCTGGCCTGCAGAGTCCAAGGCGACACACTGTCCTCTTGCTTGGAAACCTACGTTCCCACAGCTTGCCAAACGCTACCGAAGGCAGTCCTAACCAGTCTCGTGTGCTGCGCAACTTTGATTCAGTTACGAAAAGCCACCTGCATTGAGGTGAACACTCTGCTCAGCGCTCTTTCCGGGAGCTCACAGTTGCCCCCTCTCTAGGTTAGGGAGGATGTCGAGGTGAGGTCCAAACTGAGCAAAGAGCACAATTGCTCACGTTGCCGTGGTAGTCGTCGGAAGAGGCATTGACTACTACGCCTTGCTAAAGTCTTTCTTCTGTTAGGGAAGTCACCACACTTAGACACCTGTCAAGGAAAATTTATTCAGCGGAGTTCCCATTGTTTGGCGATGGTCAACCTTCGCTGTGCCAATACTGCAGGGACTTAGGTTGGCTGCTCACAAGGCTAGGTGACCCTACATACAGAAGCAGGCGTTTCCCTTTGGAAGCTTGGATCCCGGTTGCTTAGGGGCTGCTTGCAAGACCCTGCTATTGCCCAGCATCTATCCTCTGCCCCTACGCCTGGTTAGGAAGCGAGTATTTTAGCCTGAGAAGCAGGGCTCTTGCAACTCTGGAGGAGAGCTAATCCTGCAGCCCACGTTCGTCCTGGGAAACCGCAAGGCGACCCTTGGCCTCAGGGTAGGGGCGAAATTGCCGCCGGACAGGTCTTGCCTGCCGCGGTTTCCATGAGTTCTCCACCGTTTTCGGGCTTCAATGGAGAGCGAGGAGAGCTGTCGGCTCTCACAGAACTCTGGCCTCCGCACCGTTTGCCATGCAACTGTACTCAAGACCACACGTCTCCTCCCGGCCTGCTGAGAAACAGGCCGCCGTGTAGGACCACTGTAACACTTCTTGGCATGTAGACTCCAAGGCGACACACTGCCCTTTTCCTTGGAGAACTACGGTGCCCCAGCTTGCCAAAGCTCATGAAGGCAGTCCGAGCCCATCTCATGTGCTGGGCCACTTGCATTCAGGGAGGAAAAGCCACCGGCATTGAGGTGAACACTCTGCTCAGCGTTCTTTCCGGGAGCTCACAATTGGCGCCTCTCTAGGTTAAGCAGGAAGTCGTAGTGAGGACCAACCTGAGCAAAGAGCACAATTCCTCACGTTACACCGGTAGTCGTCGTAAGAGGAATTGCCAACTACGCCTGGCTACGGCCTTCCCTGTGTTAAGGAACCAGCCACACTTAGATGCCTTTAAAGGAAAATTTATTCAGCGAAGTTCCCATTGTGTGGCGATGGTCAACCTTCGCAGCGCCAATACTGCAGGGACTTAGGTTGGCTGCTCACAAGGCTAGGTGACCCTGCATACAGAAGCAGGCGTTTCCCTTTGGAAGCTTGCATCCCGGTTTCTTAGGGGCTGCTTGCAAGACCCTGCATTTGCTCAGCATCTATCCTCTGCCCCTACGCCTGGTTAGGAAGCGAGTATTTTAGCCTGAGAAGCAGGGCTCCTGCAACTCTGGAGGAGAGCTAATCCTGCAGCCCACGTTCGTCCTGGGAAACCGCAAGGCGACCCTTGGCCTCAGTGTAGTGGTGACATTGCCGCCGGACAGGTCTTGCCTGCCGCGGTTTCCATGAGTTCTCCACCGTTTTCGGGCTTCAATGGAGAGCGAGGAGAGCTGTCGGCTCTCACAGAACTCTGGCCTCCGCACCGTTTGCCATGCAACTGCACTCAAGACCACACGTCTCCTCCCGACCTGCTGAGAAACAGGCATCCGTGTAGGCCCTTGTTATCATTTCCTGGCCTGCAGAGTCCAAGGCGACACACTGTCCTCTTGCTTGGAAACCTACGTTCCCACAGCTTGCCAAACGCTACCGAAGGCAGTCCTAACCAGTCTCGTGTGCTGCGCAACTTTGATTCAGTTACGAAAAGCCACCTGCATTGAGGTGAACACTCTGCTCAGCGCTCTTTCCGGGAGCTCACAGTTGCCCCCTCTCTAGGTTAGGGAGGATGTCGAGGTGAGGTCCAAACTGAGCAAAGAGCACAATTGCTCACGTTGCCGTGGTAGTCGTCGGAAGAGGCATTGACTACTACGCCTTGCTAAAGTCTTTCTTCTGTTAGGGAAGTCACCACACTTAGACACCTGTCAAGGAAAATTTATTCAGCGGAGTTCCCATTGTTTGGCGATGGTCAACCTTCGCTGTGCCAATACTGCAGGGACTTAGGTTGGCTGCTCACAAGGCTAGGTGACCCTGCATACAGAAGCAGGCGTTTCCCTTTGGAAGCTTGCATCCCGGTTTCTTAGGGGCTGCTTGCAAGACCCTGCAATTGCTCAGCATCTATCCTCTGCCCCTACGCCTGGTTAGGAAGCGAGTATTTTAGCCTGAGAAGCAGGGCTCCTGCAACTCTGGAGGAGAGCTAATCCTGCAGCCCACGTTCGTCCTGGAAAACCGCAAGGCGACACTTGGCCTCAGGGTAGGGGCGAAATTGCCGCCGGACAGGTCTTGCCTGCCGCGGTTTCCATGAGTTCTCCACCGTTTTCGGGCTTCAATGGAGAGCGAGGAGAGCTGTCGGCTCTCACAGAACTCTGGCCTCCGCACCGTTTGCCATGCAACTGCACTCAAGACCACACGTCTCCTCCCGACCTGCTGAGAAACAGGCATCCGTGTAGGCCCTTGTTATCATTTCCTGGCCTGCAGAGTCCAAGGCGACACACTGTCCTCTTGCTTGGACACCTACGTTCCCACAGCTTGCCAAACGCTACCGAAGGCAGTCCTAACCAGTCTCGTGTGCTGCGCAACTTTGATTCAGTTACGAAAAGCCACCTGCATTGAGGTGAACACTCTGCTCAGCGCTCTTTCCGGGAGCTCACAGTTGCCCCCTCTCTAGGTTAGGGAGGATGTCGAGGTGAGGTCCAAACTGAGCAAAGAGCACAATTGCTCACGTTGCCGTGGTAGTCGTCGGAAGAGGCATTGACTACTACGCCTTGCTAAAGTCTTTCTTCTGTTAGGGAAGTCACCACACTTAGACACCTGTCAAGGAAAATTTATTCAGCGGAGTTCCCATTGTTTGGCGATGGTCAACCTTCGCTGTGCCAATACTGCAGGGACTTAGGTTGGCTGCTCACAAGGCTAGGTGACCCTACATACAGAAGCAGGCGTTTCCCTTTGGAAGCTTGGATCCCGGTTGCTTAGGGGCTGCTTGCAAGACCCTGCTATTGCCCAGCATCTATCCTCTGCCCCTACGCCTGGTTAGGAAGCGAGTATTTTAGCCTGAGAAGCAGGGCTCTTGCAACTCTGGAGGAGAGCTAATCCTGCAGCCCACGTTCGTCCTGGGAAACCGCAAGGCGACCCTTGGCCTCAGGGTAGGGGCGAAATTGCCGCCGGACAGGTCTTGCCTGCCGCGGTTTCCATGAGTTCTCCACCGTTTTCGGGCTTCAATGGAGAGCGAGGAGAGCTGTCGGCTCTCACAGAACTCTGGCCTCCGCACCGTTTGCCATGCAACTGTACTCAAGACCACACGTCTCCTCCCGGCCTGCTGAGAAACAGGCCGCCGTGTAGGACCACTGTAACACTTCTTGGCATGTAGACTCCAAGGCGACACACTGCCCTTTTCCTTGGAGAACTACGGTGCCCCAGCTTGCCAAAGCTCATGAAGGCAGTCCGAGCCCATCTCATGTGCTGGGCCACTTGCATTCAGGGAGGAAAAGCCACCGGCATTGAGGTGAACACTCTGCTCAGCGTTCTTTCCGGGAGCTCACAATTGGCGCCTCTCTAGGTTAAGCAGGAAGTCGTAGTGAGGACCAACCTGAGCAAAGAGCACAATTCCTCACGTTACACCGGTAGTCGTCGTAAGAGGAATTGCCAACTACGCCTGGCTACGGCCTTCCCTGTGTTAAGGAACCAGCCACACTTAGATGCCTTTAAAGGAACATTTATTCAGCGAAGTTCCCATTGTGTGGCGATGGTCAACCTTCGCAGCGCCAATACTGCAGGGACTTAGGTTGGCTGCTCACAAGGCTAGGTGACCCTGCATACAGAAGCAGGCGTTTCCCTTTGGAAGCTTGCATCCCGGTTTCTTAGGGGCTGCTTGCAAGACCCTGCATTTGCTCAGCATCTATCCTCTGCCCCTACGCCTGGTTAGGAAGCGAGTATTTTAGCCTGAGAAGCAGGGCTCCTGCAACTCTGGAGGAGAGCTAATCCTGCAGCCCACGTTCGTCCTGGGAAACCGCAAGGCGACCCTTGGCCTCAGTGTAGTGGTGACATTGCCGCCAGACAGGTCTTGCCTGCCGCGGTTTCCATGAGTTCTCCACCGTTTTCGGGCTTCAATGGAGAGCGAGGAGAGCTGTCGGCTCTCACAGAACTCTGGCCTCCGCACCGTTTGCCATGCAACTGCACTCAAGACCACACGTCTCCTCCCGACCTGCTGAGAAACAGGCATCCGTGTAGGCCCTTGTTATCATTTCCTGGCCTGCAGAGTCCAAGGCGACACACTGTCCTCTTGCTTGGAAACCTACGTTCCCACAGCTTGCCAAACGCTACCGAAGGCAGTCCTAACCAGTCTCGTGTGCTGCGCAACTTTGATTCAGTTACGAAAAGCCACCTGCATTGAGGTGAACACTCTGCTCAGCGCTCTTTCCGGGAGCTCACAGTTGCCCCCTCTCTAGGTTAGGGAGGATGTCGAGGTGAGGTCCAAACTGAGCAAAGAGCACAATTGCTCACGTTGCCGTGGTAGTCGTCGGAAGAGGCATTGACTACTACGCCTTGCTAAAGTCTTTCTTCTGTTAGGGAAGTCACCACACTTAGACACCTGTCAAGGAAAATTTATTCAGCGGAGTTCCCATTGTTTGGCGATGGTCAACCTTCGCTGTGCCAATACTGCAGGGACTTAGGTTGGCTGCTCACAAGGCTAGGTGACCCTACATACAGAAGCAGGCGTTTCCCTTTGGAAGCTTGGATCCCGGTTGCTTAGGGGCTGCTTGCAAGACCCTGCTATTGCCCAGCATCTATCCTCTGCCCCTACGCCTGGTTAGGAAGCGAGTATTTTAGCCTGAGAAGCAGGGCTCTTGCAACTCTGGAGGAGAGCTAATCCTGCAGCCCACGTTCGTCCTGGGAAACCGCAAGGCGACCCTTGGCCTCAGGGTAGGGGCGAAATTGCCGCCGGACAGGTCTTGCCTGCCGCGGTTTCCATGAGTTCTCCACCGTTTTCGGGCTTCAATGGAGAGCGAGGAGAGCTGTCGGCTCTCACAGAACTCTGGCCTCCGCACCGTTTGCCATGCAACTGTACTCAAGACCACACGTCTCCTCCCGGCCTGCTGAGAAACAGGCCGCCGTGTAGGACCACTGTAACACTTCTTGGCATGTAGACTCCAAGGCGACACACTGCCCTTTTCCTTGGAGAACTACGGTGCCCCAGCTTGCCAAAGCTCATGAAGGCAGTCCGAGCCCATCTCATGTGCTGGGCCACTTGCATTCAGGGAGGAAAAGCCACCAGCATTGAGGTGAACACTCTGCTCAGCGTTCTTTCCGGGAGCTCACAATTGGCGCCTCTCTAGGTTAAGCAGGAAGTCGTAGTGAGGACCAACCTGAGCAAAGAGCACAATTCCTCACGTTACACCGGTAGTCGTCGTAAGAGGAATTGCCAACTACGCCTGGCTACGGCCTTCCCTGTGTTAAGGAACCAGCCACACTTAGATGCCTTTAAAGGAAAATTTATTCAGCAAAGTTCCCATTGTGTGGCGATGGTCAACCTTCGCTGTGCCAATACTGCAGGGACTTAGGTTGGCTGCTCACAAGGCTAGGTGACCCTGCATACAGAAGCAGGCGTTTCCCTTTGGAAGCTTGCATCCCGGTTTCTTAGGGGCTGCTTGCAAGACCCTGCATTTGCTCAGCATCTATCCTCTGCCCCTACGCCTGGTTAGGAAGTGAGTATTTTAGCCTGAGAAGCAGGGCTCCTGCAACTCTGGAGGAGAGCTAATCCTGCAGCCCACGTTCGTCCTGGGAAACCGCAAGGCGACACTTGGCCTCAGTGTAGTGGTGACATTGCCGCCAGACAGGTCTTGCCTGCCGCGGTTTCCATGAGTTCTCCACCGTTTTCGGGCTTCAATGGAGAGCGAGGAGAGCTGTCGGCTCTCACAGAACTCTGGCCTCCGCACCGTTTGCCATGCAACTGCACTCAAGACCACACGTCTCCTCCCGACCTGCTGAGAAACAGGCATCCGTGTAGGCCCTTGTTATCATTTCCTGGCCTGCAGAGTCCAAGGCGACACACTGTCCTCTTGCTTGGAAACCTACGTTCCCACAGCTTGCCAAACGCTACCGAAGGCAGTCCTAACCAGTCTCGTGTGCTGCGCAACTTTGATTCAGTTACGAAAAGCCACCTGCATTGAGGTGAACACTCTGCTCAGCGCTCTTTCCGGGAGCTCACAGTTGCCCCCTCTCTAGGTTAGGGAGGATGTCGAGGTGAGGTCCAAACTGAGCAAAGAGCACAATTGCTCACGTTGCCGTGGTAGTCGTCGGAAGAGGCATTGACTACTACGCCTTGCTAAAGTCTTTCTTCTGTTAGGGAAGTCACCACACTTAGACACCTGTCAAGGAAAATTTATTCAGCGGAGTTCCCATTGTTTGGCGATGGTCAACCTTCGCTGTGCCAATACTGCAGGGACTTAGGTTGGCTGCTCACAAGGCTAGGTGACCCTACATACAGAAGCAGGCGTTTCCCTTTGGAAGCTTGGATCCCGGTTGCTTAGGGGCTGCTTGCAAGACCCTGCTATTGCCCAGCATCTATCCTCTGCCCCTACGCCTGGTTAGGAAGCGAGTATTTTAGCCTGAGAAGCAGGGCTCTTGCAACTCTGGAGGAGAGCTAATCCTGCAGCCCACGTTCGTCCTGGGAAACCGCAAGGCGACACTTGGCCTCAGGGTAGGGGCGAAATTGCCGCCGGACAGGTCTTGCCTGCCGCGGTTTCCATGAGTTCTCCACCGTTTTCGGGCTTCAATGGAGAGCGAGGAGAGCTGTCGGCTCTCACAGAACTCTGGCCTCCGCACCGTTTGCCATGCAACTGCACTCAAGACCACACGTCTCCTCCCGGCCTGCTGAGAAACAGGCCGCCGTGTAGGACCACTGTAACACTTCTTGGCATGTAGACTCCAAGGCGACACACTGCCCTTTTCCTTGGAGAACTACGGTGCCCCAGCTTGCCAACGCTCATGAAGGCAGTCCGAGCCCGTCTCATGTGCTGGGCCACTTGCATTCAGGGAGGAAAAGCCACCGGCATTGAGGTGAACACTCTGCTCAGCGTTCTTTCCGGGAGCTCACAATTGGCGCCTCTCTAGGTTAAGCAGGAAGTCGTAGTGAGGACCAACCTGAGCAAAGAGCACAATTCCTCACGTTACACCGGTAGTCGTCGTAAGAGGAATTGCCAACTACGCCTGGCTACGGCCTTCCCTGTGTTAAGGAACCAGCCACACTTAGATGCCTTTAAAGGAAAATTTATTCAGCGAAGTTCCCATTGTGTGGCGATGGTCAACCTTCGCAGCGCCAATACTGCAGGGACTTAGGTTGGCTGCTCACAAGGCTAGGTGACCCTGCATACAGAAGCAGGCGTTTCCCTTTGGAAGCTTGCATCCCGGTTTCTTAGGGGCTGCTTGCAAGACCCTGCATTTGCTCAGCATCTATCCTCTGCCCCTACGCCTGGTTAGGAAGCGAGTATTTTAGCCTGAGAAGCAGGGCTCCTGCAACTCTGGAGGAGAGCTAATCCTGCAGCCCACGTTCGTCCTGGAAAACCGCAAGGCGACACTTGGCCTCAGGGTAGGGGCGAAATTGCCGCCGGACAGGTCTTGCCTGCCGCGGTTTCCATGAGTTCTCCACCGTTTTCGGGCTTCAATGGAGAGCGAGGAGAGCTGTCGGCTCTCACAGAACTCTGGCCTCCGCACCGTTTGCCATGCAACTGCACTCAAGACCACACGTCTCCTCCCGACCTGCTGAGAAACAGGCATCCGTGTAGGCCCTTGTTATCATTTCCTGGCCTGCAGAGTCCAAGGCGACACACTGTCCTCTTGCTTGGACACCTACGTTCCCACAGCTTGCCAAACGCTACCGAAGGCAGTCCTAACCAGTCTCGTGTGCTGCGCAACTTTGATTCAGTTACGAAAAGCCACCTGCATTGAGGTGAACACTCTGCTCAGCGCTCTTTCCGGGAGCTCACAGTTGCCCCCTCTCTAGGTTAGGGAGGATGTCGAGGTGAGGTCCAAACTGAGCAAAGAGCACAATTGCTCACGTTGCCGTGGTAGTCGTCGGAAGAGGCATTGACTACTACGCCTTGCTAAAGTCTTTCTTCTGTTAGGGAAGTCACCACACTTAGACACCTGTCAAGGAAAATTTATTCAGCGGAGTTCCCATTGTTTGGCGATGGTCAACCTTCGCTGTGCCAATACTGCAGGGACTTAGGTTGGCTGCTCACAAGGCTAGGTGACCCTACATACAGAAGCAGGCGTTTCCCTTTGGAAGCTTGGATCCCGGTTGCTTAGGGGCTGCTTGCAAGACCCTGCTATTGCCCAGCATCTATCCTCTGCCCCTACGCCTGGTTAGGAAGCGAGTATTTTAGCCTGAGAAGCAGGGCTCTTGCAACTCTGGAGGAGAGCTAATCCTGCAGCCCACGTTCGTCCTGGGAAACCGCAAGGCGACCCTTGGCCTCAGGGTAGGGGCGAAATTGCCGCCGGACAGGTCTTGCCTGCCGCGGTTTCCATGAGTTCTCCACCGTTTTCGGGCTTCAATGGAGAGCGAGGAGAGCTGTCGGCTCTCACAGAACTCTGGCCTCCGCACCGTTTGCCATGCAACTGTACTCAAGACCACACGTCTCCTCCCGGCCTGCTGAGAAACAGGCCGCCGTGTAGGACCACTGTAACACTTCTTGGCATGTAGACTCCAAGGCGACACACTGCCCTTTTCCTTGGAGAACTACGGTGCCCCAGCTTGCCAACGCTCATGAAGGCAGTCCGAGCCCATCTCATGTGCTGGGCCACTTGCATTCAGGGAGGAAAAGCCACCGGCATTGAGGTGAACACTCTGCTCAGCGTTCTTTCCGGGAGCTCACAATTGCCGCCTCTCTAGGTTAAGCAGGAAGTCGTAGTGAGGACCAACCTGAGCAAAGAGCACAATTCCTCACGTTACACCGGTAGTCGTCGTAAGAGGAATTGCCAACTACGCCTGGCTAAGGCCTTCCCTGTGTTAAGGAACCAGCCACACTTAGATGCCTTTAAAGGAAAATTTATTCAGCAAAGTTCCCATTGTGTGGCGATGGTCAACCTTCGCAGCGCCAATACTGCAGGGACTTTGGTTGGCTGCTCACAAGGCTAGGTGACCCTGCATACAGAAGCAGGCGTTTCCCTTTGGAAGCTTGCATCCCGGTTTCTTAGGGGCTGCTTGCAAGACCCTGCATTTGCTCAGCATCTATCCTCTGCCCCTACGCCTGGTTAGGAAGCGAGTATTTTAGCCTGAGAAGCAGGGCTCCTGCAACTCTGGAGGAGAGCTAATCCTGCAGCCCACGTTCGTCCTGGGAAACCGCAAGGCGACCCTTGGCCTCAGTGTAGTGGTGACATTGCCGCCAGACAGGTCTTGCCTGCCGCGGTTTCCATGAGTTCTCCACCGTTTTCGGGCTTCAATGGAGAGCGAGGAGAGCTGTCGGCTCTCACAGAACTCTGGCCTCCGCACCGTTTGCCATGCAACTGCACTCAAGACCACACGTCTCCTCCCGACCTGCTGAGAAACAGGCATCCGTGTAGGCCCTTGTTATCATTTCCTGGCCTGCAGAGTCCAAGGCGACACACTGTCCTCTTGCTTGGAAACCTACGTTCCCACAGCTTGCCAAACGCTACCGAAGGCAGTCCTAACCAGTCTCGTGTGCTGCGCAACTTTGATTCAGTTACGAAAAGCCACCTGCATTGAGGTGAACACTCTGCTCAGCGCTCTTTCCGGGAGCTCACAGTTGCCCCCTCTCTAGGTTAGGGAGGATGTCGAGGTGAGGTCCAAACTGAGCAAAGAGCACAATTGCTCACGTTGCCGTGGTAGTCGTCGGAAGAGGCATTGACTACTACGCCTTGCTAAAGTCTTTCTTCTGTTAGGGAAGTCACCACACTTAGACACCTGTCAAGGAAAATTTATTCAGCGGAGTTCCCATTGTTTGGCGATGGTCAACCTTCGCTGTGCCAATACTGCAGGGACTTAGGTTGGCTGCTCACAAGGCTAGGTGACCCTACATACAGAAGCAGGCGTTTCCCTTTGGAAGCTTGGATCCCGGTTGCTTAGGGGCTGCTTGCAAGACCCTGCTATTGCCCAGCATCTATCCTCTGCCCCTACGCCTGGTTAGGAAGCGAGTATTTTAGCCTGAGAAGCAGGGCTCTTGCAACTCTGGAGGAGAGCTAATCCTGCAGCCCACGTTCGTCCTGGGAAACCGCAAGGCGACCCTTGGCCTCAGGGTAGGGGCGAAATTGCCGCCGGACAGGTCTTGCCTGCCGCGGTTTCCATGAGTTCTCCACCGTTTTCGGGCTTCAATGGAGAGCGAGGAGAGCTGTCGGCTCTCACAGAACTCTGGCCTCCGCACCGTTTGCCATGCAACTGTACTCAAGACCACACGTCTCCTCCCGGCCTGCTGAGAAACAGGCCGCCGTGTAGGACCACTGTAACACTTCTTGGCATGTAGACTCCAAGGCGACACACTGCCCTTTTCCTTGGAGAACTACGGTGCCCCAGCTTGCCAACGCTCATGAAGGCAGTCCGAGCCCATCTCATGTGCTGGGCCACTTGCATTCAGGGAGGAAAAGCCACCGGCATTGAGGTGAACACTCTGCTCAGCGTTCTTTCCGGGAGCTCACAATTGCCGCCTCTCTAGGTTAAGCAGGAAGTCGTAGTGAGGACCAACCTGAGCAAAGAGCACAATTCCTCACGTTACACCGGTAGTCGTCGTAAGAGGAATTGCCAACTACGCCTGGCTACGGCCTTCCCTGTGTTAAGGAACCAGCCACACTTAGATGCCTTTAAAGGAAAATTTATTCAGCAAAGTTCCCATTGTGTGGCGATGGTCAACCTTCGCTGTGCCAATACTGCAGGGACTTAGGTTGGCTGCTCACAAGGCTAGGTGACCCTGCATACAGAAGCAAGCGTTTCCCTTTGGAAGCTTGCATCCCGGTTTCTTAGGGGCTGCTTGCAAGACCCTGCATTTGCTCAGCATCTATCCTCTGCCCCTACGCCTGGTTAGGAAGCGAGTATTTTAGCCTGAGAAGCAGGGCTCCTGCAACTCTGGAGGAGAGCTAATCCTTCAGCCCACGTTCGTCCTGGGAAACCGCAAGGCGACACTTGGCCTCAGGGTAGGGGCGAAATTGCCGCCGGACAGGTCTTGCCTGCTGCGGTTTCCATGAGTTCTCCACCGTTTTCGGGCTTCAATGGAGAGCGAGGAGAGCTGTCGGCTCTCACAGAACTCTGGCCTCCGCACCGTTTGCCATGCAACTGCACTCAAGACCACACGTCTCCTCCCGACCTGCTGAGAAACAGGCATCCGTGTAGGCCCTTGATATCATTTCCTGGCCTGCAGAGTCCAAGGCGACACACTGTCCTCTTGCTTGGACACCTACGTTCCCACAGCTTGCCAAACGCTACCGAAGGCAGTCCTAACCAGTCTCGTGTGCTGCGCAACTTTGATTCAGTTACGAAAAGCCACCTGCATTGAGGTGAACACTCTGCTCAGCGCTCTTTCCGGGAGCTCACAGTTGCCCCCTCTCTAGGTTAGGGAGGATGTCGAGGTGAGGTCCAAACTGAGCAAAGAGCACAATTGCTCACGTTGCCGTGGTAGTCGTCGGAAGAGGCATTGACTACTACGCCTTGCTAAAGTCTTTCTTCTGTTAGGGAAGTCACCACACTTAGACACCTGTCAAGGAAAATTTATTCAGCGGAGTTCCCATTGTTTGGCGATGGTCAACCTTCGCTGTGCCAATACTGCAGGGACTTAGGTTGGCTGCTCACAAGGCTAGGTGACCCTACATACAGAAGCAGGCGTTTCCCTTTGGAAGCTTGGATCCCGGTTGCTTAGGGGCTGCTTGCAAGACCCTGCTATTGCCCAGCATCTATCCTCTGCCCCTACGCCTGGTTAGGAAGCGAGTATTTTAGCCTGAGAAGCAGGGCTCTTGCAACTCTGGAGGAGAGCTAATCCTGCAGCCCACGTTCGTCCTGGGAAACCGCAAGGCGACACTTGGCCTCAGGGTAGGGGCGAAATTGCCGCCGGACAGGTCTTGCCTGCCGCGGTTTCCATGAGTTCTCCACCGTTTTCGGGCTTCAATGGAGAGCGAGGAGAGCTGTCGGCTCTCACAGAACTCTGGCCTCCGCACCGTTTGCCATGCAACTGTACTCAAGACCACACGTCTCCTCCCGGCCTGCTGAGAAACAGGCCGCCGTGTAGGACCACTGTAACACTTCTTGGCATGTAGACTCCAAGGCGACACACTGCCCTTTTCCTTGGAGAACTACGGTGCCCCAGCTTGCCAACGCTCATGAAGGCAGTCCGAGCCCGTCTCATGTGCTGGGCCACTTGCATTCAGGGAGGAAAAGCCACCGGCATTGAGGTGAACACTCTGCTCAGCGTTCTTTCCGGGAGCTCACAATTGGCGCCTCTCTAGGTTAAGCAGGAAGTCGTAGTGAGGACCAACCTGAGCAAAGAGCACAATTCCTCACGTTACACCGGTAGTCGTCGTAAGAGGAATTGCCAACTACGCCTGGCTACGGCCTTCCCTGTGTTAAGGAACCAGCCACACTTAGATGCCTTTAAAGGAAAATTTATTCAGCGAAGTTCCCATTGTGTGGCGATGGTCAACCTTCGCAGCGCCAATACTGCAGGGACTTAGGTTGGCTGCTCACAAGGCTAGGTGACCCTGCATACAGAAGCAGGCGTTTCCCTTTGGAAGCTTGGATCCCGGTTTCTTAGGGGCTGCTTGCAAGACCCTGCAATTGCTCAGCATCTATCCTCTGCCCCTACGCCTGGTTAGGAAGCGAGTATTTTAGCCTGAGAAGCAGGGCTCCTGCAACTCTGGAGGAGAGCTAATCCTGCAGCCCACGTTCGTCCTGGAAAACCGCAAGGCGACACTTGGCCTCAGGGTAGGGGCGAAATTGCCGCCGGACAGGTCTTGCCTGCCGCGGTTTCCATGAGTTCTCCACCGTTTTTGGGCTTCAATGGAGAGCGAGGAGAGCTGTCGGCTCTCACAGAACTCTGGCCTCCGCACCGTTTGCCATGCAACTGCACTCAAGACCACACGTCTCCTCCCGACCTGCTGAGAAACAGGCATCCGTGTAGGCCCTTGTTATCATTTCCTGGCCTGCAGAGTCCAAGGCGACACACTGTCCTCTTGCTTGGACACCTACGTTCCCACAGCTTGCCAAACGCTACCGAAGGCAGTCCTAACCAGTCTCGTGTGCTGCGCAACTTTGATTCAGTTACGAAAAGCCACCTGCATTGAGGTGAACACTCTGCTCAGCGCTCTTTCCGGGAGCTCACAGTTGCCCCCTCTCTAGGTTAGGGAGGATGTCGAGGTGAGGTCCAAACTGAGCAAAGAGCACAATTGCTCACGTTGCCGTGGTAGTCGTCGGAAGAGGCATTGACTACTACGCCTTGCTAAAGTCTTTCTTCTGTTAGGGAAGTCACCACACTTAGACACCTGTCAAGGAAAATTTATTCAGCGGAGTTCCCATTGTTTGGCGATGGTCAACCTTCGCTGTGCCAATACTGCAGGGACTTAGGTTGGCTGCTCACAAGGCTAGGTGACCCTACATACAGAAGCAGGCGTTTCCCTTTGGAAGCTTGGATCCCGGTTGCTTAGGGGCTGCTTGCAAGACCCTGCTATTGCCCAGCATCTATCCTCTGCCCCTACGCCTGGTTAGGAAGCGAGTATTTTAGCCTGAGAAGCAGGGCTCTTGCAACTCTGGAGGAGAGCTAATCCTGCAGCCCACGTTCGTCCTGGGAAACCGCAAGGCGACACTTGGCCTCAGGGTAGGGGCGAAATTGCCGCCGGACAGGTCTTGCCTGCCGCGGTTTCCATGAGTTCTCCACCGTTTTCGGGCTTCAATGGAGAGCGAGGAGAGCTGTCGGCTCTCACAGAACTCTGGCCTCCGCACCGTTTGCCATGCAACTGCACTCAAGACCACACGTCTCCTCCCGGCCTGCTGAGAAACAGGCCGCCGTGTAGGACCACTGTAACACTTCTTGGCATGTAGACTCCAAGGCGACACACTGCCCTTTTCCTTGGAGAACTACGGTGCCCCAGCTTGCCAACGCTCATGAAGGCAGTCCGAGCCCGTCTCATGTGCTGGGCCACTTGCATTCAGGGAGGAAAAGCCACCGGCATTGAGGTGAACACTCTGCTCAGCGTTCTTTCCGGGAGCTCACAATTGGCGCCTCTCTAGGTTAAGCAGGAAGTCGTAGTGAGGACCAACCTGAGCAAAGAGCACAATTCCTCACGTTACACCGGTAGTCGTCGTAAGAGGAATTGCCAACTACGCCTGGCTACGGCCTTCCCTGTGTTAAGGAACCAGCCACACTTAGATGCCTTTAAAGGAAAATTTATTCAGCGAAGTTCCCATTGTGTGGCGATGGTCAACCTTCGCAGCGCCAATACTGCAGGGACTTAGGTTGGCTGCTCACAAGGCTAGGTGACCCTGCATACAGAAGCAGGCGTTTCCCTTTGGAAGCTTGCATCCCGGTTTCTTAGGGGCTGCTTGCAAGACCCTGCAATTGCTCAGCATCTATCCTCTGCCCCTACGCCTGGTTAGGAAGCGAGTATTTTAGCCTGAGAAGCAGGGCTCCTGCAACTCTGGAGGAGAGCTAATCCTGCAGCCCACGTTCGTCCTGGAAAACCGCAAGGCGACACTTGGCCTCAGGGTAGGGGCAAAATTGCCGCCGGACAGGTCTTGCCTGCCGCGGTTTCCATGAGTTCTCCACCGTTTTCGGGCTTCAATGGAGAGCGAGGAGAGCTGTCGGCTCTCACAGAACTCTGGCCTCCGCACCGTTTGCCATGCAACTGCACTCAAGACCACACGTCTCCTCCCGACCTGCTGAGAAACAGGCATCCGTGTAGGCCCTTGTTATCATTTCCTGGCCTGCAGAGTCCAAGGCGACACACTGTCCTCTTGCTTGGACACCTACGTTCCCACAGCTTGCCAAACGCTACCGAAGGCAGTCCTAACCAGTCTCGTGTGCTGCGCAACTTTGATTCAGTTACGAAAAGCCACCTGCATTGAGGTGAACACTCTGCTCAGCGCTCTTTCCGGGAGCTCACAGTTGCCCCCTCTCTAGGTTAGGGAGGATGTCGAGGTGAGGTCCAAACTGAGCAAAGAGCACAATTGCTCACGTTGCCGTGGTAGTCGTCGGAAGAGGCATTGACTACTACGCCTTGCTAAAGTCTTTCTTCTGTTAGGGAAGTCACCACACTTAGACACCTGTCAAGGAAAATTTATTCAGCGGAGTTCCCATTGTTTGGCGATGGTCAACCTTCGCTGTGCCAATACTGCAGGGACTTAGGTTGGCTGCTCACAAGGCTAGGTGACCCTACATACAGAAGCAGGCGTTTCCCTTTGGAAGCTTGGATCCCGGTTGCTTAGGGGCTGCTTGCAAGACCCTGCTATTGCCCAGCATCTATCCTCTGCCCCTACGCCTGGTTAGGAAGCGAGTATTTTAGCCTGAGAAGCAGGGCTCTTGCAACTCTGGAGGAGAGCTAATCCTGCAGCCCACGTTCGTCCTGGGAAACCGCAAGGCGACACTTGGCCTCAGGGTAGGGGCGAAATGTCCGCCGGACAGGTCTTGCCTGCCGCGGTTTCCATGAGTTCTCCACCATTTTCAGGCTTCAATGGAGAGCGAGGAGAGCTGTCGGCTCTCACAGAACTCTGGCCTCCGCACCGTTTGCCATGCAACTGCACTCAAGACCACACGTCTCCTCCCGGCCCGCTGAGAAACAGGCCGCCGTGTAGGACCACTGTAACACTTCTTGGCATGTAGACTCCAAGGCGACACACTGCCCTTTTCCTTGGAGAACTACGGTGCCCCAGCTTGCCAACGCTCATGAAGGCAGTCCGAGCCCGTCTCATGTGCTGGGCCACTTGCATTCAGGGAGGAAAAGCCACCGGCATTGAGGTGAACACTCTGCTCAGCGTTCTTTCCGGGAGCTCACAATTGGCGCCTCTCTAGGTTAAGCAGGAAGTCGTAGTGAGGACCAACCTGAGCAAAGAGCACAATTCCTCACGTTACACCGGTAGTCGTCTTAAGAGGAATTGCCAACTACGCCTGGCTACGGCCTTCCCTGTGTTAAGGAACCAGCCACACTTAGATGCCTTTAAAGGAAAATTTATTCAGCGAAGTTCCCATTGTGTGGTGATGGTCAACCTTCGCAGCGCCAATACTGCAGGGACTTAGGTTGGCTGCTCACAAGGCTAGGTGACCCTGCATACAGAAGCAGGCGTTTCCCTTTGGAAGCTTGCATCCCGGTTTCTTAGGGGCTGCTTGCAAGACCCTGCAATTGCTCAGCATCTATCCTCTGCCCCTACGCCTGGTTAGGAAGCGAGTATTTTAGCCTGAGAAGCAGGGCTCCTGCAACTCTGGAGGAGAGCTAATCCTGCAGCCCACGTTCGTCCTGGAAAACCGCAAGGCGACACTTGGCCTCAGGGTAGGGGCGAAATTGCCGCCGGACAGGTCTTGCCTGCCGCGGTTTCCATGAGTTCTCCACCGTTTTCGGGCTTCAATGGAGAGCGAGGAGAGCTGTCGGCTCTCACAGAACTCTGGCCTCCGCACCGTTTGCCATGCAACTGCACTCAAGACCACACGTCTCCTCCCGACCTGCTGAGAAACAGGCATCCGTGTAGGCCCTTGTTATCATTTCCTGGCCTGCAGAGTCCAAGGCGACACACTGTCCTCTTGCTTGGACACCTACGTTCCCACAGCTTGCCAAACGCTACCGAAGGCAGTCCTAACCAGTCTCGTGTGCTGCGCAACTTTGATTCAGTTACGAAAAGCCACCTGCATTGAGGTGAACACTCTGCTCAGCGCTCTTTCCGGGAGCTCACAGTTGCCCCCTCTCTAGGTTAGGGAGGATGTCGAGGTGAGGTCCAAACTGAGCAAAGAGCACAATTGCTCACGTTGCCGTGGTAGTCGTCGGAAGAGGCATTGACTACTACGCCTTGCTAAAGTCTTTCTTCTGTTAGGGAAGTCACCACACTTAGACACCTGTCAAGGAAAATTTATTCAGCGGAGTTCCCATTGTTTGGCGATGGTCAACCTTCGCTGTGCCAATACTGCAGGGACTTAGGTTGGCTGCTCACAAGGCTAGGTGACCCTACATACAGAAGCAGGCGTTTCCCTTTGGAAGCTTGGATCCCGGTTGCTTAGGGGCTGCTTGCAAGACCCTGCTATTGCCCAGCATCTATCCTCTGCCCCTACGCCTGGTTAGGAAGCGAGTATTTTAGCCTGAGAAGCAGGGCTCTTGCAACTCTGGAGGAGAGCTAATCCTGCAGCCCACGTTCGTCCTGGGAAACCGCAAGGCGACACTTGGCCTCAGGGTAGGGGCGAAATTGCCGCCGGACAGGTCTTGCCTGCCGCGGTTTCCATGAGTTCTCCACCGTTTTCGGGCTTCAATGGAGAGCGAGGAGAGCTGTCGGCTCTCACAGAACTCTGGCCTCCGCACCGTTTGCCATGCAACTGCACTCAAGACCACACGTCTCCTCCCGGCCTGCTGAGAAACAGGCCGCCGTGTAGGACCACTGTAACACTTCTTGGCATGTAGACTCCAAGGCGACACACTGCCCTTTTCCTTGGAGAACTACGGTGCCCCAGCTTGCCAACGCTCATGAAGGCAGTCCGAGCCCGTCTCATGTGCTGGGCCACTTGCATTCAGGGAGGAAAAGCCACCGGCATTGAGGTGAACACTCTGCTCAGCGTTCTTTCCGGGAGCTCACAATTGGCGCCTCTCTAGGTTAAGCAGGAAGTCGTAGTGAGGACCAACCTGAGCAAAGAGCACAATTCCTCACGTTACACCGGTAGTCGTCTTAAGAGGAATTGCCAACTACGCCTGGCTACGGCCTTCCCTGTGTTAAGGAACCAGCCACACTTAGATGCCTTTAAAGGAAAATTTATTCAGCGAAGTTCCCATTGTGTGGTGATGGTCAACCTTCGCAGCGCCAATACTGCAGGGACTTAGGTTGGCTGCTCACAAGGCTAGGTGACCCTGCATACAGAAGCAGGCGTTTCCCTTTGGAAGCTTGCATCCCGGTTTCTTAGGGGCTGCTTGCAAGACCCTGCAATTGCTCAGCATCTATCCTCTGCCCCTACGCCTGGTTAGGAAGCGAGTATTTTAGCCTGAGAAGCAGGGCTCCTGCAACTCTGGAGGAGAGCTAATCCTGCAGCCCACGTTCGTCCTGGAAAACCGCAAGGCGACACTTGGCCTCAGGTTAGGGGCGAAATTGCCGCCGGACAGGTCTTGCCTGCCGCGGTTTCCATGAGTTCTCCACCGTTTTCGGGCTTCAATGGAGAGCGAGGAGAGCTGTCGGCTCTCACAGAACTCTGGCCTCCGCACCGTTTGCCATGCAACTGCACTCAAGACCACACGTCTCCTCCCGACCTGCTGAGAAACAGGCATCCGTGTAGGCCCTTGTTATCATTTCCTGGCCTGCAGAGTCCAAGGCGACACACTGTCCTCTTGCTTGGACACCTACGTTCCCACAGCTTGCCAAACGCTACCGAAGGCAGTCCTAACCAGTCTCGTGTGCTGCGCAACTTTGATTCAGTTACGAAAAGCCACCTGCATTGAGGTGAACACTCTGCTCAGCGCTCTTTCCGGGAGCTCACAGTTGCCCCCTCTCTAGGTTAGGGAGGATGTCGAGGTGAGGTCCAAACTGAGCAAAGAGCACAATTGCTCACGTTGCCGTGGTAGTCGTCGGAAGAGGCATTGACTACTACGCCTTGCTAAAGTCTTTCTTCTGTTAGGGAAGTCACCACACTTAGACACCTGTCAAGGAAAATTTATTCAGCGGAGTTCCCATTGTTTGGCGATGGTCAACCTTCGCTGTGCCAATACTGCAGGGACTTAGGTTGGCTGCTCACAAGGCTAGGTGACCCTACATACAGAAGCAGGCGTTTCCCTTTGGAAGCTTGGATCCCGGTTGCTTAGGGGCTGCTTGCAAGACCCTGCTATTGCCCAGCATCTATCCTCTGCCCCTACGCCTGGTTAGGAAGCGAGTATTTTAGCCTGAGAAGCAGGGCTCTTGCAACTCTGGAGGAGAGCTAATCCTGCAGCCCACGTTCGTCCTGGGAAACCGCAAGGCGACACTTGGCCTCAGGGTAGGGGCGAAATTGCCGCCGGACAGGTCTTGCCTGCCGCGGTTTCCATGAGTTCTCCACCGTTTTCGGGCTTCAATGGAGAGCGAGGAGAGCTGTCGGCTCTCACAGAACTCTGGCCTCCGCACCGTTTGCCATGCAACTGCACTCAAGACCACACGTCTCCTCCCGACCTGCTGAGAAACAGGCCGCCGTGTAGGACCACTGTAACACTTCTTGGCATGTAGACTCCAAGGCGACACACTGCCCTTTTCCTTGGAGAACTACGGTGCCCCAGCTTGCCAACGCTCATGAAGGCAGTCCGAGCCCGTCTCATGTGCTGGGCCACTTGCATTCAGGGAGGAAAAGCCACCGGCATTGAGGTGAACACTCTGCTCAGCGTTCTTTCCGGGAGCTCACAATTGGCGCCTCTCTAGGTTAAGCAGGAAGTCGTAGTGAGGACCAACCTGAGCAAAGAGCACAATTCCTCACGTTACACCGGTAGTCGTCGTAAGAGGAATTGCCAACTACGCCTGGCTAAGGCCTTCCTTGTGTTAAGGAACCAGCCACACTTAGATGCCTTTAAAGGAAAATTTATTCAGCGAAGTTCCCATTGTGTGGCGATGGTCAACCTTCGCAGCGCCAATACTGCAGGGACTTAGGTTGGCTGCTCACAAGGCTAGGTGACCCTGCATACAGAAGCAGGCGTTTCCCTTTGGAAGCTTGCATCCCGGTTTCTTAGGGGCTGCTTGCAAGACCCTGCATTTGCTCAGCATCTATCCTCTGCCCCTACGCCTGGTTAGGAAGCGAGTATTTTAGCCTGAGAAGCAGGGCTCCTGCAACTCTGGAGGAGAGCTAATCCTGCAGCCCACGTTCGTCCTGGAAAACCGCAAGGCGACACTTGGCCTCAGGGTAGGGGCGAAATTGCCGCCGGACAGGTCTTGCCTGCCGCGGTTTCCATGAGTTCTCCACCGTTTTCGGGCTTCAATGGAGAGCGAGGAGAGCTGTCGGCTCTCACAGAACTCTGGCCTCCGCACCGTTTGCCATGCAACTGCACTCAAGACCACACGTCTCCTCCCGACCTGCTGAGAAACAGGCATCCGTGTAGGCCCTTGTTATCATTTCCTGGCCTGCAGAGTCCAAGGCGACACACTGTCCTCTTGCTTGGACACCTACGTTCCCACAGCTTGCCAAACGCTACCGAAGGCAGTCCTAACCAGTCTCGTGTGCTGCGCAACTTTGATTCAGTTACGAAAAGCCACCTGCATTGAGGTGAACACTCTGCTCAGCGCTCTTTCCGGGAGCTCACAGTTGCCCCCTCTCTAGGTTAGGGAGGATGTCGAGGTGAGGTCCAAACTGAGCAAAGAGCACAATTGCTCACGTTGCCGTGGTAGTCGTCGGAAGAGGCATTGACTACTACGCCTTGCTAAAGTCTTTCTTCTGTTAGGGAAGTCACCACACTTAGACACCTGTCAAGGAAAATTTATTCAGCGGAGTTCCCATTGTTTGGCGATGGTCAACCTTCGCTGTGCCAATACTGCAGGGACTTAGGTTGGCTGCTCACAAGGCTAGGTGACCCTACATACAGAAGCAGGCGTTTCCCTTTGGAAGCTTGGATCCCGGTTGCTTAGGGGCTGCTTGCAAGACCCTGCTATTGCCCAGCATCTATCCTCTGCCCCTACGCCTGGTTAGGAAGCGAGTATTTTAGCCTGAGAAGCAGGGCTCTTGCAACTCTGGAGGAGAGCTAATCCTGCAGCCCACGTTCGTCCTGGGAAACCGCAAGGCGACACTTGGCCTCAGGGTAGGGGCGAAATTGCCGCCGGACAGGTCTTGCCTGCCGCGGTTTCCATGAGTTCTCCACCGTTTTCGGGCTTCAATGGAGAGCGAGGAGAGCTGTCGGCTCTCACAGAACTCTGGCCTCCGCACCGTTTGCCATGCAACTGCACTCAAGACCACACGTCTCCTCCCGGCCTGCTGAGAAACAGGCCGCCGTGTAGGACCACTGTAACACTTCTTGGCATGTAGACTCCAAGGCGACACACTGCCCTTTTCCTTGGAGAACTACGGTGCCCCAGCTTGCCAACGCTCATGAAGGCAGTCCGAGCCCGTCTCATGTGCTGGGCCACTTGCATTCAGGGAGGAAAAGCCACCGGCATTGAGGTGAACACTCTGCTCAGCGTTCTTTCCGGGAGCTCACAATTGCCGCCTCTCTAGGTTAAGCAGGAAGTCGTAGTGAGGACCAACCTGAGCAAAGAGCACAATTCCTCACGTTACACTGGTAGTCGTCGTAAGAGGAATTGCCAACTACGCCTGGCTAAGGCCTTCCCTGTGTTAAGGAACCAGCCACACTTAGATGCCTTTAAAGGAAAATTTATTCAGCAAAGTTCCCATTGTGTGGCGATGGTCAACCTTCGCAGCGCCAATACTGCAGGGACTTAGGTTGGCTGCTCACAAGGCTAGGTGACCCTGCATACAGAAGCAGGCGTTTCCCTTTGGAAGCTTGCATCCCGGTTTCTTAGGGGCTGCTTGCAAGACCCTGCAATTGCTCAGCATCTATCCTCTGCCCCTACGCCTGGTTAGGAAGCGAGTATTTTAGCCTGAGAAGCAGGGCTCCTGCAACTCTGGAGGAGAGCTAATCCTGCAGCCCACGTTCGTCCTGGAAAACCGCAAGGCGACACTTGGCCTCAGGGTAGGGGCGAAATTGCCGCCGGACAGGTCTTGCCTGCCGCGGTTTCCATGAGTTCTCCACCGTTTTCGGGCTTCAATGGAGAGCGAGGAGAGCTGTCGGCTCTCACAGAACTCTGGCCTCCGCACCGTTTGCCATGCAACTGCACTCAAGACCACACGTCTCCTCCCGACCTGCTGAGAAACAGGCATCCGTGTAGGCCCTTGTTATCATTTCCTGGCCTGCAGAGTCCAAGGCGACACACTGTCCTCTTGCTTGGACACCTACGTTCCCACAGCTTGCCAAACGCTACCGAAGGCAGTCCTAACCAGTCTCGTGTGCTGCGCAACTTTGATTCAGTTACGAAAAGCCACCTGCATTGAGGTGAACACTCTGCTCAGCGCTCTTTCCGGGAGCTCACAGTTGCCCCCTCTCTAGGTTAGGGAGGATGTCGAGGTGAGGTCCAAACTGAGCAAAGAGCACAATTGCTCACGTTGCCGTGGTAGTCGTCGGAAGAGGCATTGACTACTACGCCTTGCTAAAGTCTTTCTTCTGTTAGGGAAGTCACCACACTTAGACACCTGTCAAGGAAAATTTATTCAGCGGAGTTCCCATTGTTTGGCGATGGTCAACCTTCGCTGTGCCAATACTGCAGGGACTTAGGTTGGCTGCTCACAAGGCTAGGTGACCCTACATACAGAAGCAGGCGTTTCCCTTTGGAAGCTTGGATCCCGGTTGCTTAGGGGCTGCTTGCAAGACCCTGCTATTGCCCAGCATCTATCCTCTGCCCCTACGCCTGGTTAGGAAGCGAGTATTTTAGCCTGAGAAGCAGGGCTCTTGCAACTCTGGAGGAGAGCTAATCCTGCAGCCCACGTTCGTCCTGGGAAACCGCAAGGCGACACTTGGCCTCAGGGTAGGGGCGAAATTGCCGCCGGACAGGTCTTGCCTGCCGCGGTTTCCATGAGTTCTCCACCATTTTCGGGCTTCAATGGAGAGCGAGGAGAGCTGTCGGCTCTCACAGAACTCTGGCCTCCGCACCGTTTGCCATGCAACTGCACTCAAGACCACACGTCTCCTCCCGGCCCGCTGAGAAACAGGCCGCCGTGTAGGACCACTGTAACACTTCTTGGCATGTAGACTCCAAGGCGACACACTGCCCTTTTCCTTGGAGAACTACGGTGCCCCAGCTTGCCAACGCTCATGAAGGCAGTCCGAGCCCGTCTCATGTGCTGGGCCACTTGCATTCAGGGAGGAAAAGCCACCGGCATTGAGGTGAACACTCTGCTCAGCGTTCTTTCCGGGAGCTCACAATTGGCGCCTCTCTAGGTTAAGCAGGAAGTCGTAGTGAGGACCAACCTGAGCAAAGAGCACAATTCCTCACGTTACACCGGTAGTCGTCGTAAGAGGAATTGCCAACTACGCCTGGCTACGGCCTTCCCTGTGTTAAGGAACCAGCCACACTTAGATGCCTTTAAAGGAAAATTTATTCAGCGAAGTTCCCATTGTGTGGCGATGGTCAACCTTCGCAGCGCCAATACTGCAGGGACTTAGGTTGGCTGCTCACAAGGCTAGGTGACCCTGCATACAGAAGCAGGCGTTTCCCTTTGGAAGCTTGCATCCCGGTTTCTTAGGGGCTGCTTGCAAGACCCTGCAATTGCTCAGCATCTATCCTCTGCCCCTACGCCTGGTTAGGAAGCGAGTATTTTAGCCTGAGAAGCAGGGCTCCTGCAACTCTGGAGGAGAGCTAATCCTGCAGCCCACGTTCGTCCTGGAAAACCGCAAGGCGACACTTGGCCTCAGGGTAGGGGCAAAATTGCCGCCGGACAGGTCTTGCCTGCCGCGGTTTCCATGAGTTCTCCACCGTTTTCGGGCTTCAATGGAGAGCGAGGAGAGCTGTCGGCTCTCACAGAACTCTGGCCTCCGCACCGTTTGCCATGCAACTGCACTCAAGACCACACGTCTCCTCCCGACCTGCTGAGAAACAGGCATCCGTGTAGGCCCTTGTTATCATTTCCTGGCCTGCAGAGTCCAAGGCGACACACTGTCCTCTTGCTTGGACACCTACGTTCCCACAGCTTGCCAAACGCTACCGAAGGCAGTCCTAACCAGTCTCGTGTGCTGCGCAACTTTGATTCAGTTACGAAAAGCCACCTGCATTGAGGTGAACACTCTGCTCAGCGCTCTTTCCGGGAGCTCACAGTTGCCCCCTCTCTAGGTTAGGGAGGATGTCGAGGTGAGGTCCAAACTGAGCAAAGAGCACAATTGCTCACGTTGCCGTGGTAGTCGTCGGAAGAGGCATTGACTACTACGCCTTGCTAAAGTCTTTCTTCTGTTAGGGAAGTCACCACACTTAGACACCTGTCAAGGAAAATTTATTCAGCGGAGTTCCCATTGTTTGGCGATGGTCAACCTTCGCTGTGCCAATACTGCAGGGACTTAGGTTGGCTGCTCACAAGGCTAGGTGACCCTACATACAGAAGCAGGCGTTTCCCTTTGGAAGCTTGGATCCCGGTTGCTTAGGGGCTGCTTGCAAGACCCTGCTATTGCCCAGCATCTATCCTCTGCCCCTACGCCTGGTTAGGAAGCGAGTATTTTAGCCTGAGAAGCAGGGCTCTTGCAACTCTGGAGGAGAGCTAATCCTGCAGCCCACGTTCGTCCTGGGAAACCGCAAGGCGACACTTGGCCTCAGGGTAGGGGCGAAATTGCCGCCGGACAGGTCTTGCCTGCCGCGGTTTCCATGAGTTCTCCACCGTTTTCGGGCTTCAATGGAGAGCGAGGAGAGCTGTCGGCTCTCACAGAACTCTGGCCTCCGCACCGTTTGCCATGCAACTGCACTCAAGACCACACGTCTCCTCCCGGCCTGCTGAGAAACAGGCCGCCGTGTAGGACCACTGTAACACTTCTTGGCATGTAGACTCCAAGGCGACACACTGCCCTTTTCCTTGGAGAACTACGGTGCCCCAGCTTGCCAACGCTCATGAAGGCAGTCCGAGCCCGTCTCATGTGCTGGGCCACTTGCATTCAGGGAGGAAAAGCCACCGGCATTGAGGTGAACACTCTGCTCAGCGTTCTTTCCGGGAGCTCACAATTGGCGCCTCTCTAGGTTAAGCAGGAAGTCGTAGTGAGGACCAACCTGAGCAAAGAGCACAATTCCTCACGTTACACCGGTAGTCGTCGTAAGAGGAATTGCCAACTACGCCTGGCTACGGCCTTCCCTGTGTTAAGGAACCAGCCACACTTAGATGCCTTTAAAGGAAAATTTATTCAGCGAAGTTCCCATTGTGTGGCGATGGTCAACCTTCGCAGCGCCAATACTGCAGGGACTTAGGTTGGCTGCTCACAAGGCTAGGTGACCCTGCATACAGAAGCAGGCGTTTCCCTTTGGAAGCTTGCATCCCGGTTTCTTAGGGGCTGCTTGCAAGACCCTGCATTTGCTCAGCATCTATCCTCTGCCCCTACGCCTGGTTAGGAAGCGAGTATTTTAGCCTGAGAAGCAGGGCTCCTGCAACTCTGGAGGAGAGCTAATCCTGCAGCCCACGTTCGTCCTGGAAAACCGCAAGGCGACACTTGGCCTCAGGGTAGGGGCGAAATTGCCGCCGGACAGGTCTTGCCTGCCGCGGTTTCCATGAGTTCTCCACCGTTTTCGGGCTTCAATGGAGAGCGAGGAGAGCTGTCGGCTCTCACAGAACTCTGGCCTCCGCACCGTTTGCCATGCAACTGCACTCAAGACCACACGTCTCCTCCCGACCTGCTGAGAAACAGGCATCCGTGTAGGCCCTTGTTATCATTTCCTGGCCTGCAGAGTCCAAGGCGACACACTGTCCTCTTGCTTGGACACCTACGTTCCCACAGCTTGCCAAACGCTACCGAAGGCAGTCCTAACCAGTCTCGTGTGCTGCGCAACTTTGATTCAGTTACGAAAAGCCACCTGCATTGAGGTGAACACTCTGCTCAGCGCTCTTTCCGGGAGCTCACAGTTGCCCCCTCTCTAGGTTAGGGAGGATGTCGAGGTGAGGTCCAAACTGAGCAAAGAGCACAATTGCTCACGTTGCCGTGGTAGTCGTCGGAAGAGGCATTGACTACTACGCCTTGCTAAAGTCTTTCTTCTGTTAGGGAAGTCACCACACTTAGACACCTGTCAAGGAAAATTTATTCAGCGGAGTTCCCATTGTTTGGCGATGGTCAACCTTCGCTGTGCCAATACTGCAGGGACTTAGGTTGGCTGCTCACAAGGCTAGGTGACCCTACATACAGAAGCAGGCGTTTCCCTTTGGAAGCTTGGATCCCGGTTGCTTAGGGGCTGCTTGCAAGACCCTGCTATTGCCCAGCATCTATCCTCTGCCCCTACGCCTGGTTAGGAAGCGAGTATTTTAGCCTGAGAAGCAGGGCTCTTGCAACTCTGGAGGAGAGCTAATCCTGCAGCCCACGTTCGTCCTGGGAAACCGCAAGGCGACCCTTGGCCTCAGGGTAGGGGCGAAATTGCCGCCGGACAGGTCTTGCCTGCCGCGGTTTCCATGAGTTCTCCACCGTTTTCGGGCTTCAATGGAGAGCGAGGAGAGCTGTCGGCTCTCACAGAACTCTGGCCTCCGCACCGTTTGCCATGCAACTGTACTCAAGACCACACGTCTCCTCCCGGCCTGCTGAGAAACAGGCCGCCGTGTAGGACCACTGTAACACTTCTTGGCATGTAGACTCCAAGGCGACACACTGCCCTTTTCCTTGGAGAACTACGGTTCCCCAGCTTGCCAACGCTCATGAAGGCAGTCCGAGCCCATCTCATGTGCTGGGCCACTTGCATTCAGGGAGGAAAAGCCACCGGCATTGAGGTGAACACTCTGCTCAGCGTTCTTTCCGGGAGCTCACAATTGCCGCCTCTCTAGGTTAAGCAGGAAGTCGTAGTGAGGACCAACCTGAGCAAAGAGCACAATTCCTCACGTTACACCGGTAGTCGTCGTAAGAGGAATTGCCAACTACGCCTGGCTACGGCCTTCCCTGTGTTAAGGAACCAGCCACACTTAGATGCCTTTAAAGGAAAATTTATTCAGCAAAGTTCCCATTGTGTGGCGATGGTCAACCTTCGCAGCGCCAATACTGCAGGGACTTTGGTTGGCTGCTCACAAGGCTAGGTGACCCTGCATACAGAAGCAGGCGTTTCCCTTTGGAAGCTTGCATCCCGGTTTCTTAGGGGCTGCTTGCAAGACCCTGCATTTGCTCAGCATCTATCCTCTGCCCCTACGCCTGGTTAGGAAGCGAGTATTTTAGCCTGAGAAGCAGGGCTCCTGCAACTCTGGAGGAGAGCTAATCCTGCAGCCCACGTTCGTCCTGGGAAACCGCAAGGCGACCCTTGGCCTCAGTGTAGTGGTGACATTGCCGTCAGACAGGTCTTGCCTGCCGCGGTTTCCATGAGTTCTCCACCGTTTTCGGGCTTCAATGGAGAGCGAGGAGAGCTGTCGGCTCTCACAGAACTCTGGCCTCCGCACCGTTTGCCATGCAACTGCACTCAAGACCACACGTCTCCTCCCGACCTGCTGAGAAACAGGCATCCGTGTAGGCCCTTGTTATCATTTCCTGGCCTGCAGAGTCCAAGGCGACACACTGTCCTCTTGCTTGGAAACCTACGTTCCCACAGCTTGCCAAACGCTACCGAAGGCAGTCCTAACCAGTCTCGTGTGCTGCGCAACTTTGATTCAGTTACGAAAAGCCACCTGCATTGAGGTGAACACTCTGCTCAGCGCTCTATCCGGGAGCTCACAGTTGCCCCCTCTCTAGGTTAGGGAGGATGTCGAGGTGAGGTCCAAACTGAGCAAAGAGCACAATTCCTCACGTTACACCGGTAGTCGTCGTAAGAGGAATTGCCAACTACGCCTGGCTACGGCCTTCCCTGTGTTAAGGAACCAGCCACACTTAGATGCCTTTAAAGGAAAATTTATTCAGCGAAGTTCCCATTGTGTGGCGATGGTCAACCTTCGCAGCGCCAATACTGCAGGGACTTTGGTTGGCTGCTCACAAGGCTAGGTGACCCTGCATACAGAAGCAGGCGTTTCCCTTTGGAAGCTTGCATCCCGGTTTCTTAGGGGCTGCTTGCAAGACCCTGCATTTGCTCAGCATCTATCCTCTGCCCCTACGCCTGGTTAGGAAGCGAGTATTTTAGCCTGAGAAGCAGGGCTCCTGCAACTCTGGAGGAGAGCTAATCCTGCAGCCCACGTTCGTCCTGGGAAACCGCAAGGCGACCCTTGGCCTCAGTGTAGTGGTGACATTGCCGCCAGACAGGTCTTGCCTGCCGCGGTTTCCATGAGTTCTCCACCGTTTTCGGGCTTCAATGGAGAGCGAGGAGAGCTGTCGGCTCTCACAGAACTCTGGCCTCCGCACCGTTTGCCATGCAACTGCACTCAAGACCACACGTCTCCTCCCGACCTGCTGAGAAACAGGCATCCGTGTAGGCCCTTGTTATCATTTCCTGGCCTGCAGAGTCCAAGGCGACACACTGTCCTCTTGCTTGGAAACCTACGTTCCCACAGCTTGCCAAACGCTACCGAAGGCAGTCCTAACCAGTCTCGTGTGCTGCGCAACTTTGATTCAGTTACGAAAAGCCACCTGCATTGAGGTGAACACTCTGCTCAGCGTTCTTTCCGGGAGCTCACAATTGGCGCCTCTCTAGGTTAAGCAGGAAGTCGTAGTGAGGACCAACCTGAGCAAAGAGCACAATTCCTCACGTTACACCGGTAGTCGTCGTAAGAGGAATTGCCAACTACGCCTGGCTACGGCCTTCCCTGTGTTAAGGAACCAGCCACACTTAGATGCCTTTAAAGGAAAATTTATTCAGCGAAGTTCCCATTGTGTGGCGATGGTCAACCTTCGCAGCGCCAATACTGCAGGGACTTAGGTTGGCTGCTCACAAGGCTAGGTGACCCTGCATACAGAAGCAGGCGTTTCCCTTTGGAAGCTTGCATCCCGGTTTCTTAGGGGCTGCTTGCAAGACCCTGCATTTGCTCAGCATCTATCCTCTGCCCCTACGCCTGGTTAGGAAGCGAGTATTTTAGCCTGAGAAGCAGGGCTCCTGCAACTCTGGAGGAGAGCTAATCCTGCAGCCCACGTTCGTCCTGGAAAACCGCAAGGCGACACTTGGCCTCAGGGTAGGGGCGAAATTGCCGCCGGACAGGTCTTGCCTGCCGCGGTTTCCATGAGTTCTCCACCGTTTTCGGGCTTCAATGGAGAGCGAGGAGAGCTGTCGGCTCTCACAGAACTCTGGCCTCCGCACCGTTTGCCATGCAACTGCACTCAAGACCACACGTCTCCTCCCGACCTGCTGAGAAACAGGCATCCGTGTAGGCCCTTGTTATCATTTCCTGGCCTGCAGAGTCCAAGGCGACACACTGTCCTCTTGCTTGGACACCTACGTTCCCACAGCTTGCCAAACGCTACCGAAGGCAGTCCTAACCAGTCTCGTGTGCTGCGCAACTTTGATTCAGTTACGAAAAGCCACCTGCATTGAGGTGAACACTCTGCTCAGCGCTCTTTCCGGGAGCTCACAGTTGCCCCCTCTCTAGGTTAGGGAGGATGTCGAGGTGAGGTCCAAACTGAGCAAAGAGCACAATTGCTCACGTTGCCGTGGTAGTCGTCGGAAGAGGCATTGACTACTACGCCTTGCTAAAGTCTTTCTTCTGTTAGGGAAGTCACCACACTTAGACACCTGTCAAGGAAAATTTATTCAGCGGAGTTCCCATTGTTTGGCGATGGTCAACCTTCGCTGTGCCAATACTGCAGGGACTTAGGTTGGCTGCTCACAAGGCTAGGTGACCCTACATACAGAAGCAGGCGTTTCCCTTTGGAAGCTTGGATCCCGGTTGCTTAGGGGCTGCTTGCAAGACCCTGCTATTGCCCAGCATCTATCCTCTGCCCCTACGCCTGGTTAGGAAGCGAGTATTTTAGCCTGAGAAGCAGGGCTCTTGCAACTCTGGAGGAGAGCTAATCCTGCAGCCCACGTTCGTCCTGGGAAACCGCAAGGCGACCCTTGGCCTCAGGGTAGGGGCGAAATTGCCGCCGGACAGGTCTTGCCTGCCGCGGTTTCCATGAGTTCTCCACCGTTTTCGGGCTTCAATGGAGAGCGAGGAGAGCTGTCGGCTCTCACAGAACTCTGGCCTCCGCACCGTTTGCCATGCAACTGCACTCAAGACCACACGTCTCCTCCCGGCCTGCTGAGAAACAGGCCGCCGTGTAGGACCACTGTAACACTTCTTGGCATGTAGACTCCAAGGCGACACACTGCCCTTTTCCTTGGAGAACTACGGTGCCCCAGCTTGCCAACGCTCATGAAGGCAGTCCGAGCCCATCTCATGTGCTGGGCCACTTGCATTCAGGGAGGAAAAGCCACCGGCATTGAGGTGAACACTCTGCTCAGCGTTCTTTCCGGGAGCTCACAATTGCCGCCTCTCTAGGTTAAGCAGGAAGTCGTAGTGAGGACCAACCTGAGCAAAGAGCACAATTCCTCACGTTACACCGGTAGTCGTCGTAAGAGGAATTGCCAACTACGCCTGGCTACGGCCTTCCCTGTGTTAAGGAACCAGCCACACTTAGATGCCTTTAAAGGAAAATTTATTCAGCAAAGTTCCCATTGTGTGGCGATGGTCAACCTTCGCAGCGCCAATACTGCAGGGACTTTGGTTGGCTGCTCACAAGGCTAGGTGACCCTGCATACAGAAGCAGGCGTTTCCCTTTGGAAGCTTGCATCCCGGTTTCTTAGGGGCTGCTTGCAAGACCCTGCAATTGCTCAGCATCTATCCTCTGCCCCTACGCCTGGTTAGGAAGCGAGTATTTTAGCCTGAGAAGCAGGGCTCCTGCAACTCTGGAGGAGAGCTAATCCTGCAGCCCACGTTCGTCCTGGGAAACCGCAAGGCGACCCTTGGCCTCAGTGTAGTGGTGACATTGCCGCCAGACAGGTCTTGCCTGCCGCGGTTTCCATGAGTTCTCCACCGTTTTCGGGCTTCAATGGAGAGCGAGGAGAGCTGTCGGCTCTCACAGAACTCTGGCCTCCGCACCGTTTGCCATGCAACTGCACTCAAGACCACACGTCTCCTCCCGACCTGCTGAGAAACAGGCATCCGTGTAGGCCCTTGTTATCATTTCCTGGCCTGCAGAGTCCAAGGCGACACACTGTCCTCTTGCTTGGAAACCTACGTTCCCACAGCTTGCCAAACGCTACCGAAGGCAGTCCTAACCAGTCTCGTGTGCTGCGCAACTTTGATTCAGTTACGAAAAGCCACCTGCATTGAGGTGAACACTCTGCTCAGCGCTCTTTCCGGGAGCTCACAGTTGCCCCCTCTCTAGGTTAGGGAGGATGTCGAGGTGAGGTCCAAACTGAGCAAAGAGCACAATTGCTCACGTTGCCGTGGTAGTCGTCGGAAGAGGCATTGACTACTACGCCTTGCTAAAGTCTTTCTTCTGTTAGGGAAGTCACCACACTTAGACACCTGTCAAGGAAAATTTATTCAGCGGAGTTCCCATTGTTTGGCGATGGTCAACCTTCGCTGTGCCAATACTGCAGGGACTTAGGTTGGCTGCTCACAAGGCTAGGTGACCCTACATACAGAAGCAGGCGTTTCCCTTTGGAAGCTTGGATCCCGGTTGCTTAGGGGCTGCTTGCAAGACCCTGCTATTGCCCAGCATCTATCCTCTGCCCCTACGCCTGGTTAGGAAGCGAGTATTTTAGCCTGAGAAGCAGGGCTCTTGCAACTCTGGAGGAGAGCTAATCCTGCAGCCCACGTTCGTCCTGGGAAACCGCAAGGCGACCCTTGGCCTCAGGGTAGGGGCGAAATTGCCGCCGGACAGGTCTTGCCTGCCGCGGTTTCCATGAGTTCTCCACCGTTTTCGGGCTTCAATGGAGAGCGAGGAGAGCTGTCGGCTCTCACAGAACTCTGGCCTCCGCACCGTTTGCCATGCAACTGTACTCAAGACCACACGTCTCCTCCCGGCCTGCTGAGAAACAGGCCGCCGTGTAGGACCACTGTAACACTTCTTGGCATGTAGACTCCAAGGCGACACACTGCCCTTTTCCTTGGAGAACTACGGTGCCCCAGCTTGCCAAAGCTCATGAAGGCAGTCCGAGCCCATCTCATGTGCTGGGCCACTTGCATTCAGGGAGGAAAAGCCACCGGCATTGAGGTGAACACTCTGCTCAGCGTTCTTTCCGGGAGCTCACAATTGCCGCCTCTCTAGGTTAAGCAGGAAGTCGTAGTGAGGACCAACCTGAGCAAAGAGCACAATTCCTCACGTTACACCGGTAGTCGTCGTAAGAGGAATTGCCAACTACGCCTGGCTACGGCCTTCCCTGTGTTAAGGAACCAGCCACACTTAGATGCCTTTAAAGGAAAATTTATTCAGCAAAGTTCCCATTGTGTGGCGATGGTCAACCTTCGCTGTGCCAATACTGCAGGGACTTAGGTTGGCTGCTCACAAGGCTAGGTGACCCTGCATACAGAAGCAAGCGTTTCCCTTTGGAAGCTTGCATCCCGGTTTCTTAGGGGCTGCTTGCAAGACCCTGCATTTGCTCAGCATCTATCCTCTGCCCCTACGCCTGGTTAGGAAGCGAGTATTTTAGCCTGAGAAGCAGGGCTCCTGCAACTCTGGAGGAGAGCTAATCCTGCAGCCCACGTTCGTCCTGGGAAACCGCAAGGCGACACTTGGCCTCAGGGTAGGGGCGAAATTGCCGCCGGACAGGTCTTGCCTGCTGCGGTTTCCATGAGTTCTCCACCGTTTTCGGGCTTCAATGGAGAGCGAGGAGAGCTGTCGGCTCTCACAGAACTCTGGCCTCCGCACCGTTTGCCATGCAACTGCACTCAAGACCACACGTCTCCTCCCGACCTGCTGAGAAACAGGCATCCGTGTAGGCCCTTGATATCATTTCCTGGCCTGCAGAGTCCAAGGCGACACACTGTCCTCTTGCTTGGACACCTACGTTCCCACAGCTTGCCAAACGCTACCGAAGGCAGTCCTAACCAGTCTCGTGTGCTGCGCAACTTTGATTCAGTTACGAAAAGCCACCTGCATTGAGGTGAACACTCTGCTCAGCGCTCTTTCCGGGAGCTCACAGTTGCCCCCTCTCTAGGTTAGGGAGGATGTCGAGGTGAGGTCCAAACTGAGCAAAGAGCACAATTGCTCACGTTGCCGTGGTAGTCGTCGGAAGAGGCATTGACTACTACGCCTTGCTAAAGTCTTTCTTCTGTTAGGGAAGTCACCACACTTAGACACCTGTCAAGGAAAATTTATTCAGCGGAGTTCCCATTGTTTGGCGATGGTCAACCTTCGCTGTGCCAATACTGCAGGGACTTAGGTTGGCTGCTCACAAGGCTAGGTGACCCTACATACAGAAGCAGGCGTTTCCCTTTGGAAGCTTGGATCCCGGTTGCTTAGGGGCTGCTTGCAAGACCCTGCTATTGCCCAGCATCTATCCTCTGCCCCTACGCCTGGTTAGGAAGCGAGTATTTTAGCCTGAGAAGCAGGGCTCTTGCAACTCTGGAGGAGAGCTAATCCTGCAGCCCACGTTCGTCCTGGGAAACCGCAAGGCGACACTTGGCCTCAGGGTAGGGGCGAAATTGCCGCCGGACAGGTCTTGCCTGCCGCGGTTTCCATGAGTTCTCCACCGTTTTCGGGCTTCAATGGAGAGCGAGGAGAGCTGTCGGCTCTCACAGAACTCTGGCCTCCGCACCGTTTGCCATGCAACTGTACTCAAGACCACACGTCTCCTCCCGGCCTGCTGAGAAACAGGCCGCCGTGTAGGACCACTGTAACACTTCTTGGCATGTAGACTCCAAGGCGACACACTGCCCTTTTCCTTGGAGAACTACGGTGCCCCAGCTTGCCAACGCTCATGAAGGCAGTCCGAGCCCATCTCATGTGCTGGGCCACTTGCATTCAGGGAGGAAAAGCCACCGGCATTGAGGTGAACACTCTGCTCAGCGTTCTTTCCGGGAGCTCACAATTGGCGCCTCTCTAGGTTAAGCAGGAAGTCGTAGTGAGGACCAACCTGAGCAAAGAGCACAATTCCTCACGTTACACCGGTAGTCGTCGTAAGAGGAATTGCCAACTACGCCTGGCTACGGCCTTCCCTGTGTTAAGGAACCAGCCACACTTAGATGCCTTTAAAGGAAAATTTATTCAGCGAAGTTCCCATTGTGTGGCGATGGTCAACCTTCGCAGCGCCAATACTGCAGGGACTTAGGTTGGCTGCTCACAAGGCTAGGTGACCCTGCATACAGAAGCAGGCGTTTCCCTTTGGAAGCTTGCATCCCGGTTTCTTAGGGGCTGCTTGCAAGACCCTGCAATTGCTCAGCATCTATCCTCTGCCCCTACGCCTGGTTAGGAAGCGAGTATTTTAGCCTGAGAAGCAGGGCTCCTGCAACTCTGGAGGAGAGCTAATCCTGCAGCCCACGTTCGTCCTGGAAAACCGCAAGGCGACACTTGGCCTCAGGGTAGGGGCGAAATTGCCGCCGGACAGGTCTTGCCTGCCGCGGTTTCCATGAGTTCTCCACCGTTTTCGGGCTTCAATGGAGAGCGAGGAGAGCTGTCGGCTCTCACAGAACTCTGGCCTCCGCACCGTTTGCCATGCAACTGCACTCAAGACCACACGTCTCCTCCCGACCTGCTGAGAAACAGGCATCCGTGTAGGCCCTTGTTATCATTTCCTGGCCTGCAGAGTCCAAGGCGACACACTGTCCTCTTGCTTGGACACCTACGTTCCCACAGCTTGCCAAACGCTACCGAAGGCAGTCCTAACCAGTCTCGTGTGCTGCGCAACTTTGATTCAGTTACGAAAAGCCACCTGCATTGAGGTGAACACTCTGCTCAGCGCTCTTTCCGGGAGCTCACAGTTGCCCCCTCTCTAGGTTAGGGAGGATGTCGAGGTGAGGTCCAAACTGAGCAAAGAGCACAATTGCTCACGTTGCCGTGGTAGTCGTCGGAAGAGGCATTGACTACTACGCCTTGCTAAAGTCTTTCTTCTGTTAGGGAAGTCACCACACTTAGACACCTGTCAAGGAAAATTTATTCAGCGGAGTTCCCATTGTTTGGTGATGGTCAACCTTCGCTGTGCCAATACTGCAGGGACTTAGGTTGGCTGCTCACAAGGCTAGGTGACCCTACATACAGAAGCAGGCGTTTCCCTTTGGAAGCTTGGATCCCGGTTGCTTAGGGGCTGCTTGCAAGACCCTGCTATTGCCCAGCATCTATCCTCTGCCCCTACGCCTGGTTAGGAAGCGAGTATTTTAGCCTGAGAAGCAGGGCTCTTGCAACTCTGGAGGAGAGCTAATCCTGCAGCCCACGTTCGTCCTGGGAAACCGCAAGGCGACACTTGGCCTCAGGGTAGGGGCGAAATTGCCGCCGGACAGGTCTTGCCTGCCGCGGTTTCCATGAGTTCTCCACCGTTTTCGGGCTTCAATGGAGAGCGAGGAGAGCTGTCGGCTCTCACAGAACTCTGGCCTCCGCACCGTTTGCCATGCAACTGCACTCAAGACCACACGTCTCCTCCCGGCCTGCTGAGAAACAGGCCGCCGTGTAGGACCACTGTAACACTTCTTGGCATGTAGACTCCAAGGCGACACACTGCCCTTTTCCTTGGAGAACTACGGTGCCCCAGCTTGCCAACGCTCATGAAGGCAGTCCGAGCCCGTCTCATGTGCTGGGCCACTTGCATTCAGGGAGGAAAAGCCACCGGCATTGAGGTGAACACTCTGCTCAGCGTTCTTTCCGGGAGCTCACAATTGGCGCCTCTCTAGGTTAAGCAGGAAGTCATAGTGAGGACCAACCTGAGCAAACAGCACAATTCCTCACGTTACACCGGTAGTCGTCGTAAGAGGAATTGCCAACTACGCCTGGCTAAGGCCTTCCCTGTGTTAAGGAACCAGCCACACTTAGATGCCTTTAAAGGAAAATTTATTCAGCGAAGTTCCCATTGTGTGGCGATGGTCAACCTTCGCAGCGCCAATACTGCAGGGACTTAGGTTGGCTGCTCACAAGGCTAGGTGACCCTGCATACAGAAGCAGGCGTTTCCCTTTGGAAGCTTGCATCCCGGTTTCTTAGGGGCTGCTTGCAAGACCCTGCAATTGCTCAGCATCTATCCTCTGCCCCTACGCCTGGTTAGGAAGCGAGTATTTTAGCCTGAGAAGCAGGGCTCCTGCAACTCTGGAGGAGAGCTAATCCTGCAGCCCACGTTCGTCCTGGAAAACCGCAAGGCGACACTTGGCCTCAGGGTAGGGGCAAAATTGCAGCCGGACAGGTCTTGCCTGCCGCGGTTTCCATGAGTTCTCCACCGTTTTCGGGCTTCAATGGAGAGCGAGGAGAGCTGTCGGCTCTCACAGAACTCTGGCCTCCGCACCGTTTGCCATGCAACTGCACTCAAGACCACACGTCTCCTCCCGACCTGCTGAGAAACAGGCATCCGTGTAGGCCCTTGTTATCATTTCCTGGCCTGCAGAGTCCAAGGCGACACACTGTCCTCTTGCTTGGACACCTACGTTCCCACAGCTTGCCAAACGCTACCGAAGGCAGTCCTAACCAGTCTCGTGTGCTGCGCAACTTTGATTCAGTTACGAAAAGCCACCTGCATTGAGGTGAACACTCTGCTCAGCGCTCTTTCCGGGAGCTCACAGTTGCCCCCTCTCTAGGTTAGGGAGGATGTCGAGGTGAGGTCCAAACTGAGCAAAGAGCACAATTGCTCACGTTGCCGTGGTAGTCGTCGGAAGAGGCATTGACTACTACGCCTTGCTAAAGTCTTTCTTCTGTTAGGGAAGTCACCACACTTAGACACCTGTCAAGGAAAATTTATTCAGCGGAGTTCCCATTGTTTGGCGATGGTCAACCTTCGCTGTGCCAATACTGCAGGGACTTAGGTTGGCTGCTCACAAGGCTAGGTGACCCTACATACAGAAGCAGGCGTTTCCCTTTGGAAGCTTGGATCCCGGTTGCTTAGGGGCTGCTTGCAAGACCCTGCTATTGCCCAGCATCTATCCTCTGCCCCTACGCCTGGTTAGGAAGCGAGTATTTTAGCCTGAGAAGCAGGGCTCTTGCAACTCTGGAGGAGAGCTAATCCTGCAGCCCACGTTCGTCCTGGGAAACCGCAAGGCGACACTTGGCCTCAGGGTAGGGGCGAAATTGCCGCCGGACAGGTCTTGCCTGCCGCGGTTTCCATGAGTTCTCCACCATTTTCGGGCTTCAATGGAGAGCGAGGAGAGCTGTCGGCTCTCACAGAACTCTGGCCTCCGCACCGTTTGCCATGCAACTGCACTCAAGACCACACGTCTCCTCCCGGCCCGCTGAGAAACAGGCCGCCGTGTAGGACCACTGTAACACTTCTTGGCATGTAGACTCCAAGGCGACACACTGCCCTTTTCCTTGGAGAACTACGGTGCCCCAGCTTGCCAACGCTCATGAAGGCAGTCCGAGCCCGTCTCATGTGCTGGG
Organism: Lagenorhynchus albirostris; assembly: GCF_949774975.1. Taxonomy (NCBI): domain Eukaryota; kingdom Metazoa; phylum Chordata; class Mammalia; order Artiodactyla; family Delphinidae; genus Lagenorhynchus; species Lagenorhynchus albirostris. The sequence continues at coordinate 119,716,797 of NC_083100.1, read as the reverse complement.
CCACTTGCATTCAGGGAGGAAAAGCCACCGGCATTGAGGTGAACACTCTGCTCAGCGTTCTTTCCGGGAGCTCACAATTGGCGCCTCTCTAGGTTAAGCAGGAAGTCGTAGTGAGGACCAACCTGAGCAAAGAGCACAATTCCTCACGTTACACCGGTAGTCGTCTTAAGAGGAATTGCCAACTACGCCTGGCTACGGCCTTCCCTGTGTTAAGGAACCAGCCACACTTAGATGCCTTTAAAGGAAAATTTATTCAGCGAAGTTCCCATTGTGTGGTGATGGTCAACCTTCGCAGCGCCAATACTGCAGGGACTTAGGTTGGCTGCTCACAAGGCTAGGTGACCCTGCATACAGAAGCAGGCGTTTCCCTTTGGAAGCTTGCATCCCGGTTTCTTAGGGGCTGCTTGCAAGACCCTGCAATTGCTCAGCATCTATCCTCTGCCCCTACGCCTGGTTAGGAAGCGAGTATTTTAGCCTGAGAAGCAGGGCTCCTGCAACTCTGGAGGAGAGCTAATCCTGCAGCCCACGTTCGTCCTGGAAAACCGCAAGGCGACACTTGGCCTCAGGGTAGGGGCGAAATTGCCGCCGGACAGGTCTTGCCTGCCGCGGTTTCCATGAGTTCTCCACCGTTTTCGGGCTTCAATGGAGAGCGAGGAGAGCTGTCGGCTCTCACAGAACTCTGGCCTCCGCACCGTTTGCCATGCAACTGCACTCAAGACCACACGTCTCCTCCCGACCTGCTGAGAAACAGGCATCCGTGTAGGCCCTTGTTATCATTTCCTGGCCTGCAGAGTCCAAGGCGACACACTGTCCTCTTGCTTGGACACCTACGTTCCCACAGCTTGCCAAACGCTACCGAAGGCAGTCCTAACCAGTCTCGTGTGCTGCGCAACTTTGATTCAGTTACGAAAAGCCACCTGCATTGAGGTGAACACTCTGCTCAGCGCTCTTTCCGGGAGCTCACAGTTGCCCCCTCTCTAGGTTAGGGAGGATGTCGAGGTGAGGTCCAAACTGAGCAAAGAGCACAATTGCTCACGTTGCCGTGGTAGTCGTCGGAAGAGGCATTGACTACTACGCCTTGCTAAAGTCTTTCTTCTGTTAGGGAAGTCACCACACTTAGACACCTGTCAAGGAAAATTTATTCAGCGGAGTTCCCATTGTTTGGCGATGGTCAACCTTCGCTGTGCCAATACTGCAGGGACTTAGGTTGGCTGCTCACAAGGCTAGGTGACCCTACATACAGAAGCAGGCGTTTCCCTTTGGAAGCTTGGATCCCGGTTGCTTAGGGGCTGCTTGCAAGACCCTGCTATTGCCCAGCATCTATCCTCTGCCCCTACGCCTGGTTAGGAAGCGAGTATTTTAGCCTGAGAAGCAGGGCTCTTGCAACTCTGGAGGAGAGCTAATCCTGCAGCCCACGTTCGTCCTGGGAAACCGCAAGGCGACACTTGGCCTCAGGGTAGGGGCGAAATTGCCGCCGGACAGGTCTTGCCTGCCGCGGTTTCCATGAGTTCTCCACCGTTTTCGGGCTTCAATGGAGAGCGAGGAGAGCTGTCGGCTCTCACAGAACTCTGGCCTCCGCACCGTTTGCCATGCAACTGCACTCAAGACCACACGTCTCCTCCCGGCCTGCTGAGAAACAGGCCGCCGTGTAGGACCACTGTAACACTTCTTGGCATGTAGACTCCAAGGCGACACACTGCCCTTTTCCTTGGAGAACTACGGTGCCCCAGCTTGCCAACGCTCATGAAGGCAGTCCGAGCCCGTCTCATGTGCTGGGCCACTTGCATTCAGGGAGGAAAAGCCACCGGCATTGAGGTGAACACTCTGCTCAGCGTTCTTTCCGGGAGCTCACAATTGGCGCCTCTCTAGGTTAAGCAGGAAGTCGTAGTGAGGACCAACCTGAGCAAAGAGCACAATTCCTCACGTTACACCGGTAGTCGTCGTAAGAGGAATTGCCAACTACGCCTGGCTAAGGCCTTCCCTGTGTTAAGGAACCAGCCACACTTAGATGCCTTTAAAGGAAAATTTATTCAGCGAAGTTCCCATTGTGTGGCGATGGTCAACCTTCGCAGCGCCAATACTGCAGGGACTTAGGTTGGCTGCTCACAAGGCTAGGTGACCCTGCATACAGAAGCAGGCGTTTCCCTTTGGAAGCTTGCATCCCGGTTTCTTAGGGGCTGCTTGCAAGACCCTGCATTTGCTCAGCATCTATCCTCTGCCCCTACGCCTGGTTAGGAAGTGAGTATTTTAGCCTGAGAAGCAGGGCTCCTGCAACTCTGGAGGAGAGCTAATCCTGCAGCCCACGTTCGTCCTGGAAAACCGCAAGGCGACACTTGGCCTCAGGGTAGGGGCGAAATTGCCGCCGGACAGGTCTTGCCTGCCGCGGTTTCCATGAGTTCTCCACCGTTTTCGGGCTTCAATGGAGAGCGAGGAGAGCTGTCGGCTCTCACAGAACTCTGGCCTCCGCACCGTTTGCCATGCAACTGCACTCAAGACCACACGTCTCCTCCCGACCTGCTGAGAAACAGGCATCCGTGTAGGCCCTTGTTATCATTTCCTGGCCTGCAGAGTCCAAGGCGACACACTGTCCTCTTGCTTGGACACCTACGTTCCCACAGCTTGCCAAACGCTACCGAAGGCAGTCCTAACCAGTCTCGTGTGCTGCGCAACTTTGATTCAGTTACGAAAAGCCACCTGCATTGAGGTGAACACTCTGCTCAGCGCTCTTTCCGGGAGCTCACAGTTGCCCCCTCTCTAGGTTAGGGAGGATGTCGAGGTGAGGTCCAAACTGAGCAAAGAGCACAATTGCTCACGTTGCCGTGGTAGTCGTCGTAAGAGGCATTGCCTACTACGCCTTGCTAAAGTCTTTCTTCTGTTAGGGAAGTCACCACACTTAGACACCTGTCAAGGAAAATTTATTCAGCGGAGTTCCCATTGTTTGGCGATGGTCAACCTTCGCTGTGCCAATACTGCAGGGACTTAGGTTGGCTGCTCACAAGGCTAGGTGACCCTACATACAGAAGCAGGCGTTTCCCTTTGGAAGCTTGGATCCCGGTTGCTTAGGGGCTGCTTGCAAGACCCTGCTATTGCCCAGCATCTATCCTCTGCCCCTACGCCTGGTTAGGAAGCGAGTATTTTAGCCTGAGAAGCAGGGCTCTTGCAACTCTGGAGGAGAGCTAATCCTGCAGCCCACGTTCGTCCTGGGAAACCGCAAGGCGACACTTGGCCTCAGGGTAGGGGCGAAATTGCCGCCGGACAGGTCTTGCCTGCCGCGGTTTCCATGAGTTCTCCACCGTTTTCGGGCTTCAATGGAGAGCGAGGAGAGCTGTCGGCTCTCACAGAACTCTGGCCTCCGCACCGTTTGCCATGCAACTGCACTCAAGACCACACGTCTCCTCCCGGCCTGCTGAGAAACAGGCTGCCGTGTAGGACCACTGTAACACTTCTTGGCATGTAGACTCCAAGGCGACACACTGCCCTTTTCCTTGGAGAACTACGGTGCCCCAGCTTGCCAACGCTCATGAAGGCAGTCCGAGCCCGTCTCATGTGCTGGGCCACTTGCATTCAGGGAGGAAAAGCCACCGGCATTGAGGTGAACACTCTGCTCAGCGTTCTTTCCGGGAGCTCACAATTGCCGCCTCTCTAGGTTAAGCAGGAAGTCGTAGTGAGGACCAACCTGAGCAAAGAGCACAATTCCTCACGTTACACCGGTAGTCGTCGTAAGAGGAATTGCCAACTACGCCTGGCTAAGGCCTTCCCTGTGTTAAGGAACCAGCCACACTTAGATGCCTTTAAAGGAAAATTTATTCAGCGAAGTTCCCATTGTGTGGCGATGGTCAACCTTCGCAGCGCCAATACTGCAGGGACTTAGGTTGGCTGCTCACAAGGCTAGGTGACCCTGCATACAGAAGCAGGCATTTCCCTTTGGAAGCTTGCATCCCGGTTTCTTAGGGGCTGCTTGCAAGACCCTGCAATTGCTCAGCATCTATCCTCTGCCCCTACGCCTGGTTAGGAAGCGAGTATTTTAGCCTGAGAAGCAGGGCTCTTGCAACTCTGGAGGAGAGCTAATCCTGCAGCCCACGTTCGTCCTGGAAAACCGCAAGGCGACACTTGGCCTCAGGGTAGGGGCAAAATTGCCGCCGGACAGGTCTTGCCTGCCGCGGTTTCCATGAGTTCTCCACCGTTTTCGGGCTTCAATGGAGAGCGAGGAGAGCTGTCGGCTCTCACAGAACTCTGGCCTCCGCACCGTTTGCCATGCAACTGCACTCAAGACCACACGTCTCCTCCCGACCTGCTGAGAAACAGGCATCCGTGTAGGCCCTTGTTATCATTTCCTGGCCTGCAGAGTCCAAGGCGACACACTGTCCTCTTGCTTGGACACCTACGTTCCCACAGCTTGCCAAACGCTACCGAAGGCAGTCCTAACCAGTCTCGTGTGCTGCGCAACTTTGATTCAGTTACGAAAAGCCACCTGCATTGAGGTGAACACTCTGCTCAGCGCTCTTTCCGGGAGCTCACAGTTGCCCCCTCTCGAGGTTAGGGAGGATGTCGAGGTGAGGTCCAAACTGAGCAAAGAGCACAATTGCTCACGTTGCCGTGGTAGTCGTCGGAAGAGGCATTGACTACTACGCCTTGCTAAAGTCTTTCTTCTGTTAGGGAAGTCACCACACTTAGACACCTGTCAAGGAAAATTTATTCAGCGGAGTTCCCATTGTTTGGCGATGGTCAACCTTCGCTGTGCCAATACTGCAGGGACTTAGGTTGGCTGCTCACAAGGCTAGGTGACCCTACATACAGAAGCAGGCGTTTCCCTTTGGAAGCTTGGATCCCGGTTGCTTAGGGGCTGCTTGCAAGACCCTGCTATTGCCCAGCATCTATCCTCTGCCCCTACGCCTGGTTAGGAAGCGAGTATTTTAGCCTGAGAAGCAGGGCTCTTGCAACTCTGGAGGAGAGCTAATCCTGCAGCCCACGTTCGTCCTGGGAAACCGCAAGGCGACACTTGGCCTCAGGGTAGGGGCGAAATTGCCGCCGGACAGGTCTTGCCTGCCGCGGTTTCCATGAGTTCTCCACCATTTTCGGGCTTCAATGGAGAGCGAGGAGAGCTGTCGGCTCTCACAGAACTCTGGCCTCCGCACCGTTTGCCATGCAACTGCACTCAAGACCACACGTCTCCTCCCGGCCCGCTGAGAAACAGGCCGCCGTGTAGGACCACTGTAATACTTCTTGGCATGTAGACTCCAAGGCGACACACTGCCCTTTTCCTTGGAGAACTACGGTGCCCCAGCTTGCCAACGCTCATGAAGGCAGTCCGAGCCCGTCTCATGTGCTGGGCCACTTGCATTCAGGGAGGAAAAGCCACCGGCATTGAGGTGAACACTCTGCTCAGCGTTCTTTCCGGGAGCTCACAATTGGCGCCTCTCTAGGTTAAGCAGGAAGTCGTAGTGAGGACCAACCTGAGCAAAGAGCACAATTCCTCACGTTACACCGGTAGTCGTCGTAAGAGGAATTGCCAACTACGCCTGGCTACGGCCTTCCCTGTGTTAAGGAACCAGCCACACTTAGATGCCTTTAAAGGAAAATTTATTCAGCGAAGTTCCCATTGTGTGGCGATGGTCAACCTTCGCAGCGCCAATACTGCAGGGACTTAGGTTGGCTGCTAACAAGGCTAGGTGACCCTGCATACAGAAGCAGGCGTTTCCCTTTGGAAGCTTGCATCCCGGTTTCTTAGGGGCTGCTTCCAAGACCCTGCAATTGCTCAGCATCTATCCTCTGCCCCTACGCCTGGTTAGGAAGCGAGTATTTTAGCCTGAGAAGCAGGGCTCCTGCAACTCTGGAGGAGAGCTAATCCTGCAGCCCACGTTCATCCTGGAAAACCGCAAGGCGACACTTGGCCTCAGGGTAGGGGCGAAATTGCCGCCGGACAGGTCTTGCCTGCCGCGGTTTCCATGAGTTCTCCACCGTTTTCGGGCTTCAATGGAGAGCGAGGAGAGCTGTCGGCTCTCACAGAACTCTGGCCTCCGCACCGTTTGCCATGCAACTGCACTCAAGACCACACGTCTCCTCCCGACCTGCTGAGAAACAGGCATCCGTGTAGGCCCTTGTTATCATTTCCTGGCCTGTAGAGTCCAAGGCGACACACTGTCCTCTTGCTTGGAAACCTACGTTCCCACAGCTTGCCAAACGCTAACGAAGGCAGTCCTAACCAGTCTCGTGTGCTGCGCAACTTTGATTCAGTTACGAAAAGCCACCTGCATTGAGGTGAACACTCTGCTCAGCGCTCTTTCCGGGAGCTCACAGTTGCCCCCTCTCTAGGTTAGGGAGGATGTCGAGGTGAGGTCCAAACTGAGCAAAGAGCACAATTGCTCACGTTGCCGTGGTAGTCGTCGGAAGAGGCATTGACTACTACGCCTTGCTAAAGTCTTTCTTCTGTTAGGGAAGTCACCACACTTAGACACCTGTCAAGGAAAATTTATTCAGCGGAGTTCCCATTGTTAGGCGATGGTCAACCTTCGCTGTGCCAATACTGCAGGGACTTAGGTTGGCTGCTCACAAGGCTAGGTGACCCTACATACAGAAGCAGGCGTTTCCCTTTGGAAGCTTGGATCCCGGTTGCTTAGGGGCTGCTTGCAAGACCCTGCTATTGCCCAGCATCTATCCTCTGCCCCTACGCCTGGTTAGGAAGCGAGTATTTTAGCCTGAGAAGCAGGGCTCTTGCAACTCTGGAGGAGAGCTAATCCTGCAGCCCACGTTCGTCCTGGGAAACCGCAAGGTGACACTTGGCCTCAGGGTAGGGGCGAAATTGCCGCCGGACAGGTCTTGCCTGCCGCGGTTTCCATGAGTTCTCCACCGTTTTCGGGCTTCAATGGAGAGCGAGGAGAGCTGTCGGCTCTCACAGAACTCTGGCCTCCGCACCGTTTGCCATGCAACTGCACTCAAGACCACACGTCTCCTCCCGGCCTGCTGAGAAACAGGCCGCCGTGTAGGACCACTGTAACACTTCTTGGCATGTAGACTCCAAGGCGACACACTGCCCTTTTCCTTGGAGAACTACGGTGCCCCAGCTTGCCAACGCTCATGAAGGCAGTCCGAGCCCGTCTCATGTGCTGGGCCACTTGCATTCAGGGAGGAAAAGCCACCGGCATTGAGGTGAACACTCTGCTCAGCGTTCTTTCCAGGAGCTCACAATTGGCGCCTCTCTAGGTTAAGCAGGAAGTCGTAGTGAGGACCAACCTGAGCAAAGAGCACAATTCCTCACGTTACACCGGTAGTCGTCGTAAGAGGAATTGCCAACTACGCCTGGCTACGGCCTTCCCTGTGTTAAGGAACCAGCCACACTTAGATGCCTTTAAAGGAAAATTTATTCAGCGAAGTTCCCATTGTGTGGCGATGGTCAACCTTCGCAGCGCCAATACTGCAGGGACTTAGGTTGGCTGCTCACAAGGCTAGGTGACCCTGCATACAGAAGCAGGCGTTTCCCTTTGGAAGCTTGCATCCCGGTTTCTTAGGGGCTGCTTGCAAGACCCTGCAATTGCTCAGCATCTATCCTCTGCCCCTACGCCTGGTTAGGAAGCGAGTATTTTAGCCTGAGAAGCAGGGCTCCTGCAACTCTGGAGGAGAGCTAATCCTGCAGCCCACGTTCGTCCTGGAAAACCGCAAGGCGACACTTGGCCTCAGGGTAGGGGCAAAATTGCCGCCGGACAGGTCTTGCCTGCCGCGGTTTCCATGAGTTCTCCACCGTTTTCGGGCTTCAATGGAGAGCGAGGAGAGCTGTCGGCTCTCACAGAACTCTGGCCTCCGCACCGTTTGCCATGCAACTGCACTCAAGACCACACGTCTCCTCCCGACCTGCTGAGAAACAGGCATCCGTGTAGGCCCTTGTTATCATTTCCTGGCCTGCAGAGTCCAAGGCGACACACTGTCCTCTTGCTTGGACACCTACGTTCCCACAGCTTGCCAAACGCTACCGAAGGCAGTCCTAACCAGTCTCGTGTGCTGCGCAACTTTGATTCAGTTACGAAAAGCCACCTGCATTGAGGTGAACACTCTGCTCAGCGCTCTTTCCGGGAGCTCACAGTTGCCCCCTCTCTAGGTTAGGGAGGATGTCGAGGTGAGGTCCAAACTGAGCAAAGAGCACAATTGCTCACGTTGCCGTGGTAGTCGTCGGAAGAGGCATTGACTACTACGCCTTGCTAAAGTCTTTCTTCTGTTAGGGAAGTCACCACACTTAGACACCTGTCAAGGAAAATTTATTCAGCGGAGTTCCCATTGTTTGGCGATGGTCAACCTTCGCTGTGCCAATACTGCAGGGACTTAGGTTGGCTGCTCACAAGGCTAGGTGACCCTACATACAGAAGCAGGCGTTTCCCTTTGGAAGCTTGGATCCCGGTTGCTTAGGGGCTGCTTGCAAGACCCTGCTATTGCCCAGCATCTATCCTCTGCCCCTACGCCTGGTTAGGAAGCGAGTATTTTAGCCTGAGAAGCAGGGCTCTTGCAACTCTGGAGGAGAGCTAATCCTGCAGCCCACGTTCGTCCTGGGAAACCGCAAGGCGACACTTGGCCTCAGGGTAGGGGCGAAATTGCCGCCGGACAGGTCTTGCCTGCCGCGGTTTCCATGAGTTCTCCACCGTTTTCGGGCTTCAATGGAGAGCGAGGAGAGCTGTCGGCTCTCACAGAACTCTGGCCTCCGCACCGTTTGCCATGCAACTGCACTCAAGACCACACGTCTCCTCCCGGCCCGCTGAGAAACAGGCCGCCGTGTAGGACCACTGTAACACTTCTTGGCATGTAGACTCCAAGGCGACACACTGCCCTTTTCCTTGGAGAACTACGGTGCCCCAGCTTGCCAACGCTCATGAAGGCAGTCCGAGCCCGTCTCATGTGCTGGGCCACTTGCATTCAGGGAGGAAAAGCCACCGGCATTGAGGTGAACACTCTGCTCAGCGTTCTTTCCGGGAGCTCACAATTGGCGCCTCTCTAGGTTAAGCAGGAAGTCGTAGTGAGGACCAACCTGAGCAAAGAGCACAATTCCTCACGTTACACCGGTAGTCGTCGTAAGAGGAATTGCCAACTACGCCTGGCTAAGGCCTTCCCTGTGTTAAGGAACCAGCCACACTTAGATGCCTTTAAAGGAAAATTTATTCAGCGAAGTTCCCATTGTGTGGCGATGGTCAACCTTCGCAGCGCCAATACTGCAGGGACTTAGGTTGGCTGCTCACAAGGCTAGGTGACCCTGCATACAGAAGCAGGCGTTTCCCTTTGGAAGCTTGCATCCCGGTTTCTTAGGGGCTGCTTGCAAGACCCTGCATTTGCTCAGCATCTATCCTCTGCCCCTACGCCTGGTTAGGAAGCGAGTATTTTAGCCTGAGAAGCAGGGCTCCTGCAACTCTGGAGGAGAGCTAATCCTGCAGCCCACGTTCGTCCTGGAAAACCGCAAGGCGACACTTGGCCTCAGGGTAGGGGCGAAATTGCCGCCGGACAGGTCTTGCCTGCCGCGGTTTCCATGAGTTCTCCACCGTTTTCGGGCTTCAATGGAGAGCGAGGAGAGCTGTCGGCTCTCACAGAACTCTGGCCTCCGCACCGTTTGCCATGCAACTGCACTCAAGACCACACGTCTCCTCCCGACCTGCTGAGAAACAGGCATCCGTGTAGGCCCTTGTTATCATTTCCTGGCCTGCAGAGTCCAAGGCGACACACTGTCCTCTTGCTTGGACACCTACGTTCCCACAGCTTGCCAAACGCTACCGAAGGCAGTCCTAACCAGTCTCGTGTGCTGCGCAACTTTGATTCAGTTACGAAAAGCCACCTGCATTGAGGTGAACACTCTGCTCAGCGCTCTTTCCGGGAGCTCACAGTTGCCCCCTCTCTAGGTTAGGGAGGATGTCGAGGTGAGGTCCAAACTGAGCAAAGAGCACAATTGCTCACGTTGCCGTGGTAGTCGTCGGAAGAGGCATTGACTACTACGCCTTGCTAAAGTCTTTCTTCTGTTAGGGAAGTCACCACACTTAGACACCTGTCAAGGAAAATTTATTCAGCGGAGTTCCCATTGTTTGGCGATGGTCAACCTTCGCTGTGCCAATACTGCAGGGACTTAGGTTGGCTGCTCACAAGGCTAGGTGACCCTACATACAGAAGCAGGCGTTTCCCTTTGGAAGCTTGGATCCCGGTTGCTTAGGGGCTGCTTGCAAGACCCTGCTATTGCCCAGCATCTATCCTCTGCCCCTACGCCTGGTTAGGAAGCGAGTATTTTAGCCTGAGAAGCAGGGCTCTTGCAACTCTGGAGGAGAGCTAATCCTGCAGCCCACGTTCGTCCTGGGAAACCGCAAGGCGACACTTGGCCTCAGGGTAGGGGCGAAATTGCCGCCGGACAGGTCTTGCCTGCCGCGGTTTCCATGAGTTCTCCACCGTTTTCGGGCTTCAATGGAGAGCGAGGAGAGCTGTCGGCTCTCACAGAACTCTGGCCTCCGCACCGTTTGCCATGCAACTTCACTCAAGACCACACGTCTCCTCCCGGCCTGCTGAGAAACAGGCCGCCGTGTAGGACCACTGTAACACTTCTTGGCATGTAGACTCCAAGGCGACACACTGCCCTTTTCCTTGGAGAACTACCGTGCCCCAGCTTTCCAAAGCTCATGAAGGCAGTCCGAGCCCATCTCATGTGCTGGGCCACTTGCATTCAGGGAGGAAAAGCCACCGGCATTGAGGTGAACACTCTGCTCAGCGTTCTTTCCGGGAGCTCACAATTGCCGCCTCTCTAGGTTAAGCAGGAAGTCGTAGTGAGGACCAACCTGAGCAAAGAGCACAATTCCTCACGTTACACCGGTAGTCGTCGTAAGAGGAATTGCCAACTACGCCTGGCTAAGGCCTTCCCTGTGTTAAGGAACCAGCCACACTTAGATGCCTTTAAAGGAAAATTTATTCAGCGAAGTTCCCATTGTGTGGCGATGGTCAACCTTCGCAGCGCCAATACTGCAGGGACTTAGGTTGGCTGCTAACAAGGCTAGGTGACCCTACATACAGAAGCAGGCGTTTCCCTTTGGAAGCTTGCATCCCGGTTTCTTAGGGGCTGCTTCCAAGACCCTGCAATTGCTCAGCATCTATCCTCTGCCCCTACGCCTGGTTAGGAAGCGAGTGTTTTAGCCTGAGAAGCAGGGCTCCTGCAACTCTGGAGGAGAGCTAATCCTGCAGCCCACGTTCGTCCTGGGAAACCGCAAGGCGACCCTTGGCCTCAGTGTAGTGGTGACATTGCCGCCAGAGAGGTCTTGCCTGCCACGGTTTCCATGAGTTCTCCACCGTTTTCGGGCTTCAATGGAGAGCGAGGAGAGCTGTCGGCTCTCACAGAACTCTGGCCTCCGCACCGTTTGCCATGCAACTGCACTCAAGACCACACGTCTCCTCCCGACCTGCTGAGAAACAGGCATCCGTGTAGGCCCTTGTTATCATTTCCTGGCCTGCAGAGTCCAAGGCGACACACTGTCCTCTTGCTTGGAAACCTACGTTCCCACAGCTTGCCAAACGCTACCGAAGGCAGTCCTAACCAGTCTCGTGTGCTGCGCAACTTTGATTCAGTTACGAAAAGCCACCTGCATTGAGGTGAACACTCTGCTCAGCGCTCTTTCCGGGAGCTCACAGTTGCCCCCTCTCTAGGTTAGGGAGGATGTCGAGGTGAGGTCCAAACTGAGCAAAGAGCACAATTCCTCACGTTACACCGGTAGTCGTCGTAAGAGGAATTGCCAACTACCCCTGGCTAAGGCCTTCCCTGTGTTAAGGAACCAGCCACACTTAGACGCCTTTAAAGGAAAATTTATTCAGCGAAGTTCCCATTGTGTGGCGATGGTCAACCTTCACAGCGCCAATACTGCAGGGACTTAGGTTGGCTGCTCACAAGGCTAGGTGACCCTGCATACAGAAGCAGGCGTTTCCCTTTGGAAGCTTGGATCCCGGTTGCTTAGGGGCTGCTTGCAAGTCCCTGCTATTGCCCAGCATCTATCCTTTGCCCCTACGCCTGGGTAGGAAGCGAGTATTTTAGCCTGAGAAGCAGGGCTCTTGCAACTCTGGAGGAGAGCTAATCCTGCAGCCCACGTTCGTCCTGGAAAACCGCAAGGCGACACTTGGCCTCAAGGTAGGGGCGAAATTGCCGTCGGACAGATCTTGCCTGCCGCGGTTTCCATGAGTTCTCCACCGTTTTTGGGCTTCAACGGAGAGCGAGGAGAGCTGTCGGCTCTCACAGAACTCTGGCCTCCGCACCGTTTGCCATGCAACTGCACTCAAGACCACACGTCTCCTCCCGGCCTGCTGAGAAACAGGCCGCCGTGTAGGACCACTGTAACACTTCTTGGCATGTAGACTCCAAGGCGACACACTGCCCTTTTCCTTGGATAACTACGGTGCCACAGCTTCCCAACGCTCATGAAGGCAGTCCGAGCCCGTCTCATGTGCTGGGCCACTTGCATTCAGGGAGGAAAAGCCACCGGCATTGAGGTGAACACTCTGCTCAGCGTCCTTTCTGGGAGCTCACAATTGCCGCCTCTCTAGGTTAAGCAGGAAGTCGTAGTGAGGACCAACCTGAGCAAAGAGCACAATTCCTCACGTTACACCGGTAGTCGTCGTAAGAGGAATTGCCAACTACGCCTGGCCAAGGCCTTCCCTGTGTTAAGGAACCAGCCACACTTAGATGCCTTTAAAGGAAAATTTATTCAGCGGAGTTCCCATTGTGTGGCGATGGTCAACCTTCGCAGCGCCAATACTGCAGGGACTTAGGTTGGCTGCTAACAAGGCTAGGTGACCCTGCATACAGAAGCAGGCGTTTCCCTTTGGAAGCTTGCATCCCGGTTTCTTAGGGGCTGCTTGCAAGACCCTGCAATTGCTCAGCATCTATCCTCTGCCCCTACGCCTGGTTAGGAAGCGAGTGTTTTAGCCTGAGAAGCAGGGCTCCTGCAACTCTGGAGGAGAGCTAATCCTGCAGCCCACGTTCGTCCTGGGAAACCGCAACGTGACCCTTGGCCTCAGTGTAGTGGTGACATTGCCGCCAGACAGGTCTTGCCTGCCGCGGTTTCCATGAGTTCTCCACCGTTTTCGGGCTTCAATGGAGAGCGAGGAGAGCTGTCGGCTCTCACAGAACTCTGGCCTCTGCACCGTTTGCCATGCAACTGCACTCAAGACCACACGTCTCCTCCCGACCTGCTGAGAAACAGGCATCCGTGTAGGCCCTTGTTATCATTTCCTGCCCTGCAGAGTCCAAGGCGACACACTGTCCTCTTGCTTGGAAACCTACGTTCCCACAGCTTGCCAAACGCTACCGAAGGCAGTCCTAACCAGTCTCGTGTGCTGCGCAACTTTGATTCAGTTACGAAAAGCCACCTGCATTGAGGTGAACACTCTGCTCAGCGCTCTTTCCGGGAGCTCACAGTTGCCCCCTCTCTAGGTTAGGCAGGATGTCGAGGTGAGGTCCAAACTGAGCAAAGAGCACAATTCCTCACGTTACACCAGTAGTCGTCGTAAGAGGAATTGCCAACTACGCCTGGCTAAGGCCTTCCCTGTGTTAAGGAACCAGCCACACTTAGACACCTTTAAAGGAAAATTTATTCAGCGAAGTTCCCATTGTGTGGCGATGGTCAACCTTCACAGCGCCAATACTGCAGGGACTTAGGTTGGCTGCTCACAAGGCTAGGTGACCCTGCATACAGAAGCAGGCGTTTCCCTTTGGAAGCTTGGATCCCGGTTGCTTAGGGGCTGCTTGCAAGACCCTGCTATTGCCCAGCATCTATCCTTTGCCCCTACGCCTGGTTAGGAAGCGAGTGTTTTAGCCTGAGAAGCAGGGCTCTTGCAACTCTGGAGGAGAGCTAATCCTGCAGCCCACGTTCGTCCTGGAAAACCGCAAGGCGACCCTTGGCCTCAAGGTAGGGGCGAAATTGCCGTCGGACAGATCTTGCCTGCCGCGGTTTCCATGAGTTCTCCACCGTTTTGGGGCTTCAATGGAGAGCGAGGAGAGCTGTCGGCTCTCACAGAACTCTGGCCTCCGCACCGTTTGCCATGCAACTTCACTCAAGACCACACGTCTCCTCCCGCCCTGCTGAGAAACAGGCCGCCGTGTAGGACCACTGTAACACTTCTTGGCATGTAGACTCCAAGGCGACACACTGCCCTTTTCCTTGGAGAACTACGGTGCCCCAGCTTGCCAACGCTCATGAAGGCAGTCCGAGCCCGTCTCATGTGCTGGGCCACTTGCATTCAGGGAGGAAAAGCCACCGGCATTGAGGTGAACACTCTGCTCAGCGTTCTTTCCGGGAGCTCAGAATTGCCGCCTCTCTAGGTTAAGCAGGAAGTCGTAGTGAGGACCAACCTGAGCAAAGAGCACAATTCCTCACGTTACACCGGTAGTCGTCGTAAGAGGAATTGCCAACTACGCCTGGCTAAGGCCTTCCCTGTGTTAAGGAACCAGCCACACTTAGATGCCTTTAAAGGAAAATTTATTCAGCGAAGTTCCCATTGTGTGGCGATGGTCAACCTTCGCAGCGCCAATACTGCAGGGACTTAGGTTGGCTGCTAACAAGGCTAGGTGACCCTGCATACAGAAGCAGGCGTTTCCCTTTGGAAGCTTGCATCCCGGTTTCTTAGGGGCTGCTTCCAAGACCCTGCAATTGCTCAGCATCTATCCTCTTCCCCTACGCCTGGTTAGGAAGCGAGTATTTTAGCCTGAGAAGCAGGGCTCCTGCAACTCTGGAGGAGAGCTAATCCTGCAGCCCACGTTCGTCCTAGGAAACCGCAAGGTGACCCTTGGCCTCAGTGTAGTGGTGACATTGCCGCCAGACAGTTCTTGCCTGCCGCGGTTTCCATGAGTTCTCCACCGTTTTCGGGCTTCAATGGAGAGCGAGGAGAGCTGTCGGCTCTCACAGAACTCTGGCCTCCGCACCGTTTGCCATGCAACTGCACTCAAGACCACACGTCTCCTCCCGACCTGCTGAGAAACAGGCCGCCGTGTAGGCCCTTGTTATCATTTACTGGCCTGCAGAGTCCAAGGCGACACACTGTCCTCCTGCTTGGAAATCTACGTTCCCACAGCTTGCCAAACGCTACCGAAGGCAGTCCTAACCAGTCTCGTGTGCTGCGCAACTTTGATTCAGTTACGAAAAGCCACCTGCATTGAGGTGAACACTCTGCTCAGCGCTCTTTCCGGGAGCTCACAGTTGCCCCCTCTCTAGGTTAGGGAGGATGTCGAGGTGAGGTCCAAACTGAGCAAAGAGCACAATTGCTCACGTTGCCATGGTAGTCGTCGTAAGAGGCATTGCCTACTACGCCTTGCTAAAGTCTTTCTTCTGTTAGGGAAGTCGCCACACTGAGACACCTGTCAAGGAAAATTTATTCAGCGGAGTTCCCATTGTTTGGCGATGGTCAACCTTCGCTGTGCCAATACTGCAGGGACTTAGGTTGGCTGCTCACAAGGCTAGGTGATCCTGCATACAGAAGCAGGCGTTTCCCTTTGGAAGCTTGCATCTCGGTTTCTTAGGGGCTGCTTCCAAGGCCCTGCATTTGCTCAGCATCTATCCTCTGCCCCTACGCCTGGTTAGGAAGCGAGTATTTTAGCCTGAGAAGCAGGGCTCCTGCAACTCTGGAGAAGAGCTAATCCTGCAGCCCACGTTCGTCCTGGGAAACCGCAAGGCGACCCTTGGCCTCAGTGTAGTGGTGACATTGCCGCCAGACAGGTCTTGCCTGCCGCGGTTTCCATGAGTTCTCCACCGTTTTCGGGCTTCAATGGAGAGCGAGGAGAGCTGTCGGCTCTCACAGAACTCTGGCCTCCGCACCGTTTGTCATGCAACTGCACTCAAGACCACACGTCTCCTCCCGGCCTGCTGAGAAACAGGCCGCCGTGTAGGACCACTGTAACACTTCTTGGCATGTAGACTCCAAGGCGACACACTGCCCTTTTCCTTGGAAAACTACGGTGCCCCAGCTTGCCAACGCTCATGTTGGCAGTCCGAGCCCATCTCATGTGCTGGGCCACTTGCATTCAGGGAGGAAAAGCCACCGGCATTGAGGTGAACACTCTGCTCAGCGTTCTTTCCGGGAGCTCACAATTGCCGCCTCTCTAGGTTAAGCAGGAAGTCGTAGTGAGGACCAACCTGAGCAAAGAGCACAATTCCTCACGTTACACCGGTAGTCGTCGTAAGAGGAATTGCCAACTACGCCTGGCCAAGGCCTTCCCTGTGTTAAGGAACCAGCCACACTTAGATGCCTTTAAAGGAAAATTTATTCAGCGAAGTTCCCATTGTGTGGCGATGGTCAACCTTCGCAGCGCCAATACTGCAGGGACTTAGGTTGGCTGCTAACAAGGCTAGGTGACCCTACATACAGAAGCAGGCGTTTCCCTTTGGAAGCTTGCATCCCGGTTTCTTAGGGGCTGCTTCCAAGACCCTGCAATTGCTCAGCATCTATCCTCTGCCCCTACGCCTGGTTAGAAAGCGAGTGTTTTAGCCTGAGAAGCAGGGCTCCTGCAACTCTGGAGGAGAGCTAATCCTGCAGCCCACGTTCGTCCTGGGAAACCGCAAGGCGACCCTTGGCCTCAGTGTAGTGGTGACATTGCCGCCAGAGAGGTCTTGCCTGCCACGGTTTCCATGAGTTCTCCACCGTTTTCGGGCTTCAATGGAGAGCGAGGAGAGCTGTCGGCTCTCACAGAACTCTGGCCTCCGCACCGTTTGCCATGCAACTGCACTCAAGACCACACGTCTCCTCCCGACCTGCTGAGAAACAGGCATCCGTGTAGGCCCTTGTTATCATTTCCTGGCCTGCAGAGTCCAAGGCGACACACTGTCCTCTTGCTTGGAAACCTACGTTCCCACAGCTTGCCAAACGCTACCGAAGGCAGTCCTAACCAGTCTCGTGTGCTGCGCAACTTTGATTCAGTTACGAAAAGCCACCTGCATTGAGGTGAACACTCTGCTCAGCGCTCTTTCCGGGAGCTCACAGTTGCCCCCTCTCTAGGTTAGGGAGGATGTCGAGGTGAGGTCCAAACTGAGCAAAGAGCACAATTCCTCACGTTACACCGGTAGTCGTCGTAAGAGGAATTGCCAACTACGCCTGGCTAAGGCCTTCCCTGTGTTAAGGAACCAGCCACACTTAGACGCCTTTAAAGGAAAATTTATTCAGCGAAGTTCCCATTGTGTGGCGATGGTCAACCTTCGCAGCGCCAATACTGCAGGGACTTAGGTTGGCTGCTCACAAGGCTAGGTGACCCTGCATACAGAAGCAGGCGTTTCCCTTTGGAAGCTTGGATCCCGGTTGCTTAGGGGCTGCTTGCAAGACCCTGCTATTGCCCAGCATCTATCCTTTGCCCCTACGCCTGGGTAGGAAGCGAGTATTTTAGCCTGAGAAGCAGGGCTCTTGCAACTCTGGAGGAGAGCTAATCCTGCAGCCCACGTTCGTCCTGGAAAACCGCAAGGCGACACTTGGCCTCAAGGTAGGGGCGAAATTGCCGTCGGAGAGGTCTTGCCTGCCGCGGTTTCCATGAGTTCTCCACCGTTTTTGGGCTTCAACGGAGAGCGAGGAGAGCTGTCGGCTCTCACAGAACTCTGGCCTCCGCACCGTTTGCCATGCAACTGCACTCAAGACCACACGTCTCCTCCCGGCCTGCTGAGAAACAGGCCGCCGTGTAGGACCACTGTAACACTTCTTGGCATGTAGACTCCAAGGCGACACACTGCCCTTTTCCTTGGAGAACTACGGTGCCCCAGCTTGCCAACGCTCATGAAGGCAGTCCGAGCCCGTCTCATGTGCTGGGCCACTTGCATTCAGGGAGGAAAAGCCACCGGCATTGAGGTGAACACTCTGCTCAGCGTTCTTTCCGGGAGCTCACAATTGCCACCTCTCTAGGTTAAGCAGGAAGTCGTAGTGAGGACCAACCTGAGCAAAGAGCACAATTCCTCACGTTACACCGGTAGTCGTCGTAAGAGGAATTGCCAACTACGCCTGGCCAAGGCCTTCCCTGTGTTAAGGAACCAGCCACACTTAGATGCCTTTAAAGGAAAATTTATTCAGCGAAGTTCCCATTGTGTGGCGATGGTCAACCTTCGCTGTGCCAATACTGCAGGGACTTAGGTTGGCTGCTAACAAGGCTAGGTGACCCTACATACAGAAGCAGGCGTTTCCCTTTGGAAGCTTGCATCCCGGTTTCTTAGGGGCTGCTTCCAAGACCCTGCAATTGCTCAGCATCTATCCTCTGCCCCTACGCCTGGTTAGAAAGCGAGTGTTTTAGCCTGAGAAGCAGGGCTCCTGCAACTCTGGAGGAGAGCTAATCCTGCAGCCCACGTTCGTCCTGGGAAACCGCAAGGCGACCCTTGGCCTCAGTGTAGTGGTGACATTGCCGCCAGAGAGGTCTTGCCTGCCACGGTTTCCATGAGTTCTCCACCGTTTTCGGGCTTCAACGGAGAGCGAGGAGAGCTGTCGGCTCTCACAGAACTCTGGCCTCCGCACCGTTTGCCATGCAACTGCACTCAAGACCACACGTCTCCTCCCGACCTGCTGAGAAACAGGCATCCGTGTAGGCCCTTGTTATCATTTCCTGGCCTGCAGAGTCCAAGGCGACACACTGTCCTCTTGCTTGGAAACCTACGTTCCCACAGCTTGCCAAACGCTACCGAAGGCAGTCCTAACCAGTCTCGTGTGCTGCGCAACTTTGATTCAGTTACGAAAAGCCACCTGCATTGAGGTGAACACTCTGCTCAGCGCTCTTTCCGGGAGCTCACAGTTGCCCCCTCTCTAGGTTAGGGAGGATGTCGAGGTGAGGTCCAAACTGAGCAAAGAGCACAATTCCTCACGTTACACCGGTAGTCGTCGTAAGAGGAATTGCCAACTACGCCTGGCTAAGGCCTTCCCTGTGTTAAGGAACCAGCCACACTTAGACGCCTTTAAAGGAAAATTTATTCAGCGAAGTTCCCATTGTGTGGCGATGGTCAACCTTCGCAGCGCCAATACTGCAGGGACTTAGGTTGGCTGCTCACAAGGCTAGGTGACCCTGCATACAGAAGCAGGCGTTTCCCTTTGGAAGCTTGGATCCCGGTTGCTTAGGGGCTGCTTGCAAGACCCTGCTATTGCCCAGCATCTATCCTTTGCCCCTACGCCTGAGTAGGAAGCGAGTATTTTAGCCTGAGAAGCAGGGCTCTTGCAACTCTGGAGGAGAGCTAATCCTGCAGCCCACGTTCGTCCTGGAAAACCGCAAGGCGACACTTGGCCTCAAGGTAGGGGCGAAATTGCCGTCGGAGAGGTCTTGCCTGCCGCGGTTTCCATGAGTTCTCCACCGTTTTTGGGCTTCAACGGAGAGCGAGGAGAGCTGTCGGCTCTCACAGAACTCTGGCCTCCGCACCGTTTGCCATGCAACTGCACTCAAGACCACACGTCTCCTCCCGCCCTGCTGAGAAACAGGCCGCCGTGTAGGACCACTGTAACACTTCTTGGCATGTAGACTCCAAGGCGACACACTGCCCTTTTCCTTGGAGAACTACGGTGCCCCAGCTTGCCAACGCTCATGAAGGCAGTCCGAGCCCGTCTCATGTGCTGGGCCACTTGCATTCAGGGAGGAAAAGCCACCGGCATTGAGGTGAACACTCTGCTCAGCGTCCTTTCCGGGAGCTCACAATTGCCGCCTCTCTAGGTTAAGCAGGAAGTCGTAGTGAGGACCAACCTGAGCAAAGAGCACAATTCCTCACGTTACACCGGTAGTCGTCGTAAGAGGAATTGCCAACTACGCCTGGCTAAGGCCTTCCCTGTGTTAAGGAACCAGCCACACTTAGATGCCTTTAAAGGAAAATTTATTCAGCGAAGTTCCCATTGTGTGGCGATGGTCAACCTTCGCAGCGCCAATACTGCAGGGACTTAGGTTGGCTGCTAACAAGGCTAGGTGACCCTGCATACAGAAGCAGGCGTTTCCCTTTGGAAGCTTGCATCCCGGTTTCTTAGGGGCTGCTTGCAAGACCCTGCAATTGCTCAGCATCTATCCTCTGCCCCTACGCCTGGTTAGGAAGCGAGTGTTTTAGCCTGAGAAGCAGGGCTCCTGCAACTCTGGAGGAGAGCTAATCCTGCAGCCCACGTTCGTCCTGGGAAACCGCAAGGCGACCCTTGGCCTCAGTGTAGTGGTGACATTGCCGCCAGACAGGTCTTGCCTGCCGCGGTTTCCATGAGTTCTCCACCGTTTTCGGGCTTCAATGGAGAGCGAGGAGAGCTGTCGGCTCTCACAGAACTCTGGCCTCCGCACCGTTTGCCATGCAACTGCACTCAAGACCACACGTCTCCTCCCGACCTGCTGAGAAACAGGCATCCGTGTAGGCCCTTGTTATCATTTCCTGGCCTGCAGAGTCCAAGGCGACACACTGTCCTCTTGCTTGGACACCTACGTTCCCACAGCTTGCCAAACGCTACCGAAGGCAGTCCTAACCAGTCTCGTGTGCTGCGCAACTTTGATTCAGTTACGAAAAGCCACCTGCATTGAGGTGAACACTCTGCTCAGCGCTCTTTCCGGGAGCTCACAGTTGCCCCCTCTCTAGGTTAGGGAGGATGTCGAGGTGAGGTCCAAACTGAGCAAAGAGCACAATTGCTCACGTTGCCGTGGTAGTCGTCGGAAGAGGCATTGACTACTACGCCTTGCTAAAGTCTTTCTTCTGTTAGGGAAGTCACCACACTTAGACACCTGTCAAGGAAAATTTATTCAGCGGAGTTCCCATTGTTTGGCGATGGTCAACCTTCGCTGTGCCAATACTGCAGGGACTTAGGTTGGCTGCTCACAAGGCTAGGTGACCCTACATACAGAAGCAGGCATTTCCCTTTGGAAGCTTGGATCCCGGTTGCTTAGGGGCTGCTTGCAAGACCCTGCTATTGCCCAGCATCTATCCTCTGCCCCTACGCCTGGTTAGGAAGCGAGTATTTTAGCCTGAGAAGCAGGGCTCTTGCAACTCTGGAGGAGAGCTAATCCTGCAGCCCACGTTCGTCCTGGGAAACCGCAAGGCGACACTTGGCCTCAGGGTAGGGGCGAAATTGCCGCCGGACAGGTCTTGCCTGCCGCGGTTTCCATGAGTTCTCCACCATTTTCGGGCTTCAATGGAGAGCGAGGAGAGCTGTCGGCTCTCACAGAACTCTGGCCTCCGCACCGTTTGCCATGCAACTGCACTCAAGACCACACGTCTCCTCCCGGCCCGCTGAGAAACAGGCCGCCGTGTAGGACCACTGTAATACTTCTTGGCATGTAGACTCCAAGGCGACACACTGCCCTTTTCCTTGGAGAACTACGGTGCCCCAGCTTGCCAACGCTCATGAAGGCAGTCCGAGCCCGTCTCATGTGCTGGGCCACTTGCATTCAGGGAGGAAAAGCCACCGGCATTGAGGTGAACACTCTGCTCAGCGTTCTTTCCGGGAGCTCACAATTGGCGCCTCTCTAGGTTAAGCAGGAAGTCGTAGTGAGGACCAACCTGAGCAAAGAGCACAATTCCTCACGTTACACCGGTAGTCGTCGTAAGAGGAATTGCCAACTACGCCTGGCTACGGCCTTCCCTGTGTTAAGGAACCAGCCACACTTAGATGCCTTTAAAGGAAAATTTATTCAGCGAAGTTCCCATTGTGTGGCGATGGTCAACCTTCGCAGCGCCAATACTGCAGGGACTTAGGTTGGCTGCTAACAAGGCTAGGTGACCCTGCATACAGAAGCAGGCGTTTCCCTTTGGAAGCTTGCATCCCGGTTTCTTAGGGGCTGCTTCCAAGACCCTGCAATTGCTCAGCATCTATCCTCTGCCCCTACGCCTGGTTAGGAAGCGAGTATTTTAGCCTGAGAAGCAGGGCTCCTGCAACTCTGGAGGAGAGCTAATCCTGCAGCCCACGTTCATCCTGGAAAACCGAAAGGCGACACTTGGCCTCAGGGTAGGGGCGAAATTGCCGCCGGACAGGTCTTGCCTGCCGCGGTTTCCATGAGTTCTCCACCGTTTTCGGGCTTCAATGGAGAGCGAGGAGAGCTGTCGGCTCTCACAGAACTCTGGCCTCCGCACCGTTTGCCATGCAACTGCACTCAAGACCACACGTCTCCTCCCGACCTGCTGAGAAACAGGCATCCGTGTAGGCCCTTGTTATCATTTCCTGGCCTGTAGAGTCCAAGGCGACACACTGTCCTCTTGCTTGGAAACCTACGTTCCCACAGCTTGCCAAACGCTAACGAAGGCAGTCCTAACCAGTCTCGTGTGCTGCGCAACTTTGATTCAGTTACGAAAAGCCACCTGCATTGAGGTGAACACTCTGCTCAGCGCTCTTTCCGGGAGCTCACAGTTGCCCCCTCTCTAGGTTAGGGAGGATGTCGAGGTGAGGTCCAAACTGAGCAAAGAGCACAATTGCTCACGTTGCCGTGGTAGTCGTCGGAAGAGGCATTGACTACTACGCCTTGCTAAAGTCTTTCTTCTGTTAGGGAAGTCACCACACTTAGACACCTGTCAAGGAAAATTTATTCAGCGGAGTTCCCATTGTTAGGCGATGGTCAACCTTCGCTGTGCCAATACTGCAGGGACTTAGGTTGGCTGCTCACAAGGCTAGGTGACCCTACATACAGAAGCAGGCGTTTCCCTTTGGAAGCTTGGATCCCGGTTGCTTAGGGGCTGCTTGCAAGACCCTGCTATTGCCCAGCATCTATCCTCTGCCCCTACGCCTGGTTAGGAAGCGAGTATTTTAGCCTGAGAAGCAGGGCTCTTGCAACTCTGGAGGAGAGCTAATCCTGCAGCCCACGTTCGTCCTGGGAAACCGCAAGGTGACACTTGGCCTCAGGGTAGGGGCGAAATTGCCGCCGGACAGGTCTTGCCTGCCGCGGTTTCCATGAGTTCTCCACCGTTTTCGGGCTTCAATGGAGAGCGAGGAGAGCTGTCGGCTCTCACAGAACTCTGGCCTCCGCACCGTTTGCCATGCAACTGCACTCAAGACCACACGTCTCCTCCCGGCCTGCTGAGAAACAGGCCGCCGTGTAGGACCACTGTAACACTTCTTGGCATGTAGACTCCAAGGCGACACACTGCCCTTTTCCTTGGAGAACTACGGTGCCCCAGCTTGCCAACGCTCATGAAGGCAGTCCGAGCCCGTCTCATGTGCTGGGCCACTTGCATTCAGGGAGGAAAAGCCACCGGCATTGAGGTGAACACTCTGCTCAGCGTTCTTTCCAGGAGCTCACAATTGGCGCCTCTCTAGGTTAAGCAGGAAGTCGTAGTGAGGACCAACCTGAGCAAAGAGCACAATTCCTCACGTTACACCGGTAGTCGTCGTAAGAGGAATTGCCAACTACGCCTGGCTACGGCCTTCCCTGTGTTAAGGAACCAGCCACACTTAGATGCCTTTAAAGGAAAATTTATTCAGCGAAGTTCCCATTGTGTGGCGATGGTCAACCTTCGCAGCGCCAATACTGCAGGGACTTAGGTTGGCTGCTCACAAGGCTAGGTGACCCTGCATACAGAAGCAGGCGTTTCCCTTTGGAAGCTTGCATCCCGGTTTCTTAGGGGCTGCTTGCAAGACCCTGCAATTGCTCAGCATCTATCCTCTGCCCCTACGCCTGGTTAGGAAGCGAGTATTTTAGCCTGAGAAGCAGGGCTCCTGCAACTCTGGAGGAGAGCTAATCCTGCAGCCCACGTTCGTCCTGGAAAACCGCAAGGCGACACTTGGCCTCAGGGTAGGGGCGAAATTGCCGCCGGACAGGTCTTGCCTGCCGCGGTTTCCATGAGTTCTCCACCGTTTTCGGGCTTCAATGGAGAGCGAGGAGAGCTGTCGGCTCTCACAGAACTCTGGCCTCCGCACCGTTTGCCATGCAACTGCACTCAAGACCACACGTCTCCTCCCGACCTGCTGAGAAACAGGCATCCGTGTAGGCCCTTGTTATCATTTCCTGGCCTGCAGAGTCCAAGGCGACACACTGTCCTCTTGCTTGGACACCTACGTTCCCACAGCTTGCCAAACGCTACCGAAGGCAGTCCTAACCAGTCTCGTGTGCTGCGCAACTTTGATTCAGTTACGAAAAGCCACCTGCATTGAGGTGAACACTCTGCTCAGCGCTCTTTCCGGGAGCTCACAGTTGCCCCCTCTCTAGGTTAGGGAGGATGTCGAGGTGAGGTCCAAACTGAGCAAAGAGCACAATTGCTCACGTTGCCGTGGTAGTCGTCGGAAGAGGCATTGACTACTACGCCTTGCTAAAGTCTTTCTTCTGTTAGGGAAGTCACCACACTTAGACACCTGTCAAGGAAAATTTATTCAGCGGAGTTCCCATTGTTTGGCGATGGTCAACCTTCGCTGTGCCAATACTGCAGGGACTTAGGTTGGCTGCTCACAAGGCTAGGTGACCCTACATACAGAAGCAGGCGTTTCCCTTTGGAAGCTTGGATCCCGGTTGCTTAGGGGCTGCTTGCAAGACCCTGCTATTGCCCAGCATCTATCCTCTGCCCCTACGCCTGGTTAGGAAGCGAGTATTTTAGCCTGAGAAGCAGGGCTCTTGCAACTCTGGAGGAGAGCTAATCCTGCAGCCCACGTTCGTCCTGGGAAACCGCAAGGCGACACTTGGCCTCAGGGTAGGGGCGAAATTGCCGCCGGACAGGTCTTGCCTGCCGCGGTTTCCATGAGTTCTCCACCGTTTTCGGGCTTCAATGGAGAGCGAGGAGAGCTGTCGGCTCTCACAGAACTCTGGCCTCCGCACCGTTTGCCATGCAACTGCACTCAAGACCACACGTCTCCTCCCGGCCCGCTGAGAAACAGGCCGCCGTGTAGGACCACTGTAACACTTCTTGGCATGTAGACTCCAAGGCGACACACTGCCCTTTTCCTTGGAGAACTACGGTGCCCCAGCTTGCCAACGCTCATGAAGGCAGTCCGAGCCCGTCTCATGTGCTGGGCCACTTGCATTCAGGGAGGAAAAGCCACCGGCATTGAGGTGAACACTCTGCTCAGCGTTCTTTCCGGGAGCTCACAATTGGCGCCTCTCTAGGTTAAGCAGGAAGTCGTAGTGAGGACCAACCTGAGCAAAGAGCACAATTCCTCACGTTACACCGGTAGTCGTCGTAAGAGGAATTGCCAACTACGCCTGGCTAAGGCCTTCCCTGTGTTAAGGAACCAGCCACACTTAGATGCCTTTAAAGGAAAATTTATTCAGCGAAGTTCCCATTGTGTGGCGATGGTCAACCTTCGCAGCGCCAATACTGCAGGGACTTAGGTTGGCTGCTCACAAGGCTAGGTGACCCTGCATACAGAAGCAGGCGTTTCCCTTTGGAAGCTTGCATCCCGGTTTCTTAGGGGCTGCTTGCAAGACCCTGCATTTGCTCAGCATCTATCCTCTGCCCCTACGCCTGGTTAGGAAGCGAGTATTTTAGCCTGAGAAGCAGGGCTCCTGCAACTCTGGAGGAGAGCTAATCCTGCAGCCCACGTTCGTCCTGGAAAACCGCAAGGCGACACTTGGCCTCAGGGTAGGGGCGAAATTGCCGCCGGACAGGTCTTGCCTGCCGCGGTTTCCATGAGTTCTCCACCGTTTTCGGGCTTCAATGGAGAGCGAGGAGAGCTGTCGGCTCTCACAGAACTCTGGCCTCCGCACCGTTTGCCATGCAACTGCACTCAAGACCACACGTCTCCTCCCGACCTGCTGAGAAACAGGCATCCGTGTAGGCCCTTGTTATCATTTCCTGGCCTGCAGAGTCCAAGGCGACACACTGTCCTCTTGCTTGGACACCTACGTTCCCACAGCTTGCCAAACGCTACCGAAGGCAGTCCTAACCAGTCTCGTGTGCTGCGCAACTTTGATTCAGTTACGAAAAGCCACCTGCATTGAGGTGAACACTCTGCTCAGCGCTCTTTCCGGGAGCTCACAGTTGCCCCCTCTCTAGGTTAGGGAGGATGTCGAGGTGAGGTCCAAACTGAGCAAAGAGCACAATTGCTCACGTTGCCGTGGTAGTCGTCGGAAGAGGCATTGACTACTACGCCTTGCTAAAGTCTTTCTTCTGTTAGGGAAGTCACCACACTTAGACACCTGTCAAGGAAAATTTATTCAGCGGAGTTCCCATTGTTTGGCGATGGTCAACCTTCGCTGTGCCAATACTGCAGGGACTTAGGTTGGCTGCTCACAAGGCTAGGTGACCCTACATACAGAAGCAGGCGTTTCCCTTTGGAAGCTTGGATCCCGGTTGCTTAGGGGCTGCTTGCAAGACCCTGCTATTGCCCAGCATCTATCCTCTGCCCCTACGCCTGGTTAGGAAGCGAGTATTTTAGCCTGAGAAGCAGGGCTCTTGCAACTCTGGAGGAGAGCTAATCCTGCAGCCCACGTTCGTCCTGGGAAACCGCAAGGCGACACTTGGCCTCAGGGTAGGGGCGAAATTGCCGCCGGACAGGTCTTGCCTGCCGCGGTTTCCATGAGTTCTCCACCGTTTTCGGGCTTCAATGGAGAGCGAGGAGAGCTGTCGGCTCTCACAGAACTCTGGCCTCCGCACCGTTTGCCATGCAACTTCACTCAAGACCACACGTCTCCTCCCGGCCTGCTGAGAAACAGGCCGCCGTGTAGGACCACTGTAACACTTCTTGGCATGTAGACTCCAAGGCGACACACTGCCCTTTTCCTTGGAGAACTACGGTGCCCCAGCTTTCCAAAGCTCATGAAGGCAGTCCGAGCCCATCTCATGTGCTGGGCCACTTGCATTCAGGGAGGAAAAGCCACCGGCATTGAGGTGAACACTCTGCTCAGCGTTCTTTCCGGGAGCTCACAATTGCCGCCTCTCTAGGTTAAGCAGGAAGTCGTAGTGAGGACCAACCTGAGCAAAGAGCACAATTCCTCACGTTACACCGGTAGTCCTCGTAAGAGGAATTGCCAACTACGCCTGGCCAAGGCCTTCCCTGTGTTAAGGAACCAGCCACACTTAGATGCCTTTAAAGGAAAATTTATTCAGCGAAGTTCCCATTGTGTGGCGATGGTCAACCTTCGCAGCGCCAATACTGCAGGGACTTAGGTTGGCTGCTAACAAGGCTAGGTGACCCTACATACAGAAGCAGGCGTTTCCCTTTGGAAGCTTGCATCCCGGTTTCTTAGGGGCTGCTTCCAAGACCCTGCAATTGCTCAGCATCTATCCTCTGCCCCTACGCCTGGTTAGGAAGCGAGTGTTTTAGCCTGAGAAGCAGGGCTCCTGCAACTCTGGAGGAGAGCTAATCCTGCAGCCCACGTTCGTCCTGGGAAACCGCAAGGCGACCCTTGGCCTCAGTGTAGTGGTGACATTGCCGCCAGAGAGGTCTTGCCTGCCACGGTTTCCATGAGTTCTCCACCGTTTTCGGGCTTCAATGGAGAGCGAGGAGAGCTGTCGGCTCTCACAGAACTCTGGCCTCCGCACCGTTTGCCATGCAACTGCACTCAAGAACACACGTCTCCTCCCGACCTGCTGAGAAACAGGCATCCGTGTAGGCCCTTGTTATCATTTCCTGGCCTGCAGAGTCCAAGGCGACACACTGTCCTCTTGCTTGGAAACCTACGTTCCCACAGCTTGCCAAACGCTACCGAAGGCAGTCCTAACCAGTCTCGTGTGCTGCGCAACTTTGATTCAGTTACGAAAAGCCACCTGCATTGAGGTGAACACTCTGCTCAGCGCTCTTTCCGGGAGCTCACAGTTGCCCCCTCTCTAGGTTAGGGAGGATGTCGAGGTGAGGTCCAAACTGAGCAAAGAGCACAATTCCTCACGTTACACCGGTAGTCGTCGTAAGAGGAATTGCCAACTACCCCTGGCTAAGGCCTTCCCTGTGTTAAGGAACCAGCCACACTTAGACGCCTTTAAAGGAAAATTTATTCAGCGAAGTTCCCATTGTGTGGCGATGGTCAACCTTCACAGCGCCAATACTGCAGGGACTTAGGTTGGCTGCTCACAAGGCTAGGTGACCCTGCATACAGAAGCAGGCGTTTCCCTTTGGAAGCTTGGATCCCGGTTGCTTAGGGGCTGCTTGCAAGACCCTGCTATTGCCCAGCATCTATCCTTTGCCCCTACGCCTGGGTAGGAAGCGAGTATTTTAGCCTGAGAAGCAGGGCTCTTGCAACTCTGGAGGAGAGCTAATCCTGCAGCCCACGTTCGTCCTGGAAAACCGCAAGGCGACACTTGGCCTCAAGGTAGGGGCGAAATTGCCGTCGGACAGATCTTGCCTGCCGCGGTTTCCATGAGTTCTCCACCGTTTTTGGGCTTCAACGGAGAGCGAGGAGAGCTGTCGGCTCTCACAGAACTCTGGCCTCCGCACCGTTTGCCATGCAACTGCACTCAAGACCACACGTCTCCTCCCGGCCTGCTGAGAAACAGGCCGCCGTGTAGGACCACTGTAACACTTCTTGGCATGTAGACTCCAAGGCGACACACTGCCCTTTTCCTTGGATAACTACGGTGCCACAGCTTCCCAACGCTCATGAAGGCAGTCCGAGCCCGTCTCATGTGCTGGGCCACTTGCATTCAGGGAGGAAAAGCCACCGGCATTGAGGTGAACACTCTGCTCAGCGTCCTTTCTGGGAGCTCACAATTGCCGCCTCTCTAGGTTAAGCAGGAAGTCGTAGTGAGGACCAACCTGAGCAAAGAGCACAATTCCTCACGTTACACCGGTAGTCGTCGTAAGAGGAATTGCCAACTACGCCTGGCCAAGGCCTTCCCTGTGTTAAGGAACCAGCCACACTTAGATGCCTTTAAAGGAAAATTTATTCAGCGGAGTTCCCATTGTGTGGCGATGGTCAACCTTCGCAGCGCCAATACTGCAGGGACTTAGGTTGGCTGCTAACAAGGCTAGGTGACCCTGCATACAGAAGCAGGCGTTTCCCTTTGGAAGCTTGCATCCCGGTTTCTTAGGGGCTGCTTGCAAGACCCTGCAATTGCTCAGCATCTATCCTCTGCCCCTACGCCTGGTTAGGAAGCGAGTGTTTTAGCCTGAGAAGCAGGGCTCCTGCAACTCTGGAGGAGAGCTAATCCTGCAGCCCACGTTCGTCCTGGGAAACCGCAACGTGACCCTTGGCCTCAGTGTAGTGGTGACATTGCCGCCAGACAGGTCTTGCCTGCCGCGGTTTCCATGAGTTCTCCACCGTTTTCGGGCTTCAATGGAGAGCGAGGAGAGCTGTCGGCTCTCACAGAACTCTGGCCTCTGCACCGTTTGCCATGCAACTGCACTCAAGACCACACGTCTCCTCCCGACCTGCTGAGAAACAGGCATCCGTGTAGGCCCTTGTTATCATTTCCTGCCCTGCAGAGTCCAAGGCGACACACTGTCCTCTTGCTTGGAAACCTACGTTCCCACAGCTTGCCAAACGCTACCGAAGGCAGTCCTAACCAGTCTCGTGTGCTGCGCAACTTTGATTCAGTTACGAAAAGCCACCTGCATTGAGGTGAACACTCTGCTCAGCGCTCTTTCCGGGAGCTCACAGTTGCCCCCTCTCTAGGTTAGGCAGGATGTCGAGGTGAGGTCCAAACTGAGCAAAGAGCACAATTCCTCACGTTACACCGGTAGTCGTCGTAAGAGGAATTGCCAACTACGCCTGGCTAAGGCCTTCCCTGTGTTAAGGAACCAGCCACACTTAGACACCTTTAAAGGAAAATTTATTCAGCGAAGTTCCCATTGTGTGGCGATGGTCAACCTTCGCAGCGCCAATACTGCAGGGACTTAGGTTGGCTGCTCACAAGGCTAGGTGACCCTGCATACAGAAGCAGGCGTTTCCCTTTGGAAGCTTGGATCCCGGTTGCTTAGGGGCTGCTTGCAAGACCCTGCTATTGCCCAGCATCTATCCTTTGCCCCTACGCCTGGTTAGGAAGCGAGTGTTTTAGCCTGAGAAGCAGGGCTCTTGCAACTCTGGAGGAGAGCTAATCCTGCAGCCCACGTTCGTCCTGGAAAACCGCAAGGCGACCCTTGGCCTCAAGGTAGGGGCGAAATTGCCGTCGGACAGATCTTGCCTGCCGCGGTTTCCATGAGTTCTCCACCGTTTTGGGGCTTCAATGGAGAGCGAGGAGAGCTGTCGGCTCTCACAGAACTCTGGCCTCCGCACCGTTTGCCATGCAACTGCACTCAAGACCACACGTCTCCTCCCGGCCTGCTGAGAAACAGGCCGCCGTGTAGGACCACTGTAACACTTCTTGGCATGTAGACTCCAAGGCGACACACTGCCCTTTTCCTTGGAGAACTACGGTGCCCCAGCTTGCCAACGCTCATGAAGGCAGTCCGAGCCCGTCTCATGTGCTGGGCCACTTGCATTCAGGGAGGAAAAGCCACCGGCATTGAGGTGAACACTCTGCTCAGCGTTCTTTCCGGGAGCTCAGAATTGCCGCCTCTCTAGGTTAAGCAGGAAGTCGTAGTGAGGACCAACCTGAGCAAAGAGCACAATTCCTCACGTTACACCGGTAGTCATCGTAAGAGGAATTGCCAACTACGCCTGGCTAAGGCCTTCCCTGTGTTAAGGAACCAGCCACACTTAGATGCCTTTAAAGGAAAATTTATTCAGCGAAGTTCCCATTGTGTGGCGATGGTCAACCTTCGCAGCGCCAATACTGCAGGGACTAAGGTTGGCTGCTAACAAGGCTAGGTGACCCTGCATACAGAAGCAGGCGTTTCCCTTTGGAAGCTTGCATCCCGGTTTCTTAGGGGCTGCTTCCAAGACCCTGCAATTGCTCAGCATCTATCCTCTTCCCCTACGCCTGGTTAGGAAGCGAGTATTTTAGCCTGAGAAGCAGGGCTCCTGCAACTCTGGAGGAGAGCTAATCCTGCAGCCCACGTTCGTCCTAGGAAACCGCAAGGTGACCCTTGGCCTCAGTGTAGTGGTGACATTGCCGCCAGACAGTTCTTGCCTGCCGCGGTTTCCATGAGTTCTCCACCGTTTTCGGGCTTCAATGGAGAGCGAGGAGAGCTGTCGGCTCTCACAGAACTCTGGCCTCCGCACCGTTTGCCATGCAACTGCACTCAAGACCACACGTCTCCTCCCGACCTGCTGAGAAACAGGCCGCCGTGTAGGCCCTTGTTATCATTTACTGGCCTGCAGAGTCCAAGGCGACACACTGTCCTCCTGCTTGGAAATCTACGTTCCCACAGCTTGCCAAACGCTACCGAAGGCAGTCCTAACCAGTCTCGTGTGCTGCGCAACTTTGATTCAGTTACGAAAAGCCACCTGCATTGAGGTGAACACTCTGCTCAGCGCTCTTTCCGGGAGCTCACAGTTGCCCCCTCTCTAGGTTAGGGAGGATGTCGAGGTGAGGTCCAAACTGAGCAAAGAGCACAATTGCTCACGTTGCCGTGGTAGTCGTCGTAAGAGACATTGCCTACTACGCCTTGCTAAAGTCTTTCTTCTGTTAGGGAAGTCGCCACACTGAGACACCTGTCAAGGAAAATTTATTCAGCGGAGTTCCCATTGTTTGGCGATGGTCAACCTTCGCTGTGCCAATACTGCAGGGACTTAGGTTGGCTGCTCACAAGGCTAGGTGATCCTGCATACAGAAGCAGGCGTTTCCCTTTGGAAGCTTGCATCTCGGTTTCTTAGGGGCTGCTTCCAAGGCCCTGCATTTGCTCAGCATCTATCCTCTGCCCCTACGCCTGGTTAGGAAGCGAGTATTTTAGCCTGAGAAGCAGGGCTCCTGCAACTCTGGAGAAGAGCTAATCCTGCAGCCCACGTTCGTCCTGGGAAACCGCAAGGCAACCCTTGGCCTCAGTGTAGTGGTGACATTGCCGCCAGACAGGTCTTGCCTGCCGCGGTTTCCATGAGTTCTCCACCGTTTTCGGGCTTCAATGGAGAGCGAGGAGAGCTGTCGGCTCTCACAGAACTCTGGCCTCCGCACCGTTTGTCATGCAACTGCACTCAAGACCACACGTCTCCTCCCGGCCTGCTGAGAAACAGGCCGCCGTGTAGGACCACTGTAACACTTCTTGGCATGTAGACTCCAAGGCGACACACTGCCCTTTTCCTTGGAAAACTACGGTGCCCCAGCTTGCCAACGCTCATGTTGGCAGTCCGAGCCCATCTCATGTGCTGGGCCACTTGCATTCAGGGAGGAAAAGCCACCGGCATTGAGGTGAACACTCTGCTCAGCGTTCTTTCCGGGAGCTCACAATTGCCGCCTCTCTAGGTTAAGCAGGAAGTCGTAGTGAGGACCAACCTGAGCAAAGAGCACAATTCCTCACATTACACCGGTAGTCGTCGTAAGAGGAATTGCCAACTACGCCTGGCCAAGGCCTTCCCTGTGTTAAGGAACCAGCCACACTTAGATGCCTTTAAAGGAAAATTTATTCAGCGAAGTTCCCATTGTGTGGCGATGGTCAACCTTCGCAGCGCCAATACTGCAGGGACTTAGGTTGGCTGCTAACAAGGCTAGGTGACCCTACATACAGAAGCAGGCGTTTCCCTTTGGAAGCTTGCATCCCGGTTTCTTAGGGGCTGCTTCCAAGACCCTGCAATTGCTCAGCATCTATCCTCTGCCCCTACGCCTGGTTAGAAAGCGAGTGTTTTAGCCTGAGAAGCAGGGCTCCTGCAACTCTGGAGGAGAGCTAATCCTGCAGCCCACGTTCGTCCTGGGAAACCGCAAGGCGACCCTTGGCCTCAGTGTAGTGGTGACATTGCCGCCAGAGAGGTCTTGCCTGCCACGGTTTCCATGAGTTCTCCACCGTTTTCGGGCTTCAATGGAGAGCGAGGAGAGCTGTCGGCTCTCACAGAACTCTGGCCTCCGCACCGTTTGCCATGCAACTGCACTCAAGACCACACGTCTCCTCCCGACCTGCTGAGAAACAGGCATCCGTGTAGGCCCTTGTTATCATTTCCTGGCCTGCAGAGTCCAAGGCGACACACTGTCCTCTTGCTTGGAAACCTACGTTCCCACAGCTTGCCAAACGCTACCGAAGGCAGTCCTAACCAGTCTCGTGTGCTGCGCAACTTTGATTCAGTTACGAAAAGCCACCTGCATTGAGGTGAACACTCTGCTCAGCGCTCTTTCCGGGAGCTCACAGTTGCCCCCTCTCTAGGTTAGGGAGGATGTCGAGGTGAGGTCCAAACTGAGCAAAGAGCACAATTCCTCACGTTACACCGGTAGTCGTCGTAAGAGGAATTGCCAACTACGCCTGGCTAAGGCCTTCCCTGTGTTAAGGAACCAGCCACACTTAGACGCCTTTAAAGGAAAATTTATTCAGCGAAGTTCCCATTGTGTGGCGATGGTCAACCTTCGCAGCGCCAATACTGCAGGGACTTAGGTTGGCTGCTCACAAGGCTAGGTGACCCTGCATACAGAAGCAGGCGTTTCCCTTTGGAAGCTTGGATCCCGGTTGCTTAGGGGCTGCTTGCAAGACCCTGCTATTGCCCAGCATCTATCCTTTGCCCCTACGCCTGGGTAGGAAGCGAGTATTTTAGCCTGAGAAGCAGGGCTCTTGCAACTCTGGAGGAGAGCTAATCCTGCAGCCCACGTTCGTCCTGGAAAACCGCAAGGCGACACTTGGCCTCAAGGTAGGGGCGAAATTGCCGTCGGAGAGGTCTTGCCTGCCGCGGTTTCCATGAGTTCTCCACCGTTTTTGGGCTTCAACGGAGAGCGAGGAGAGCTGTCGGCTCTCACAGAACTCTGGCCTCCGCACCGTTTGCCATGCAACTGCACTCAAGACCACACGTCTCCTCCCGGCCTGCTGAGAAACAGGCCGCCGTGTAGGACCACTGTAACACTTCTTGGCATGTAGACTCCAAGGCGACACACTGCCCTTTTCCTTGGAGAACTACGGTGCCCCAGCTTGCCAACGCTCATGAAGGCAGTCCGAGCCCGTCTCATGTGCTGGGCCACTTGCATTCAGGGAGGAAAAGCCACCGGCATTGAGGTGAACACTCTGCTCAGCGTTCTTTCCGGGAGCTCACAATTGCCGCCTCTCTAGGTTAAGCAGGAAGTCGTAGTGAGGACCAACCTGAGCAAAGAGCACAATTCCTCACGTTACACCGGTAGTCGTCGTAAGAGGAATTGCCAACTACGCCTGGCCAAGGCCTTCCCTGTGTTAAGGAACCAGCCACACTTAGATGCCTTTAAAGGAAAATTTATTCAGCGAAGTTCCCATTGTGTGGCGATGGTCAACCTTCGCTGTGCCAATACTGCAGGGACTTAGGTTGGCTGCTAACAAGGCTAGGTGACCCTACATACAGAAGCAGGCGTTTCCCTTTGGAAGCTTGCATCCCGGTTTCTTAGGGGCTGCTTCCAAGACCCTGCAATTGCTCAGCATCTATCCTCTGCCCCTACGCCTGGTTAGAAAGCGAGTGTTTTAGCCTGAGAAGCAGGGCTCCTGCAACTCTGGAGGAGAGCTAATCCTGCAGCCCACGTTCGTCCTGGGAAACCGCAAGGCGACCCTTGGCCTCAGTGTAGTGGTGACATTGCCGCCAGAGAGGTCTTGCCTGCCACGGTTTCCATGAGTTCTCCACCGTTTTCGGGCTTCAACGGAGAGCGAGGAGAGCTGTCGGCTCTCACAGAACTCTGGCCTCCGCACCGTTTGCCATGCAACTGCACTCAAGACCACACGTCTCCTCCCGACCTGCTGAGAAACAGGCATCCGTGTAGGCCCTTGTTATCATTTCCTGGCCTGCAGAGTCCAAGGCGACACACTGTCCTCTTGCTTGGAAACCTACGTTCCCACAGCTTGCCAAACGCTACCGAAGGCAGTCCTAACCAGTCTCGTGTGCTGCGCAACTTTGATTCAGTTACGAAAAGCCACCTGCATTGAGGTGAACACTCTGCTCAGCGCTCTTTCCGGGAGCTCACAGTTGCCCCCTCTCTAGGTTAGGGAGGATGTCGAGGTGAGGTCCAAACTGAGCAAAGAGCACAATTCCTCACGTTACACCGGTAGTCGTCGTAAGAGGAATTGCCAACTACGCCTGGCTAAGGCCTTCCCTGTGTTAAGGAACCAGCCACACTTAGACGCCTTTAAAGGAAAATTTATTCAGCGAAGTTCCCATTGTGTGGCGATGGTCAACCTTCGCAGCGCCAATACTGCAGGGACTTAGGTTGGCTGCTCACAAGGCTAGGTGACCCTGCATACAGAAGCAGGCGTTTCCCTTTGGAAGCTTGGATCCCGGTTGCTTAGGGGCTGCTTGCAAGACCCTGCTATTGCCCAGCATCTATCCTTTGCCCCTACGCCTGAGTAGGAAGCGAGTATTTTAGCCTGAGAAGCAGGGCTCTTGCAACTCTGGAGGAGAGCTAATCCTGCAGCCCACGTTCGTCCTGGAAAACCGCAAGGCGACACTTGGCCTCAAGGTAGGGGCGAAATTGCCGTCGGACAGATCTTGCCTGCCGCGGTTTCCATGAGTTCTCCACCGTTTTTGGGCTTCAACGGAGAGCGAGGAGAGCTGTCGGCTCTCACAGAACTCTGGCCTCCGCACCGTTTGCCATGCAACTGCACTCAAGACCACACGTCTCCTCCCGCCCTGCTGAGAAACAGGCCGCCGTGTAGGACCACTGTAACACTTCTTGGCATGTAGACTCCAAGGCGACACACTGCCCTTTTCCTTGGAGAACTACGGTGCCCCAGCTTGCCAACGCTCATGAAGGCAGTCCGAGCCCGTCTCATGTGCTGGGCCACTTGCATTCAGGGAGGAAAAGCCACCGGCATTGAGGTGAACACTCTGCTCAGCGTCCTTTCCGGGAGCTCACAATTGCCGCCTCTCTAGGTTAAGCAGGAAGTCGTAGTGAGGACCAACCTGAGCAAAGAGCACAATTCCTCACGTTACACCGGTAGTCGTCGTAAGAGGAATTGCCAACTACGCCTGGCTAAGGCCTTCCCTGTGTTAAGGAACCAGCCACACTTAGATGCCTTTAAAGGAAAATTTATTCAGCGAAGTTCCCATTGTGTGGCGATGGTCAACCTTCGCAGCGCCAATACTGCAGGGACTTAGGTTGGCTGCTAACAAGGCTAGGTGACCCTGCATACAGAAGCAGGCGTTTCCCTTTGGAAGCTTGCATCCCGGTTTCTTAGGGGCTGCTTGCAAGACCCTGCAATTGCTCAGCATCTATCCTCTGCCCCTACGCCTGGTTAGGAAGCGAGTGTTTTAGCCTGAGAAGCAGGGCTCCTGCAACTCTGGAGGAGAGCTAATCCTGCAGCCCACGTTCGTCCTGGGAAACCGCAAGGCGACCCTTGGCCTCAGTGTAGTGGTGACATTGCCGCCAGACAGGTCTTGCCTGCCGCGGTTTCCATGAGTTCTCCACCGTTTTCGGGCTTCAATGGAGAGCGAGGAGAGCTGTCGGCTCTCACAGAACTCTGGCCTCCGCACCGTTTGCCATGCAACTGCACTCAAGACCACACGTCTCCTCCCGACCTGCTGAGAAACAGGCATCCGTGTAGGCCCTTGTTATCATTTCCTGGCCTGCAGAGTCCAAGGCGACACACTGTCCTCTTGCTTGGAAACCTACGTTCCCACAGCTTGCCAAACGCTACCGAAGGCAGTCCTAACCAGTCTCGTGTGCTGCGCAACTTTGATTCAGTTACGAAAAGCCACCTGCATTGAGGTGAACACTCTGCTCAGCGCTCTTTCCGGGAGCTCACAGTTGCCCCCTCTCTAGGTTAGGGAGGATGTCGAGGTGAGGTCCAAACTGAGCAAAGAGCACAATTCCTCACGTTACACCGGTAGTCGTCGTAAGAGGAATTGCCAACTACGCCTGGCTAAGGCCTTCCCTGTGTTAAGGAACCAGCCACACTTAGACACCTTTAAAGGAAAATTTATTCAGCGAAGTTCCCATTGTGTGGCGATGGTCAACCTTCGCAGCGCCAATACTGCAGGGACTTAGGTTGGCTGCTCACAAGGCTAGGTGACCCTGCATACAGAAGCAGGCGTTTCCCTTTGGAAGCTTGGATCCCGGTTGCTTAGGGGCTGCTTGCAAGACCCTGCTATTGCCCAGCATCTATCCTTTGCCCCTACGCCTGGTTAGGAAGCGAGTATTTTAGCCTGAGAAGCAGGGCTCTTGCAACTCTGGAGGAGAGCTAATCCTGCAGCCCACGTTCGTCCTGGAAAACCGCAAGGCGACCCTTGGCCTCAAGGTAGGGGCGAAATTGCCGTCGGACAGATCTTGCCTGCCGCGGTTTCCATGAGTTCTCCACCGTTTTTGGGCTTCAATGGAGAGCGAGGAGAGCTGTCGGCTCTCATAGAACTCTGGCCTCCGCACCGTTTGCCATGCAACTTCACTCAAGACCACACGTCTCCTCCCGCCCTGCTGAGAAACAGGCCGCCGTGTAGGACCACTGTAACACTTCTTGGCATGTAGACTCCAAGGCGACACACTGCCCTTTTCCTTGGAGAACTACGGTGCCCCAGCTTGCCAACGCTCATGAAGGCAGTCCGAGCCCGTCTCATGTGCTGGGCCACTTGCATTCAGGGAGGAAAAGCCACCGGCATTGAGGTGAACACTCTGCTCAGCGGTCTTTCCGGGAGCTCACAATTGCCGCCTCTCTAGGTTAAGCAGGAAGTCGTAGTGAGGACCAACCTGAGCAAAGAGCACAATTCCTCACGTTACACCGGTAGTCGTCGTAAGAGGAATTGCCAACTACGCCTGGCTAAGGCCTTCCCTGTGTTAAGGAACCAGCCACACTTAGACGCCTTTAAAGGAAAATTTATTCAGCGAAGTTCCCATTGTGTGGCGATGGTCAACCTTCGCAGCGCCAATACTGCAGGGACTTAGGTTGGCTGCTAACAAGGCTAGGTGACCCTACATACAGAAGCAGGCGTTTCCCTTTGGAAGCTTGCATCCCGGTTTCTTAGGGGCTGCTTCCAAGACCCTGCAATTGCTCAGCATCTATCCTCTTCCCCTACGCCTGGTTAGGAAGCGAGTATTTTAGCCTGAGAAGCAGGGCTCTTGCAACTCTGGAGGAGAGCTAATCCTGCAGTCCACGTTCGTCCTAGGAAACCGCAAGGTGACCCTTGGCCTCAGTGTAGTGGTGACATTGCCGCCAGACAGGTCTTGCCTGCCGCGGTTTCCATGAGTTCTCCACCGTTTTCGGGCTTCAATGGAGAGCGAGGAGAGCTGTCGGCTCTCACAGAACTCTGGCCTCCGCACCGTTTGCCATGCAACTGCACTCAAGACCACACGTCTCCTCCCGACCTGCTGAGAAACAGGCCGCCGTGTAGGCCCTTGTTATCATTTCCTGGCCTGCAGAGTCCAAGGCGACACACTGTCCTCCTGCTTGGAAATCTACGTTCCCACAGCTTGCCAAACGCTACCGAAGGCAGTCCTAACCAGTCTCGTGTGCTGCGCAACTTTGATTCAGTTACGAAAAGCCACCTGCATTGAGGTGAACACTCTGCTCAGCGCTCTTTCCGGGAGCTCACAGTTGCCCCCTCTCTAGGTTAGGCAGGATGTCGAGGTGAGGTCCAAACTGAGCAAAGAGCACAATTGCTCACGTTGCCGTGGTAGTCGTCGTAAGAGGCATTGCCTACTACGCCTTGCTAAAGTCTTTCTTCTGTTAGGGAAGTCGCCACACTGAGACACCTGTCAAGGAAAATTTATTCAGCGGAGTTCCCATTGTTTGGCGATGGTCAACCTTCGCTGTGCCAATACTGCAGGGACTTAGGTTGGCTGCTCACAAGGCTAGGTGATCCTGCATACAGAAGCAGGCGTTTCCCTTTGGAAGCTTGCATCTCGGTTTCTTAGGGGCTGCTTCCAAGGCCCTGCATTTGCTCAGCATCTATCCTCTGCCCCTACGCCTGGTTAGGAAGCGAGTATTTTAGCCTGAGAAGCAGGGCTCCTGCAACTCTGGAGAAGAGCTAATCCTGCAGCCCACGTTCGTCCTGGGAAACCGCAAGGCAACCCTTGGCCTCAGTGTAGTGGTGACATTGCCGCCAGACAGGTCTTGCCTGCCGCGGTTTCCATGAGTTCTCCACCGTTTTCGGGCTTCAATGGAGAGCGAGGAGAGCTGTCGGCTCTCACAGAACTCTGGCCTCCGCACCGTTTGTCATGCAACTGCACTCAAGACCACACGTCTCCTCCCGGCCTGCTGAGAAACAGGCCGCCGTGTAGGACCACTGTAACACTTCTTGGCATGTAGACTCCAAGGCGACACACTGCCCTTTTCCTTGGAAAACTACGGTGCCCCAGCTTGCCAACGCTCATGAAGGCAGTCCGAGCCCATCTCATGTGCTGGGCCACTTGCATTCAGGGAGGAAAAGCCACCGGCATTGAGGTGAACACTCTGCTCAGCGTTCTTTCCGGGAGCTCACAATTGCCGCCTCTCTAGGTTAAGCAGGAAGTCGTAGTGAGGACCAACCTGAGCAAAGAGCACAATTCCTCACGTTACACCGGTAGTCGTCGTAAGAGGAATTGCCAACTACGCCTGGCCAAGGCCTTCCCTGTGTTAAGGAACCAGCCACACTTAGATGCCTTTAAAGGAAAATTTATTCAGCGAAGTTCCCATTGTGTGGCGATGGTCAACCTTCGCAGCGCCAATACTGCAGGGACTTAGGTTGGCTGCTCACAAGGCTAGGTGACCCTACATACAGAAGCAGGCATTTCCCTTTGGAAGCTTGCATCCCGGTTTCTTAGGGGCTGCTTCCAAGACCCTGCAATTGCTCAGCATCTATCCTCTGCCCCTACGCCTGGTTAGGAAGCGAGTGTTTTAGCCTGAGAAGCAGGGCTCCTGCAACTCTGGAGGAGAGCTAATCCTGCAGCCCACGTTCGTCCTGGGAAACCGCAAGGCGACCCTTGGCCTCAGTGTAGTGGTGACATTGCCGCCAGACAGGTCTTGCCTGCCACGGTTTCCATGAGTTCTCCACCGTTTTCGGGCTTCAATGGAGAGCGAGGAGAGCTGTCGGCTCTCACAGAACTCTGGCCTCCGCACCGTTTGCCATGCAACTGCACTCAAGACCACACGTCTCCTCCCGACCTGCTGAGAAACAGGCATCCGTGTAGGCCCTTGTTATCATTTCCTGGCCTGCAGAGTCCAAGGCGACACACTGTCCTCTTGCTTGGAAACCTACGTTCCCACAGCTTGCCAAACGCTACCGAAGGCAGTCCTAACCAGTCTCGTGTGCTGCGCAACTTTGATTCAGTTACGAAAAGCCACCTGCATTGAGGTGAACACTCTGCTCAGCGCTCTTTCCGGGAGCTCACAGTTGCCCCCTCTCTAGGTTAGGGAGGATGTCGAGGTGAGGTCCAAACTGAGCAAAGAGCACAATTCCTCACGTTACACCGGTAGTCGTCGTAAGAGGAATTGCCAACTACGCCTGGCTAAGGCCTTCCCTGTGTTAAGGAACCAGCCACACTTAGACGCCTTTAAAGGAAAATTTATTCAGCGAAGTTCCCATTGTGTGGCGATGGTCAACCTTCGCAGCGCCAATACTGCAGGGACTTAGGTTGGCTGCTCACAAGGCTAGGTGACCCTGCATACAGAAGCAGGCGTTTCCCTTTGGAAGCTTGGATCCCGGTTGCTTAGGGGCTGCTTGCAAGACCCTGCTATTGCCCAGCATCTATCCTTTGCCCCTACGCCTGGGTAGGAAGCGAGTATTTTAGCCTGAGAAGCAGGGCTCCTGCAACTCTGGAGGAGAGCTAATCCTGCAGCCCACGTTCGTCCTGGAAAACCGCAAGGCGACACTTGGCCTCAAGGTAGGGGCGAAATTGCCGTCGGAGAGGTCTTGCCTGCCGCGGTTTCCATGAGTTCTCCACCGTTTTTGGGCTTCAACGGAGAGCGAGGAGAGCTGTCGGCTCTCACAGAACTCTGGCCTCCGCACCGTTTGCCATGCAACTGCACTCAAGACCACACGTCTCCTCCCGGCCTGCTGAGAAACAGGCCGCCGTGTAGGACCACTGTAACACTTCTTGGCATGTAGACTCCAAGGCGACACACTGCCCTTTTCCTTGGAGAACTACGGTGCCCCAGCTTGCCAACGCTCATGAAGGCAGTCCGAGCCCGTCTCATGTGCTGGGCCACTAGCATTCAGGGAGGAAAAGCCACCGGCATTGAGGTGAACACTCTGCTCAGCGTCCTTTCCGGAAGCTCACAGTTGCCCCCTCTCTAGGTTAGGGAGGATGTCGAGGTGAGGTCCAAACTGAGCAAAGAGCACAATTCCTCACGTTACACCGGTAGTCGTCGTAAGAGGAATTGCCAACTACGCCTGGCTAAGGCCTTCCCTGTGTTAAGGAACCAGCCACACTTAGACGCCTTTAAAGGAACATTTATTCAGCGAAGTTCCCATTGTGTGGCGATGGTCAACCTTCGCAGCGCCAATACTGCAGGGACTTAGGTTGGCTGCTCACAAGGCTAGGTGACCCTGCATACAGAAGCAGGCGTTTCCCTTTGGAAGCTTGGATCCCGGTTGCTTAGGGGCTGCTTGCAAGACCCTGCTATTGCCCAGCATCTATCCTTTGCCCCTACGCCTGGGTAGGAAGCGAGTATTTTAGCCTGAGAAGCAGGGCTCTTGCAACTCTGGAGGAGAGCTAATCCTGCAGCCCACGTTCGTCCTGGAAATCCGCAAGGCGACACTTGGCCTCAAGGTAGGGGCGAAATTGCCGTCGCACAGGTCTTGCCTGCCGCGGTTTCCATGAGTTCTCCACCGTTTTCGGGCTTCAATGGAGAGCGAGGAGAGCTGTCGGCTCTCACAGAACTCTGGCCTCCGCACCGTTTGCCATGCAACTGCACTCAAGACCACACGTCTCCTCCCAGCCTGCTGAGAAACAGGCCGCCGTGTAGGACCACTGTAACACTTCTTGGCATGTAGACTCCAAGGCGACACACTGCCCTTTTCCTTGGAAAACTACGGTGCCCCAGCTTGCCAACGCTCATGAAGGCAGTCCGAGCCCGTCTCATGTGCTGGGCCACTTGCATTCAGGGAGGAAAAGCCACCGGCATTGAGGTGAACACTCTGCTCAGCGTTCTTTCCGGGAGCTCACAATTGCCGCCTCTCTAGGTTAAGCAGGAAGTCGTAGTGAGGACCAACCTGAGCAAAGAGCACAATTCCTCACGTTACACCGGTAGTCGTCGTAAGAGGAATTGCCAACTACGCCTGGCCAAGGCCTTCCCTGTGTTAAGGAACCAGCCACACTTAGATGCCTTTAAAGGAAAATTTATTCAGCGAAGTTCCCATTGTGTGGCGATGGTCAACCTTCGCAGCGCCAATACTGCAGGGACTTAGGTTGGCTGCTAACAAGGCTAGGTGACCCTACATACAGAAGCAGGCGTTTCCCTTTGGAAGCTTGCATCCCGGTTTCTTAGGGGCTGCTTCCAAGACCCTGCAATTGCTCAGCATCTATCCTCTGCCCCTACGCCTGGTTAGGAAGCGAGTGTTTTAGCCTGAGAAGCAGGGCTCCTGCAACTCTGGAGGAGAGCTAATCCTGCAGCCCACGTTCGTCCTGGGAAACCGCAAGGCGACCCTTGGCCTCAGTGTAGTGGTGACATTGCCGCCAGACAGGTCTTGCCTGCAACGGTTTCCATGAGTTCTCCACCGTTTTCGGGCTTCAATGGAGAGCGAGGAGAGCTGTCGGCTCTCACAGAACTCTGGCCTCCGCACCGTTTGCCATGCAACTGCACTCAAGACCACACGTCTCCTCCCGACCTGCTGAGAAACAGGCATCCGTGTAGGCCCTTGTTATCATTTCCTGGCCTGCAGAGTCCAAGGCGACACACTGTCCTCTTGCTTGGAAACCTACGTTCCCACAGCTTGCCAAACGCTACCGAAGGCAGTCCTAACCAGTCTCGTGTGCTGCGCAACTTTGATTCAGTTACGAAAAGCCACCTGCATTGAGGTGAACACTCTGCTCAGCGCTCTTTCCGGGAGCTCACAGTTGCCCCCTCTCTAGGTTAGGGAGGATGTCGAGGTGAGGTCCAAACTGAGCAAAGAGCACAATTCCTCACGTTACACCGGTAGTCGTCGTAAGAGGAATTGCCAACTACGCCTGGCTAAGGCCTTCCCTGTGTTAAGGAACCAGCCACACTTAGACACCTTTAAAGGAAAATTTATTCAGCGAAGTTCCCATTGTGTGGCGATGGTCAACCTTCGCAGCGCCAATACTGCAGGGACTTAGGTTGGCTGCTCACAAGGCTAGGTGACCCTGCATACAGAAGCAGGCGTTTCCCTTTGGAAGCTTGGATCTCGGTTGCTTAGGGGCTGCTTGCAAGACCCTGCTATTGCCCAGCATCTATCCTTTGCCCCTACGCCTGGTTAGGAAGCGAGTATTTTAGCCTGAGAAGCAGGGCTCTTGCAACTCTGGAGGAGAGCTAATCCTGCAGCCCACGTTCGTCCTGGAAAACCGCAAGGCGACCCTTGGCCTCAGGGTAGGGGCGAAATTGCCGTCGGACAGATCTTGCCTGCCGCGGTTTCCATGAGTTCTCCACCGTTTTCGGGCTTCAATGGAGAGCGAGGAGAGCTGTCGGCTCTCACAGAACTCTGGCCTCCACACCGTTTGCCATGCAACTTCACTCAAGACCACACGTCTCCTCCCGCCCTGCTGAGAAACAGGCCGCCGTGTAGGACCACTGTAACACTTCTTGGCATGTAGACTCCAAGTCGACACACTGCCCTTTTCCTTGGAGAACTACGGTGCCCCAGCTTGCCAACGCTCATGAAGGCAGTCCGAGCCCGTCTCATGTGCTGGGCCACTTGCATTCAGGGAGGAAAAGCCACCGGCATTGAGGTGAACACTCTGCTCAGCGTCCTTTCCGGGAGCTCACAATTGCCGCCTCTCTAGGTTAAGCAGGAAGTCGTAGTGAGGACCAACCTGAGCAAAGAGCACAATTCCTCACGTTACACCGGTAGTCGTCGTAAGAGGAATTGCCAACTACGCCTGGCTAAGGCCTTCCCTGTGTTAAGGAACCAGCCACACTTAGATGCCTTTAAAGGAAAATTTATTCAGCGAAGTTCCCATTGTGTGGCGATGGTCAACCTTCGCAGCGCCAATACTGCAGGGACTTAGGTTGGCTGCTAACAAGGCTAGGTGACCCTGCATACAGAAGCAGGCGTTTCCCTTTGGAAGCTTGCATCCCGGTTTCTTAGGGGCTGCTTCCAAGACCCTGCAATTGCTCAACATCTATCCTCTTCCCCTACGCCTGGTTAGGAAGCGAGTATTTTAGCCTGAGAAGCAGGGCTCCTGCAACTCTGGAGGAGAGCTAATCCTGCAGCCCACGTTCGTCCTAGGAAACCGCAAGGTGACCCTTGGCCTCAGTGTAGTGGTGACATTGCCGCCAGACAGGTCTTGCCTGCCGCGGTTTCCATGAGTTCTCCACCGTTTTCGGGCTTCAATGGAGAGCGAGGAGAGCTGT
This sequence comes from Lagenorhynchus albirostris, assembly GCF_949774975.1. Lineage (NCBI taxonomy): Eukaryota > Metazoa > Chordata > Mammalia > Artiodactyla > Delphinidae > Lagenorhynchus > Lagenorhynchus albirostris. The sequence goes on along the minus strand of NC_083100.1, from coordinate 119,672,598 downwards.
CGGCTCTCACAGAACTCTGGCCTCCGCACCGTTTGCCATGCAACTGCACTCAAGGCCACACGTCTCCTCCCGACCTGCTGAGAAACAGGCATCCGTGTAGGCCCTTGTTATCATTTCCTGGCCTGCAGAGTCCAAGGCGACACACTGTCCTCTTGCTTGGACACCTACGTTCCCACAGCTTGCCAAACGCTACCGAAGGCAGTCCTAACCAGTCTCGTGTGCTGCGCAACTTTGATTCAGTTACGAAAAGCCACCTGCATTGAGGTGAACACTCTGCTCAGCGCTCTTTCCGGGAGCTCACAGTTGCCCCCTCTCTAGGTTAGGGAGGATGTCGAGGTGAGGTCCAAACTGAGCAAAGAGCACAATTGCTCACGTTGCCGTGGTAGTCGTCGGAAGAGGCATTGACTACTACGCCTTGCTAAAGTCTTTCTTCTGTTAGGGAAGTCGCCACACTGAGACACCTGTCAAGGAAAATTTATTCAGCGGAGTTCCCATTGTTTGGCGATGGTCAACCTTCGCTGTGCCAATACTGCAGGGACTTAGGTTGGCTGCTCACAAGGCTAGGTGATCCTGCATACAGAAGCAGGCGTTTCCCTTTGGAAGCTTGCATCTCGGTTTCTTAGCGGCTGCTTCCAAGGCCCTGCATTTGCTCAGCATCTATCCTCTGCCCCTACGCCTGGTTAGGAAGCGAGTATTTTAGCCTGAGAAGCAGGGCTCCTGCAACTCTGGAGAAGAGCTAATCCTGCAGCCCACGTTCGTCCTGGGAAACCGCAAGGCGACCCTTGGCCTCAGTGTAGTGGTGACATTGCCGCCAGACAGGTCTTGCCTGCAACGGTTTCCATGAGTTCTCCACCGTTTTCGGGCTTCAATGGAGAGCGAGGAGAGCTGTCGGCTCTCACAGAACTCTGGCCTCCGCACCGTTTGCCATGCAACTGCACTCAAGACCACACGTCTCCTCCCGACCTGCTGAGAAACAGGCATCCGTGTAGGCCCTTGTTATCATTTCCTGGCCTGCAGAGTCCAAGGCGACACACTGTCCTCTTGCTTGGAAACCTACGTTCCCACAGCTTGCCAAACGCTACCGAAGGCAGTCCTAACCAGTCTCGTGTGCTGCGCAACTTTGATTCAGTTACGAAAAGCCACCTGCATTGAGGTGAACACTCTGCTCAGCGCTCTTTCCGGGAGCTCACAGTTGCCCCCTCTCTAGGTTAGGGAGGATGTCGAGGTGAGGTCCAAACTGAGCAAAGAGCACAATTCCTCACGTTACACCGGTAGTCGTCGTAAGAGGAATTGCCAACTACGCCTGGCTAAGGCCTTCCCTGTGTTAAGGAACCAGCCACACTTAGACACCTTTAAAGGAAAATTTATTCAGCGAAGTTCCCATTGTGTGGCGATGGTCAACCTTCGCAGCGCCAATACTGCAGGGACTTAGGTTGGCTGCTCACAAGGCTAGGTGACCCTGCATACAGAAGCAGGCGTTTCCCTTTGGAAGCTTGGATCTCGGTTGCTTAGGGGCTGCTTGCAAGACCCTGCTATTGCCCAGCATCTATCCTTTGCCCCTACGCCTGGTTAGGAAGCGAGTATTTTAGCCTGAGAAGCAGGGCTCTTGCAACTCTGGAGGAGAGCTAATCCTGCAGCCCACGTTCGTCCTGGAAAACCGCAAGGCGACCCTTGGCCTCAGGGTAGGGGCGAAATTGCCGTCGGACAGATCTTGCCTGCCGCGGTTTCCATGAGTTCTCCACCGTTTTCGGGCTTCAATGGAGAGCGAGGAGAGCTGTCGGCTCTCACAGAACTCTGGCCTCCACACCGTTTGCCATGCAACTTCACTCAAGACCACACGTCTCCTCCCGCCCTGCTGAGAAACAGGCCGCCGTGTAGGACCACTGTAACACTTCTTGGCATGTAGACTCCAAGTCGACACACTGCCCTTTTCCTTGGAGAACTACGGTGCCCCAGCTTGCCAACGCTCATGAAGGCAGTCCGAGCCCGTCTCATGTGCTGGGCCACTTGCATTCAGGGAGGAAAAGCCACCGGCATTGAGGTGAACACTCTGCTCAGCGTCCTTTCCGGGAGCTCACAATTGCCGCCTCTCTAGGTTAAGCAGGAAGTCGTAGTGAGGACCAACCTGAGCAAAGAGCACAATTCCTCACGTTACACCGGTAGTCGTCGTAAGAGGAATTGCCAACTACGCCTGGCTAAGGCCTTCCCTGTGTTAAGGAACCAGCCACACTTAGATGCCTTTAAAGGAAAATTTATTCAGCGAAGTTCCCATTGTGTGGCGATGGTCAACCTTCGCAGCGCCAATACTGCAGGGACTTAGGTTGGCTGCTAACAAGGCTAGGTGACCCTGCATACAGAAGCAGGCGTTTCCCTTTGGAAGCTTGCATCCCGGTTTCTTAGGGGCTGCTTCCAAGACCCTGCAATTGCTCAACATCTATCCTCTTCCCCTACGCCTGGTTAGGAAGCGAGTATTTTAGCCTGAGAAGCAGGGCTCCTGCAACTCTGGAGGAGAGCTAATCCTGCAGCCCACGTTCGTCCTAGGAAACCGCAAGGTGACCCTTGGCCTCAGTGTAGTGGTGACATTGCCGCCAGACAGGTCTTGCCTGCCGCGGTTTCCATGAGTTCTCCACCGTTTTCGGGCTTCAATGGAGAGCGAGGAGAGCTGTCGGCTCTCACAGAACTCTGGCCTCCGCACCGTTTGCCATGCAACTGCACTCAAGGCCACACGTCTCCTCCCGACCTGCTGAGAAACAGGCATCCGTGTAGGCCCTTGTTATCATTTCCTGGCCTGCAGAGTCCAAGGCGACACACTGTCCTCTTGCTTGGACACCTACGTTCCCACAGCTTGCCAAACGCTACCGAAGGCAGTCCTAACCAGTCTCGTGTGCTGCGCAACTTTGATTCAGTTACGAAAAGCCACCTGCATTGAGGTGAACACTCTGCTCAGCGCTCTTTCCGGGAGCTCACAGTTGCCCCCTCTCTAGGTTAGGGAGGATGTCGAGGTGAGGTCCAAACTGAGCAAAGAGCACAATTGCTCACGTTGCCGTGGTAGTCGTCGGAAGAGGCATTGACTACTACGCCTTGCTAAAGTCTTTCTTCTGTTAGGGAAGTCGCCACACTGAGACACCTGTCAAGGAAAATTTATTCAGCGGAGTTCCCATTGTTTGGCGATGGTCAACCTTCGCTGTGCCAATACTGCAGGGACTTAGGTTGGCTGCTCACAAGGCTAGGTGATCCTGCATACAGAAGCAGGCGTTTCCCTTTGGAAGCTTGCATCTCGGTTTCTTAGCGGCTGCTTCCAAGGCCCTGCATTTGCTCAGCATCTATCCTCTGCCCCTACGCCTGGTTAGGAAGCGAGTATTTTAGCCTGAGAAGCAGGGCTCCTGCAACTCTGGAGAAGAGCTAATCCTGCAGCCCACGTTCGTCCTGGGAAACCGCAAGGCAACCCTTGGCCTCAGTGTAGTGGTGACATTGCCGCCAGACAGGTCTTGCCTGCCGCGGTTTCCATGAGTTCTCCACCGTTTTCGGGCTTCAATGGAGAGCGAGGAGAGCTGTCGGCTCTCACAGAACTCTGGCCTCCGCACCGTTTGCCATGCAACTGCACTCAAGACCACATGTCTCCTCCCGACCTGCTGAGAAACAGGCCGCCGTGTAGGCCCTTGTTATCATTTCCTGGCCTGCAGAGTCCAAGGCGACACACTGTCCTCTTGCTTGGAAATCTACGTTCCCACAGCTTGCCAAACGCTACCGAAGGCAGTCCTAACCAGTCTCGTGTGCTGCGCAACTTTGATTCAGTTACGAAAAGCCACCTGCATTGAGGTGAACACTCTGCTCAGCGCTCTTTCCGGGAGCTCACAGTTGCCCCCTCTCTAGGTTAGGCAGGATGTCGAGGTGAGGTCCAAACTGAGCAAAGAGCACAATTGCTCACGTTGCCGTGGTAGTCGTCGTAAGAGGCATTGCCTACTACGCCTTGCTAAAGTCTTTCTTCTGTTAGGGAAGTCGCCACACTGAGACACCTGTCAAGGAAAATTTATTCAGCGGAGTTCCCATTGTTTGGCGATGGTCAACCTTCGCTGTGCCAATACTGCAGGGACTTAGGTTGGCTGCTCACAAGGCTAGGTGATCCTGCATACAGAAGCAGGCGTTTCCCTTTGGAAGCTTGCATCTCGGTTTCTTAGGGGCTGCTTCCAAGGCCCTGCATTTGCTCAGCATCTATCCTCTGCCCCTACGCCTGGTTAGGAAGCGAGTATTTTAGCCTGAGAAGCAGGGCTCCTGCAACTCTGGAGAAGAGCTAATCCTGCAGCCCACGTTCGTCCTGGGAAACCGCAAGGCAACCCTTGGCCTCAGTGTAGTGGTGACATTGCCGCCAGACAGGTCTTGCCTGCCGCGGTTTCCATGAGTTCTCCACCGTTTTCGGGCTTCAATGGAGAGCGAGGAGAGCTGTCGGCTCTCACAGAACTCTGGCCTCCGCACCGTTTGTCATGCAACTGCACTCAAGACCACACGTCTCCTCCCGGCCTGCTGAGAAACAGGCCGCCGTGTAGGACCACTGTAACACTTCTTGGCATGTAGACTCCAAGGCGACACACTGCCCTTTTCCTTGGAAAACTACGGTGCCCCAGCTTGCCAACGCTCATGTTGGCAGTCCGAGCCCATCTCATGTGCTGGGCCACTTGCATTCAGGGAGGAAAAGCCACCGGCATTGAGGTGAACACTCTGCTCAGCGTTCTTTCCGGGAGCTCACAATTGCCGCCTCTCTAGGTTAAGCAGGAAGTCGTAGTGAGGACCAACCTGAGCAAAGAGCACAATTCCTCACGTTACACCGGTAGTCGTCGTAAGAGGAATTGCCAACTACGCCTGGCCAAGGCCTTCCCTGTGTTAAGGAACCAGCCACACTTAGATGCCTTTAAAGGAAAATTTATTCAGCGAAGTTCCCATTGTGTGGCGATGGTCAACCTTCGCAGCGCCAATACTGCAGGGACTTAGGTTGGCTGCTAACAAGGCTAGGTGACCCTGCATACAGAAGCAGGCGTTTCCCTTTGGAAGCTTGCATCCCGGTTTCTTAGGGGCTGCTTCCAAGACCCTGCAATTGCTCAGCATCTATCCTCTGCCCCTACGCCTGGTTAGGAAGCGAGTGTTTTAGCCTGAGAAGCAGGGCTCCTGCAACTCTGGAGGAGAGCTAATCCTGCAGCCCACGTTCGTCCTGGGAAACCGCAAGGCGACCCTTGGCCTCAGTGTAGTGGTGACATTGCCGCCAGACAGGTCTTGCCTGCCACGGTTTCCATGAGTTCTCCACCGTTTTCGGGCTTCAATGGAGAGCGAGGAGAGCTGTCGGCTCTCACAGAACTCTGGCCTCCGCACCGTTTGCCATGCAACTGCACTCAAGACCACACGTCTCCTCCCGACCTGCTGAGAAACAGGCATCCGTGTAGGCCCTTGTTATCATTTCCTGGCCTGCAGAGTCCAAGGCGACACACTGTCCTCTTGCTTGGAAACCTACGTTCCCACAGCTTGCCAAACGCTACCGAAGGCAGTCCTAACCAGTCTCGTGTGCTGCGCAACTTTGATTCAGCTACGAAAAGCCACCTGCATTGAGGTGAACACTCTGCTCAGCGCTCTTTCCGGGAGCTCACAGTTGCCCCCTCTCTAGGTTAGGGAGGATGTCGAGGTGAGGTCCAAACTGAGCAAAGAGCACAATTCCTCACGTTACACCGGTAGTCGTCGTAAGAGGAATTGCCAACTACGCCTGGCTAAGGCCTTCCCTGTGTTAAGGAACCAGCCACACTTAGACGCCTTTAAAGGAAAATTTATTCAGCGAAGTTCCCATTGTGTGGCGATGGTCAACCTTCGCAGCGCCAATACTGCAGGGACTTAGGTTGGCTGCTCAGAAGGCTAGGTGACCCTGCATACAGAAGCAGGCGTTTCCCTTTGGAAGCTTGGATCCCGGTTGCTTAGGGGCTGCTTGCAAGACCCTGCTATTGCCCAGCATCTATCCTTTGCCCCTACGCCTGGGTAGGAAGCGAGTATTTTAGCCTGAGAAGCAGGGCTCTTGCAACTCTGGAGGAGAGCTAATCCTGCAGCCCACGTTCGTCCTGGAAAACCGCAAGGCGACACTTGGCCTCAAGGTAGGGGCGAAATTGCCGTCGGAGAGGTCTTGCCTGCCGCGGTTTCCATGAGTTCTCCACCGTTTTTGGGCTTCAACGGAGAGCGAGGAGAGCTGTCGGCTCTCACAGAACTCTGGCCTCCGCACCGTTTGCCATGCAACTGCACTCAAGACCACACGTCTCCTCCCGGCCTGCTGAGAAACAGGCCGCCGTGTAGGACCACTGTAACACTTCTTGGCATTTAGACTCCAAGGCGACACACTGCCCTTTTCCTTGGAGAACTACGGTGCCCCAGCTTGCCAACGCTCATGAAGGCAGTCCGAGCCCGTCTCATGTGCTGGGCCACTTGCATTCAGGGAGGAAAAGCCACCGGCATTGAGGTGAACACTCTGCTCAGCGTCCTTTCCGGGAGCTCACAATTGCCGCCTCTCTAGGTTAAGCAGGAAGTCGTAGTGAGGACCAACCTGAGCAAAGAGCACAATTCCTCACGTTACACCGGTAGTCGTCGTAAGAGGAATTGCCAACTACGCCTGGCTAAGGCCTTCCCTGTGTTAAGGAACCAGCCACACTTAGATGCCTTTAAAGGAAAATTTATTCAGCGAAGTTCCCATTGTGTGGCGATGGTCAACCTTCGCAGCGCCAATACTGCAGGGACTTAGGTTGGCTGCTAACAAGGCTAGGTGACCCTGCATACAGAAGCAGGCGTTTCCCTTTGGAAGCTTGCATCCCGGTTTCTTAGGGGCTGCTTCCAAGACCCTGCAATTGCTCAGCATCTATCCTCTGCCCCTACGCCTGGTTAGGAAGCGAGTGTTTTAGCCTGAGAAGCAGGGCTCCTGCAACTCTGGAGGAGAGCTAATCCTGCAGCCCACGTTCGTCCTGGGAAACCGCAAGGCGACCCTTGGCCTCAGTGTAGTGGTGACATTGCCGCCAGACAGGTCTTGCCTGCCGCGGTTTCCATGAGTTCTCCACCGTTTTCGGGCTTCAATGGAGAGCGAGGAGAGCTGTCGGCTCTCACAGAACTCTGGCCTCCGCACCGTTTGCCATGCAACTGCACTCAAGACCACACGTCTCCTCCCGACCTGCTGAGAAACAGGCCGCCGTGTAGGCCCTTGTTATCATTTCCTGGCCTGCAGAGTCCAAGGCGACACACTGTCCTCTTGCTTGGAAAGCTACGTTCCCACAGCTTGCCAAACGCTACCGAAGGCAGTCCTAACCAGTCTCGTGTGCTGCGCAACTTTGATTCAGTTACGAAAAGCCACCTGCATTGAGGTGAACACTCTGCTCAGCGCTCTTTCCGGGAGCTCACAGTTGCCCCCTCTCTAGGTTAGGCAGGATGTCGAGGTGAGGTCCAAACTGAGCAAAGAGCACAATTGCTCACGTTGCCGTGGTAGTCGTCGTAAGAGGCATTGCCTACTACGCCTTGCTAAAGTCTTTCTTCTGTTAGGGAAGTCGCCACACTGAGACACCTGTCAAGGAAAATTTATTCAGCGGAGTTCCCATTGTTTGGCGATGGTCAACCTTCGCTGTGCCAATACTGCAGGGACTTAGGTTGGCTGCTCACAAGGCTAGGTGATCCTGCATACAGAAGCAGGCGTTTCCCTTTGGAAGCTTGCATCTCGGTTTCTTAGGGGCTGCTTCCAAGGCCCTGCATTTGCTCAGCATCTATCCTCTGCCCCTACGCCTGGTTAGGAAGCGAGTATTTTAGCCTGAGAAGCAGGGCTCCTGCAACTCTGGAGAAGAGCTAATCCTGCAGCCCACGTTCGTCCTGGGAAACCGCAAGGCAACCCTTGGCCTCAGTGTAGTGGTGACATTGCCGCCAGACAGGTCTTGCCTGCCGCGGTTTCCATGAGTTCTCCACCGTTTTCGGGCTTCAGTGGAGAGCGAGGAGAGCTGTCGGCTCTCACAGAACTCTGGCCTCCGCACCGTTTGTCATGCAACTGCACTCAAGACCACACGTCTCCTCCCGGCCTGCTGAGAAACAGGCCGCCGTGTAGGACCACTGTAACACTTCTTGGCATGTAGACTCCAAGGCGACACACTGCCCTTTTCCTTGGAAAACTACGGTGCCCCAGCTTGCCAACGCTCATGAAGGCAGTCCGAGCCCATCTCATGTGCTGGGCCACTTGCATTCAGGGAGGAAAAGCCACCGGCATTGAGGTGAACACTCTGCTCAGCGTTCTTTCCGGGAGCTCACAATTGCCGCCTCTCTAGGTTAACCAGGAAGTCGTAGTGAGGACCAACCTGAGCAAAGAGCACAATTCCTCACGTTACACCGGTAGTCGTCGTAAGAGGAATTGCCAACTACGCCTGGCCAAGGCCTTCCCTGTGTTAAGGAACCAGCCACACTTAGATGCCTTTAAAGGAAAATTTATTCAGCGAAGTTCCCATTGTGTGGCGATGGTCAACCTTCGCAGCGCCAATACTGCAGGGACTTAGGTTGGCTGCTAACAAGGCTAGGTGACCCTGCATACAGAAGCAGGCGTTTCCCTTTGGAAGCTTGCATCCCGGTTTCTTAGGGGCTGCTTGCAAGACCCTGCAATTGCTCAGCATCTATCCTCTGCCCCTACGCCTGGTTAGGAAGCGAGTGTTTTAGCCTGAGAAGCAGGGCTCCTGCAACTCTGGAGGAGAGCTAATCCTGCAGCCCACGTTCGTCCTGGGAAACCGCAACGCGACCCTTGGCCTCAGTGTAGTGGTGACATTGCCGCCAGACAGGTCTTGCCTGCCGCGGTTTCCATGAGTTCTCCACCGTTTTCGGGCTTCAATGGAGAGCGAGGAGAGCTGTCGGCTCTCACAGAACTCTGGCCTCCGCACCGTTTGCCATGCAACTGCACTCAAGACCACACGTCTCCTCCCGACCTGCTGAGAAACAGGCATCCGTGTAGGCCCTTGTTATCATTTCCTGGCCTGCAGAGTCCAAGGCGACACACTGTCCTCTTGCTTGGAAACCTACGTTCCCACAGCTTGCCAAACGCTACCGAAGGCAGTCCTAACCAGTCTCGTGTGCTGCGCAACTTTGATTCAGTTACGAAAAGCCACCTGCATTGAGGTGAACACTCTGCTCAGCGCTCTTTCCGGGAGCTCACAGTTGCCCCCTCTCTAGGTTAGGGAGAATGTCGAGGTGAGGTCCAAACTGAGCAAAGAGCACAATTCCTCACGTTACACCGGTAGTCGTCGTAAGAGGAATTGCCAACTACGCCTGGCTAAGGCCTTCCCTGTGTTAAGGAACCAGCCACACTTAGACACCTTTAAAGGAAAATTTATTCAGCGAAGTTCCCATTGTGTGGCGATGGTCAACCTTCGCAGCGCCAATACTGCAGGGACTTAGGTTGGCTGCTCACAAGGCTAGGTGACCCTGCATACAGAAGCAGGCGTTTCCCTTTGGAAGCTTGGATCCCGGTTGCTTAGGGGCTGCTTGCAAGACCCTGCTATTGCCCAGCATCTATCCTTTGCCCATACGCCTGGTTAGGAAGCGAGTGTTTTAGCCTGAGAAGCAGGGCTCTTGCAACTCTGGAGGAGAGCTAATCCTGCAGCCCACGTTCGTCCTGGAAAACCGCAAGGCGACCCTTGGCCTCAAGGTAGGGGCGAAATTGCCGTCGGACAGATCTTGCCTGCCGCGGTTTCCATGAGTTCTCCACCGTTTTTGGGCTTCAATGGAGAGCGAGGAGAGCTGTCGGCTCTCACAGAACTCTGGCCTCCGCACCGTTTGCCATGGAACTTCACTCAAGACCACACGTCTCCTCCCGCCCTGCTGAGAAACAGGCCGCCGTGTAGGACCACTGTAACACTTCTTGGCATGTAGACTCCAAGGCGACACACTGCCCTTTTCCTTGGAGAACTACGGTGCCCCAGCTTGCCAACGCTCATGAAGGCAGTCCGAGCCCGTCTCATGTGCTGGGCCACTTGCATTCAGGGAGGAAAAGCCACCGGCATTGAGGTGAACACTCTGCTCAGCGTTCTTTCCGGGAGCTCACAATTGCCGCCTCTCTAGGTTAAGCAGGAAGTCGTAGTGAGGACCAACCTGAGCAAAGAGCACAATTCCTCACGTTACACCGGTAGTCGTCGTAAGAGGAATTGCCAACTACGCCTGGCTAAGGCCTTCCCTGTGTTAAGGAACCAGCCACACTTAGATGCCTTTAAAGGAAAATTTATTCAGCGAAGTTCCCATTGTGTGGCGATGGTCAACCTTCGCAGCGCCAATACTGCAGGGACTTAGGTTGGCTGCTAACAAGGCTAGGTGACCCTGCATACAGAAGCAGGCGTTTCCCTTTGGAAGCTTGCATCCCGGTTTCTTAGGGGCTGCTTCCAAGACCCTGCAATTGCTCAGCATCTATCCTCTTCCCCTACGCCTGGTTAGGAAGCGAGTATTTTAGCCTGAGAAGCAGGGCTCCTGCAACTCTGGAGGAGAGCTAATCCTGCAGCCCACGTTCGTCCTAGGAAACCGCAAGGTGACCCTTGGCCTCAGTGTAGTGGTGACATTGCCGCCAGACAGGTCTTGCCTGCCGCGGTTTCCATGAGTTCTCCACCGTTTTCGGGCTTCAATGGAGAGCGAGGAGAGCTGTCGGCTCTCACAGAACTCTGGCCTCCGCACCGTTTGCCATGCAACTGCACTCAAGACCACACGTCTCCTCCCGACCTGCTGAGAAACAGGCCGCCGTGTAGGCCCTTGTTATCATTTCCTGGCCTGCAGAGTCCAAGGCGACACACTGTCCTCCTGCTTGGAAATCTACGTTCCCACAGCTTGCCAAACGCTACCGAAGGCAGTCCTAACCAGTCTCGTGTGCTGCGCAACTTTGATTCAGTTACGAAAAGCCACCTGCATTGAGGTGAACACTCTGCTCAGCGCTCTTTCCGGGAGCTCACAGTTGCCCCCTCTCTAGGTTAGGGAGGATGTCGAGGTGAGGTTCAAACTGAGCAAAGAGCACAATTGCTCACGTTGCCGTGGTAGTCGTCGTAAGAGGCATTGCCTACTACGCCTTGCTAAAGTCTTTCTTCTGTTAGGGAAGTCGCCACACTGAGACACCTGTCAAGGAAAATTTATTCAGCGGAGTTCCCATTGTTTGGCGATGGTCAACCTTCGCTGTGCCAATACTGCAGGGACTTAGGTTGGCTGCTCACAAGGCTAGGTGATCCTGCATACAGAAGCAGGCGTTTCCCTTTGGAAGCTTGCATCTCGGTTTCTTAGGGGCTGCTTCCAAGGCCCTGCATTTGCTCAGCATCTATCCTCTGCCCCTACGCCTGGTTAGGAAGCGAGTATTTTAGCCTGAGAAGCAGGGCTCCTGCAACTCTGGAGAAGAGCTAATCCTGCAGCCCACGTTCGTCCTGGGAAACCGCAAGGCAACCCTTGGCCTCAGTGTAGTGGTGACATTGCCGCCAGACAGGTCTTGCCTGCCGCGGTTTCCATGAGTTCTCCACCGTTTTCGGGCTTCAATGGAGAGCGAGGAGAGCTGTCGGCTCTCACAGAACTCTGGCCTCCGCACCGTTTGTCATGCAACTGCACTCAAGACCACACGTCTCCTCCCGGCCTGCTGAGAAACAGGCCGCCGTGTAGGACCACTGTAACACTTCTTGGCATGTAGACTCCAAGGCGACACACTGCCCTTTTCCTTGGAAAACTACGGTGCCCCAGCTTGCCAACGCTCATGAAGGCAGTCCGAGCCCATCTCATGTGCTGGGCCACTTGCATTCAGGGAGGAAAAGCCACCGGCATTGAGGTGAACACTCTGCTCAGCGTCCTTTCCGGGAGCTCACAATTGCCGCCTCTCTAGGTTAAGCAGGAAGTCGTAGTGAGGACCAACCTGAGCAAAGAGCACAATTCCTCACGTTACACCGGTAGTCGTCGTAAGAGGAATTGCCAACTACGCCTGGCTAAGGCCTTCCCTGTGTTAAGGAACCAGCCACACTTAGATGCCTTTAAAGGAAAATTTATTCAGCGAAGTTCCCATTGTGTGGCGATGGTCAACCTTCGCAGCGCCAATACTGCAGGGACTTAGGTTGGCTGCTAACAAGGCTAGGTGACCCTGCATACAGAAGCAGGCGTTTCCCTTTGGAAGCTTGCATCCCGGTTTCTTAGGGGCTGCTTGCAAGACCCTGCAATTGCTCAGCATCTATCCTCTGCCCCTACGCCTGGTTAGGAAGCGAGTGTTTTAGCCTGAGAAGCAGGGCTCCTGCAACTCTGGAGGAGAGCTAATCCTGCAGCCCACGTTCGTCCTGGGAAACCGCAAGGCGACCCTTGGCCTCAGTGTAGTGGTGACATTGCCGCCAGACAGGTCTTGCCTGCCGCGGTTTCCATGAGTTCTCCACCGTTTTCGGGCTTCAATGGAGAGCGAGGAGAGCTGTCGGCTCTCACAGAACTCTGGCCTCCGCACCGTTTGCCATGCAACTGCACTCAAGACCACACGTCTCCTCCCGACCTGCTGAGAAACAGGCATCCGTGTAGGCCCTTGTTATCATTTCCTGGCCTGCAGAGTCCAAGGCGACACACTGTCCTCTTGCTTGGACACCTACGTTCCCACAGCTTGCCAAACGCTACCGAAGGCAGTCCTAACCAGTCTCGTGTGCTGCGCAACTTTGATTCAGTTACGAAAAGCCACCTGCATTGAGGTGAACACTCTGCTCAGCGCTCTTTCCGGGAGCTCACAGTTGCCCCCTCTCTAGGTTAGGGAGGATGTCGAGGTGAGGTCCAAACTGAGCAAAGAGCACAATTGCTCACGTTGCCGTGGTAGTCGTCGGAAGAGGCATTGACTACTACGCCTTGCTAAAGTCTTTCTTCTGTTAGGGAAGTCACCACACTTAGACACCTGTCAAGGAAAATTTATTCAGCGGAGTTCCCATTGTTTGGCGATGGTCAACCTTCGCTGTGCCAATACTGCAGGGACTTAGGTTGGCTGCTCACAAGGCTAGGTGACCCTACATACAGAAGCAGGCGTTTCCCTTTGGAAGCTTGGATCCCGGTTGCTTAGGGGCTGCTTGCAAGACCCTGCTATTGCCCAGCATCTATCCTCTGCCCCTACGCCTGGTTAGGAAGCGAGTATTTTAGCCTGAGAAGCAGGGCTCTTGCAACTCTGGAGGAGAGCTAATCCTGCAGCCCACGTTCGTCCTGGGAAACCGCAAGGCGACACTTGGCCTCAGGGTAGGGGCGAAATTGCCGCCGGACAGGTCTTGCCTGCCGCGGTTTCCATGAGTTCTCCACCATTTTCGGGCTTCAATGGAGAGCGAGGAGAGCTGTCGGCTCTCACAGAACTCTGGCCTCCGCACCGTTTGCCATGCAACTGCACTCAAGACCACACGTCTCCTCCCGGCCCGCTGAGAAACAGGCCGCCGTGTAGGACCACTGTAATACTTCTTGGCATGTAGACTCCAAGGCGACACACTGCCCTTTTCCTTGGAGAACTACGGTGCCCCAGCTTGCCAACGCTCATGAAGGCAGTCCGAGCCCGTCTCATGTGCTGGGCCACTTGCATTCAGGGAGGAAAAGCCACCGGCATTGAGGTGAACACTCTGCTCAGCGTTCTTTCCGGGAGCTCACAATTGGCGCCTCTCTAGGTTAAGCAGGAAGTCGTAGTGAGGACCAACCTGAGCAAAGAGCACAATTCCTCACGTTACACCGGTAGTCGTCGTAAGAGGAATTGCCAACTACGCCTGGCTACGGCCTTCCCTGTGTTAAGGAACCAGCCACACTTAGATGCCTTTAAAGGAAAATTTATTCAGCGAAGTTCCCATTGTGTGGCGATGGTCAACCTTCGCAGCGCCAATACTGCAGGGACTTAGGTTGGCTGCTAACAAGGCTAGGTGACCCTGCATACAGAAGCAGGCGTTTCCCTTTGGAAGCTTGCATCCCGGTTTCTTAGGGGCTGCTTCCAAGACCCTGCAATTGCTCAGCATCTATCCTCTGCCCCTACGCCTGGTTAGGAAGCGAGTATTTTAGCCTGAGAAGCAGGGCTCCTGCAACTCTGGAGGAGAGCTAATCCTGCAGCCCACGTTCATCCTGGAAAACCGCAAGGCGACACTTGGCCTCAGGGTAGGGGCGAAATTGCCGCCGGACAGGTCTTGCCTGCCGCGGTTTCCATGAGTTCTCCACCGTTTTCGGGCTTCAATGGAGAGCGAGGAGAGCTGTCGGCTCTCACAGAACTCTGGCCTCCGCACCGTTTGCCATGCAACTGCACTCAAGACCACACGTCTCCTCCCGACCTGCTGAGAAACAGGCATCCGTGTAGGCCCTTGTTATCATTTCCTGGCCTGTAGAGTCCAAGGCGACACACTGTCCTCTTGCTTGGAAACCTACGTTCCCACAGCTTGCCAAACGCTAACGAAGGCAGTCCTAACCAGTCTCGTGTGCTGCGCAACTTTGATTCAGTTACGAAAAGCCACCTGCATTGAGGTGAACACTCTGCTCAGCGCTCTTTCCGGGAGCTCACAGTTGCCCCCTCTCTAGGTTAGGGAGGATGTCGAGGTGAGGTCCAAACTGAGCAAAGAGCACAATTGCTCACGTTGCCGTGGTAGTCGTCGGAAGAGGCATTGACTACTACGCCTTGCTAAAGTCTTTCTTCTGTTAGGGAAGTCACCACACTTAGACACCTGTCAAGGAAAATTTATTCAGCGGAGTTCCCATTGTTAGGCGATGGTCAACCTTCGCTGTGCCAATACTGCAGGGACTTAGGTTGGCTGCTCACAAGGCTAGGTGACCCTACATACAGAAGCAGGCGTTTCCCTTTGGAAGCTTGGATCCCGGTTGCTTAGGGGCTGCTTGCAAGACCCTGCTATTGCCCAGCATCTATCCTCTGCCCCTACGCCTGGTTAGGAAGCGAGTATTTTAGCCTGAGAAGCAGGGCTCTTGCAACTCTGGAGGAGAGCTAATCCTGCAGCCCACGTTCGTCCTGGGAAACCGCAAGGTGACACTTGGCCTCAGGGTAGGGGCGAAATTGCCGCCGGACAGGTCTTGCCTGCCGCGGTTTCCATGAGTTCTCCACCGTTTTCGGGCTTCAATGGAGAGCGAGGAGAGCTGTCGGCTCTCACAGAACTCTGGCCTCCGCACCGTTTGCCATGCAACTGCACTCAAGACCACACGTCTCCTCCCGGCCTGCTGAGAAACAGGCCGCCGTGTAGGACCACTGTAACACTTCTTGGCATGTAGACTCCAAGGCGACACACTGCCCTTTTCCTTGGAGAACTACGGTGCCCCAGCTTGCCAACGCTCATGAAGGCAGTCCGAGCCCGTCTCATGTGCTGGGCCACTTGCATTCAGGGAGGAAAAGCCACCGGCATTGAGGTGAACACTCTGCTCAGCGTTCTTTCCAGGAGCTCACAATTGGCGCCTCTCTAGGTTAAGCAGGAAGTCGTAGTGAGGACCAACCTGAGCAAAGAGCACAATTCCTCACGTTACACCGGTAGTCGTCGTAAGAGGAATTGCCAACTACGCCTGGCTACGGCCTTCCCTGTGTTAAGGAACCAGCCACACTTAGATGCCTTTAAAGGAAAATTTATTCAGCGAAGTTCCCATTGTGTGGCGATGGTCAACCTTCGCAGCGCCAATACTGCAGGGACTTAGGTTGGCTGCTCACAAGGCTAGGTGACCCTGCATACAGAAGCAGGCGTTTCCCTTTGGAAGCTTGCATCCCGGTTTCTTAGGGGCTGCTTGCAAGACCCTGCAATTGCTCAGCATCTATCCTCTGCCCCTACGCCTGGTTAGGAAGCGAGTATTTTAGCCTGAGAAGCAGGGCTCCTGCAACTCTGGAGGAGAGCTAATCCTGCAGCCCACGTTCGTCCTGGAAAACCGCAAGGCGACACTTGGCCTCAGGGTAGGGGCGAAATTGCCGCCGGACAGGTCTTGCCTGCCGCGGTTTCCATGAGTTCTCCACCGTTTTCGGGCTTCAATGGAGAGCGAGGAGAGCTGTCGGCTCTCACAGAACTCTGGCCTCCGCACCGTTTGCCATGCAACTGCACTCAAGACCACACGTCTCCTCCCGACCTGCTGAGAAACAGGCATCCGTGTAGGCCCTTGTTATCATTTCCTGGCCTGCAGAGTCCAAGGCGACACACTGTCCTCTTGCTTGGACACCTACGTTCCCACAGCTTGCCAAACGCTACCGAAGGCAGTCCTAACCAGTCTCGTGTGCTGCGCAACTTTGATTCAGTTACGAAAAGCCACCTGCATTGAGGTGAACACTCTGCTCAGCGCTCTTTCCGGGAGCTCACAGTTGCCCCCTCTCTACGTTAGGGAGGATGTCGAGGTGAGGTCCAAACTGAGCAAAGAGCACAATTGCTCACGTTGCCGTGGTAGTCGTCGGAAGAGGCATTGACTACTACGCCTTGCTAAAGTCTTTCTTCTGTTAGGGAAGTCACCACACTTAGACACCTGTCAAGGAAAATTTATTCAGCGGAGTTCCCATTGTTTGGCGATGGTCAACCTTCGCTGTGCCAATACTGCAGGGACTTAGGTTGGCTGCTCACAAGGCTAGGTGACCCTACATACAGAAGCAGGCGTTTCCCTTTGGAAGCTTGGATCCCGGTTGCTTAGGGGCTGCTTGCAAGACCCTGCTATTGCCCAGCATCTATCCTCTGCCCCTACGCCTGGTTAGGAAGCGAGTATTTTAGCCTGAGAAGCAGGGCTCTTGCAACTCTGGAGGAGAGCTAATCCTGCAGCCCACGTTCGTCCTGGGAAACCGCAAGGTGACACTTGGCCTCAGGGTAGGGGCGAAATTGCCGCCGGACAGGTCTTGCCTGCCGCGGTTTCCATGAGTTCTCCACCGTTTTCGGGCTTCAATGGAGAGCGAGGAGAGCTGTCGGCTCTCACAGAACTCTGGCCTCCGCACCGTTTGCCATGCAACTGCACTCAAGACCACACGTCTCCTCCCGGCCCGCTGAGAAACAGGCCGCCGTGTAGGACCACTGTAACACTTCTTGGCATGTAGACTCCAAGGCGACACACTGCCCTTTTCCTTGGAGAACTACGGTGCCCCAGCTTGCCAACGCTCATGAAGGCAGTCCGAGCCCGTCTCATGTGCTGGGCCACTTGCATTCAGGGAGGAAAAGCCACCGGCATTGAGGTGAACACTCTGCTCAGCGTTCTTTCCGGGAGCTCACAATTGGCGCCTCTCTAGGTTAAGCAGGAAGTCGTAGTGAGGACCAACCTGAGCAAAGAGCACAATTCCTCACGTTACACCGGTAGTCGTCGTAAGAGGAATTGCCAACTACGCCTGGCTAAGGCCTTCCCTGTGTTAAGGAACCAGCCACACTTAGATGCCTTTAAAGGAAAATTTATTCAGCGAAGTTCCCATTGTGTGGCGATGGTCAACCTTCGCAGCGCCAATACTGCAGGGACTTAGGTTGGCTGCTCACAAGGCTAGGTGACCCTGCATACAGAAGCAGGCGTTTCCCTTTGGAAGCTTGCATCCCGGTTTCTTAGGGGCTGCTTGCAAGACCCTGCATTTGCTCAGCATCTATCCTCTGCCCCTACGCCTGGTTAGGAAGCGAGTATTTTAGCCTGAGAAGCAGGGCTCCTGCAACTCTGGAGGAGAGCTAATCCTGCAGCCCACGTTCGTCCTGGAAAACCGCAAGGCGACACTTGGCCTCAGGGTAGGGGCGAAATTGCTGCCGGACAGGTCTTGCCTGCCGCGGTTTCCATGAGTTCTCCACCGTTTTCGGGCTTCAATGGAGAGCGAGGAGAGCTGTCGGCTCTCACAGAACTCTGGCCTCCGCACCGTTTGCCATGCAACTGCACTCAAGACCACACGTCTCCTCCCGACCTGCTGAGAAACAGGCATCCGTGTAGGCCCTTGTTATCATTTCCTGGCCTGCAGAGTCCAAGGCGACACACTGTCCTCTTGCTTGGACACCTACGTTCCCACAGCTTGCCAAACGCTACCGAAGGCAGTCCTAACCAGTCTCGTGTGCTGCGCAACTTTGATTCAGTTACGAAAAGCCACCTGCATTGAGGTGAACACTCTGCTCAGCGCTCTTTCCGGGAGCTCACAGTTGCCCCCTCTCTAGGTTAGGGAGGATGTCGAGGTGAGGTCCAAACTGAGCAAAGAGCACAATTGCTCACGTTGCCGTGGTAGTCGTCGGAAGAGGCATTGCCTACTACGCCTTGCTAAAGTCTTTCTTCTGTTAGGGAAGTCACCACACTTAGACACCTGTCAAGGAAAATTTATTCAGCGGAGTTCCCATTGTTTGGCGATGGTCAACCTTCGCTGTGCCAATACTGCAGGGACTTAGGTTGGCTGCTCACAAGGCTAGGTGACCCTACATACAGAAGCAGGCGTTTCCCTTTGGAAGCTTGGATCCCGGTTGCTTAGGGGCTGCTTGCAAGACCCTGCTATTGCCCAGCATCTATCCTCTGCCCCTACGCCTGGTTAGGAAGCGAGTATTTTAGCCTGAGAAGCAGGGCTCTTGCAACTCTGGAGGAGAGCTAATCCTGCAGCCCACGTTCGTCCTGGGAAACCGCAAGGCGACACTTGGCCTCAGGGTAGGGGCGAAATTGCCGCCGGACAGGTCTTGCCTGCCGCGGTTTCCATGAGTTCTCCACCGTTTTCGGGCTTCAATGGAGAGCGAGGAGAGCTGTCGGCTCTCACAGAACTCTGGCCTCCGCACCGTTTGCCATGCAACTTCACTCAAGACCACACGTCTCCTCCCGGCCTGCTGAGAAACAGGCCGCCGTGTAGGACCACTGTAACACTTCTTGGCATGTAGACTCCAAGGCGACACACTGCCCTTTTCCTTGGAGAACTACGGTGCCCCAGCTTTCCAAAGCTCATGAAGGCAGTCCGAGCCCATCTCATGTGCTGGGCCACTTGCATTCAGGGAGGAAAAGCCACCGGCATTGAGGTGAACACTCTGCTCAGCGTTCTTTCCGGGAGCTCACAATTGCCGCCTCTCTAGGTTAAGCAGGAAGTCGTAGTGAGGACCAACCTGAGCAAAGAGCACAATTCCTCACGTTACACCGGTAGTCCTCGTAAGAGGAATTGCCAACTACGCCTGGCCAAGGCCTTCCCTGTGTTAAGGAACCAGCCACACTTAGATGCCTTTAAAGGAAAATTTATTCAGCGAAGTTCCCATTGTGTGGCGATGGTCAACCTTCGCAGCGCCAATACTGCAGGGACTTAGGTTGGCTGCTAACAAGGCTAGGTGACCCTACATACAGAAGCAGGCGTTTCCCTTTGGAAGCTTGCATCCCGGTTTCTTAGGGGCTGCTTCCAAGACCCTGCAATTGCTCAGCATCTATCCTCTGCCCCTACGCCTGGTTAGGAAGCGAGTGTTTTAGCCTGAGAAGCAGGGCTCCTGCAACTCTGGAGGAGAGCTAATCCTGCAGCCCACGTTCGTCCTGGGAAACCGCAAGGCGACCCTTGGCCTCAGTGTAGTGGTGACATTGCCGCCAGAGAGGTCTTGCCTGCCACGGTTTCCATGAGTTCTCCACCGTTTTCGGGCTTCAATGGAGAGCGAGGAGAGCTGTCGGCTCTCACAGAACTCTGGCCTCCGCACCGTTTGCCATGCAACTGCACTCAAGACCACACGTCTCCTCCCGACCTGCTGAGAAACAGGCATCCGTGTAGGCCCTTGTTATCATTTCCTGGCCTGCAGAGTCCAAGGCGACACACTGTCCTCTTGCTTGGAAACCTACGTTCCCACAGCTTGCCAAACGCTACCGAAGGCAGTCCTAACCAGTCTCGTGTGCTGCGCAACTTTGATTCAGTTACGAAAAGCCACCTGCATTGAGGTGAACACTCTGCTCAGCGCTCTTTCCGGGAGCTCACAGTTGCCCCCTCTCTAGGTTAGGGAGGATGTCGAGGTGAGGTCCAAACTGAGCAAAGAGCACAATTCCTCACGTTACACCGGTAGTCGTCGTAAGAGGAATTGCCAACTACCCCTGGCTAAGGCCTTCCCTGTGTTAAGGAACCAGCCACACTTAGACGCCTTTAAAGGAAAATTTATTCAGCGAAGTTCCCATTGTGTGGCGATGGTCAACCTTCACAGCGCCAATACTGCAGGGACTTAGGTTGGCTGCTCACAAGGCTAGGTGACCCTGCATACAGAAGCAGGCGTTTCCCTTTGGAAGCTTGGATCCCGGTTGCTTAGGGGCTGCTTGCAAGACCCTGCTATTGCCCAGCATCTATCCTTTGCCCCTACGCCTGGGTAGGAAGCGAGTATTTTAGCCTGAGAAGCAGGGCTCTTGCAACTCTGGAGGAGAGCTAATCCTGCAGCCCACGTTCGTCCTGGAAAACCGCAAGGCGACACTTGGCCTCAAGGTAGGGGCGAAATTGCCGTCGGACAGATCTTGCCTGCCGCGGTTTCCATGAGTTCTCCACCGTTTTTGGGCTTCAACGGAGAGCGAGGAGAGCTGTCGGCTCTCACAGAACTCTGGCCTCCGCACCGTTTGCCATGCAACTGCACTCAAGACCACACGTCTCCTCCCGGCCTGCTGAGAAACAGGCCGCCGTGTAGGACCACTGTAACACTTCTTGGCATGTAGACTCCAAGGCGACACACTGCCCTTTTCCTTGGATAACTACGGTGCCACAGCTTCCCAACGCTCATGAAGGCAGTCCGAGCCCGTCTCATGTGCTGGGCCACTTGCATTCAGGGAGGAAAAGCCACCGGCATTGAGGTGAACACTCTGCTCAGCGTCCTTTCTGGGAGCTCACAATTGCCGCCTCTCTAGGTTAAGCAGGAAGTCGTAGTGAGGACCAACCTGAGCAAAGAGCACAATTCCTCACGTTACACCGGTAGTCGTCGTAAGAGGAATTGCCAACTACGCCTGGCCAAGGCCTTCCCTGTGTTAAGGAACCAGCCACACTTAGATGCCTTTAAAGGAAAATTTATTCAGCGGAGTTCCCATTGTGTGGCGATGGTCAACCTTCGCAGCGCCAATACTGCAGGGACTTAGGTTGGCTGCTAACAAGGCTAGGTGACCCTGCATACAGAAGCAGGCGTTTCCCTTTGGAAGCTTGCATCCCGGTTTCTTAGGGGCTGCTTGCAAGACCCTGCAATTGCTCAGCATCTATCCTCTGCCCCTACGCCTGGTTAGGAAGCGAGTGTTTTAGCCTGAGAAGCAGGGCTCCTGCAACTCTGGAGGAGAGCTAATCCTGCAGCCCACGTTCGTCCTGGGAAACCGCAACGTGACCCTTGGCCTCAGTGTAGTGGTGACATTGCCGCCAGACAGGTCTTGCCTGCCGCGGTTTCCATGAGTTCTCCACCGTTTTCGGGCTTCAATGGAGAGCGAGGAGAGCTGTCGGCTCTCACAGAACTCTGGCCTCTGCACCGTTTGCCATGCAACTGCACTCAAGACCACACGTCTCCTCCCGACCTGCTGAGAAACAGGCATCCGTGTAGGCCCTTGTTATCATTTCCTGCCCTGCAGAGTCCAAGGCGACACACTGTCCTCTTGCTTGGAAACCTACGTTCCCACAGCTTGCCAAACGCTACCGAAGGCAGTCCTAACCAGTCTCGTGTGCTGCGCAACTTTGATTCAGTTACGAAAAGCCACCTGCATTGAGGTGAACACTCTGCTCAGCGCTCTTTCCGGGAGCTCACAGTTGCCCCCTCTCTAGGTTAGGCAGGATGTCGAGGTGAGGTCCAAACTGAGCAAAGAGCACAATTCCTCACGTTACACCGGTAGTCGTCGTAAGAGGAATTGCCAACTACGCCTGGCTAAGGCCTTCCCTGTGTTAAGGAACCAGCCACACTTAGACACCTTTAAAGGAAAATTTATTCAGCGAAGTTCCCATTGTGTGGCGATGGTCAACCTTCGCAGCGCCAATACTGCAGGGACTTAGGTTGGCTGCTCACAAGGCTAGGTGACCCTGCATACAGAAGCAGGCGTTTCCCTTTGGAAGCTTGGATCCCGGTTGCTTAGGGGCTGCTTGCAAGACCCTGCTATTGCCCAGCATCTATCCTTTGCCCCTACGCCTGGTTAGGAAGCGAGTGTTTTAGCCTGAGAAGCAGGGCTCTTGCAACTCTGGAGGAGAGCTAATCCTGCAGCCCACGTTCGTCCTGGAAAACCGCAAGGCGACCCTTGGCCTCAAGGTAGGGGCGAAATTGCCGTCGGACAGATCTTGCCTGCCGCGGTTTCCATGAGTTCTCCACCGTTTTGGGGCTTCAATGGAGAGCGAGGAGAGCTGTCGGCTCTCACAGAACTCTGGCCTCCGCACCGTTTGCCATGCAACTTCACTCAAGACCACACGTCTCCTCCCGGCCTGCTGAGAAACAGGCCGCCGTGTAGGACCACTGTAACACTTCTTGGCATGTAGACTCCAAGGCGACACACTGCCCTTTTCCTTGGAGAACTACGGTGCCCCAGCTTGCCAACGCTCATGAAGGCAGTCCGAGCCCGTCTCATGTGCTGGGCCACTTGCATTCAGGGAGGAAAAGCCACCGGCATTGAGGTGAACACTCTGCTCAGCGTTCTTTCCGGGAGCTCAGAATTGCCGCCTCTCTAGGTTAAGCAGGAAGTCGTAGTGAGGACCAACCTGAGCAAAGAGCACAATTCCTCACGTTACACCGGTAGTCATCGTAAGAGGAATTGCCAACTACGCCTGGCTAAGGCCTTCCCTGTGTTAAGGAACCAGCCACACTTAGATGCCTTTAAAGGAAAATTTATTCAGCGAAGTTCCCATTGTGTGGCGATGGTCAACCTTCGCAGCGCCAATACTGCAGGGACTAAGGTTGGCTGCTAACAAGGCTAGGTGACCCTGCATACAGAAGCAGGCGTTTCCCTTTGGAAGCTTGCATCCCGGTTTCTTAGGGGCTGCTTCCAAGACCCTGCAATTGCTCAGCATCTATCCTCTTCCCCTACGCCTGGTTAGGAAGCGAGTATTTTAGCCTGAGAAGCAGGGCTCCTGCAACTCTGGAGGAGAGCTAATCCTGCAGCCCACGTTCGTCCTAGGAAACCGCAAGGTGACCCTTGGCCTCAGTGTAGTGGTGACATTGCCGCCAGACAGTTCTTGCCTGCCGCGGTTTCCATGAGTTCTCCACCGTTTTCGGGCTTCAATGGAGAGCGAGGAGAGCTGTCGGCTCTCACAGAACTCTGGCCTCCGCACCGTTTGCCATGCAACTGCACTCAAGACCACACGTCTCCTCCCGACCTGCTGAGAAACAGGCCGCCGTGTAGGCCCTTGTTATCATTTACTGGCCTGCAGAGTCCAAGGCGACACACTGTCCTCCTGCTTGGAAATCTACGTTCCCACAGCTTGCCAAACGCTACCGAAGGCAGTCCTAACCAGTCTCGTGTGCTGCGCAACTTTGATTCAGTTACGAAAAGCCACCTGCATTGAGGTGAACACTCTGCTCAGCGCTCTTTCCGGGAGCTCACAGTTGCCCCCTCTCTAGGTTAGGGAGGATGTCGAGGTGAGGTCCAAACTGAGCAAAGAGCACAATTGCTCACGTTGCCGTGGTAGTCGTCGTAAGAGACATTGCCTACTACGCCTTGCTAAAGTCTTTCTTCTGTTAGGGAAGTCGCCACACTGAGACACCTGTCAAGGAAAATTTATTCAGCGGAGTTCCCATTGTTTGGCGATGGTCAACCTTCGCTGTGCCAATACTGCAGGGACTTAGGTTGGCTGCTCACAAGGCTAGGTGATCCTGCATACAGAAGCAGGCGTTTCCCTTTGGAAGCTTGCATCTCGGTTTCTTAGGGGCTGCTTCCAAGGCCCTGCATTTGCTCAGCATCTATCCTCTGCCCCTACGCCTGGTTAGGAAGCGAGTATTTTAGCCTGAGAAGCAGGGCTCCTGCAACTCTGGAGAAGAGCTAATCCTGCAGCCCACGTTCGTCCTGGGAAACCGCAAGGCAACCCTTGGCCTCAGTGTAGTGGTGACATTGCCGCCAGACAGGTCTTGCCTGCCGCGGTTTCCATGAGTTCTCCACCGTTTTCGGGCTTCAATGGAGAGCGAGGAGAGCTGTCGGCTCTCACAGAACTCTGGCCTCCGCACCGTTTGTCATGCAACTGCACTCAAGACCACACGTCTCCTCCCGGCCTGCTGAGAAACAGGCCGCCGTGTAGGACCACTGTAACACTTCTTGGCATGTAGACTCCAAGGCGACACACTGCCCTTTTCCTTGGAAAACTACGGTGCCCCAGCTTGCCAACGCTCATGTTGGCAGTCCGAGCCCATCTCATGTGCTGGGCCACTTGCATTCAGGGAGGAAAAGCCACCGGCATTGAGGTGAACACTCTGCTCAGCGTTCTTTCCGGGAGCTCACAATTGCCGCCTCTCTAGGTTAAGCAGGAAGTCGTAGTGAGGACCAACCTGAGCAAAGAGCACAATTCCTCACGTTACACCGGTAGTCGTCGTAAGAGGAATTGCCAACTACGCCTGGCCAAGGCCTTCCCTGTGTTAAGGAACCAGCCACACTTAGATGCCTTTAAAGGAAAATTTATTCAGCGAAGTTCCCATTGTGTGGCGATGGTCAACCTTCGCAGCGCCAATACTGCAGGGACTTAGGTTGGCTGCTAACAAGGCTAGGTGACCCTACATACAGAAGCAGGCGTTTCCCTTTGGAAGCTTGCATCCCGGTTTCTTAGGGGCTGCTTCCAAGACCCTGCAATTGCTCAGCATCTATCCTCTGCCCCTACGCCTGGTTAGAAAGCGAGTGTTTTAGCCTGAGAAGCAGGGCTCCTGCAACTCTGGAGGAGAGCTAATCCTGCAGCCCACGTTCGTCCTGGGAAACCGCAAGGCGACCCTTGGCCTCAGTGTAGTGGTGACATTGCCGCCAGAGAGGTCTTGCCTGCCACGGTTTCCATGAGTTCTCCACCGTTTTCGGGCTTCAATGGAGAGCGAGGAGAGCTGTCGGCTCTCACAGAACTCTGGCCTCCGCACCGTTTGCCATGCAACTGCACTCAAGACCACACGTCTCCTCCCGACCTGCTGAGAAACAGGCATCCGTGTAGGCCCTTGTTATCATTTCCTGGCCTGCAGAGTCCAAGGCGACACACTGTCCTCTTGCTTGGAAACCTACGTTCCCACAGCTTGCCAAACGCTACCGAAGGCAGTCCTAACCAGTCTCGTGTGCTGCGCAACTTTGATTCAGTTACGAAAAGCCACCTGCATTGAGGTGAACACTCTGCTCAGCGCTCTTTCCGGGAGCTCACAGTTGCCCCCTCTCTAGGTTAGGGAGGATGTCGAGGTGAGGTCCAAACTGAGCAAAGAGCACAATTCCTCACGTTACACCGGTAGTCGTCGTAAGAGGAATTGCCAACTACGCCTGGCTAAGGCCTTCCCTGTGTTAAGGAACCAGCCACACTTAGACGCCTTTAAAGGAAAATTTATTCAGCGAAGTTCCCATTGTGTGGCGATGGTCAACCTTCGCAGCGCCAATACTGCAGGGACTTAGGTTGGCTGCTCACAAGGCTAGGTGACCCTGCATACAGAAGCAGGCGTTTCCCTTTGGAAGCTTGGATCCCGGTTGCTTAGGGGCTGCTTGCAAGACCCTGCTATTGCCCAGCATCTATCCTTTGCCCCTACGCCTGGGTAGGAAGCGAGTATTTTAGCCTGAGAAGCAGGGCTCTTGCAACTCTGGAGGAGAGCTAATCCTGCAGCCCACGTTCGTCCTGGAAAACCGCAAGGCGACACTTGGCCTCAAGGTAGGGGCGAAATTGCCGTCGGAGAGGTCTTGCCTGCCGCGGTTTCCATGAGTTCTCCACCGTTTTTGGGCTTCAACGGAGAGCGAGGAGAGCTGTCGGCTCTCACAGAACTCTGGCCTCCGCACCGTTTGCCATGCAACTGCACTCAAGACCACACGTCTCCTCCCGGCCTGCTGAGAAACAGGCCGCCGTGTAGGACCACTGTAACACTTCTTGGCATGTAGACTCCAAGGCGACACACTGCCCTTTTCCTTGGAGAACTACGGTGCCCCAGCTTGCCAACGCTCATGAAGGCAGTCCGAGCCCGTCTCATGTGCTGGGCCACTTGCATTCAGGGAGGAAAAGCCACCGGCATTGAGGTGAACACTCTGCTCAGCGTTCTTTCCGGGAGCTCACAATTGCCGCCTCTCTAGGTTAAGCAGGAAGTCGTAGTGAGGACCAACCTGAGCAAAGAGCACAATTCCTCACGTTACACCGGTAGTCGTCGTAAGAGGAATTGCCAACTACGCCTGGCCAAGGCCTTCCCTGTGTTAAGGAACCAGCCACACTTAGATGCCTTTAAAGGAAAATTTATTCAGCGAAGTTCCCATTGTGTGGCGATGGTCAACCTTCGCTGTGCCAATACTGCAGGGACTTAGGTTGGCTGCTAACAAGGCTAGGTGACCCTACATACAGAAGCAGGCGTTTCCCTTTGGAAGCTTGCATCCCGGTTTCTTAGGGGCTGCTTCCAAGACCCTGCAATTGCTCAGCATCTATCCTCTGCCCCTACGCCTGGTTAGAAAGCGAGTGTTTTAGCCTGAGAAGCAGGGCTCCTGCAACTCTGGAGGAGAGCTAATCCTGCAGCCCACGTTCGTCCTGGGAAACCGCAAGGCGACCCTTGGCCTCAGTGTAGTGGTGACATTGCCGCCAGAGAGGTCTTGCCTGCCACGGTTTCCATGAGTTCTCCACCGTTTTCGGGCTTCAACGGAGAGCGAGGAGAGCTGTCGGCTCTCACAGAACTCTGGCCTCCGCACCGTTTGCCATGCAACTGCACTCAAGACCACACGTCTCCTCCCGACCTGCTGAGAAACAGGCATCCGTGTAGGCCCTTGTTATCATTTCCTGGCCTGCAGAGTCCAAGGCGACACACTGTCCTCTTGCTTGGAAACCTACGTTCCCACAGCTTGCCAAACGCTACCGAAGGCAGTCCTAACCAGTCTCGTGTGCTGCGCAACTTTGATTCAGTTACGAAAAGCCACCTGCATTGAGGTGAACACTCTGCTCAGCGCTCTTTCCGGGAGCTCACAGTTGCCCCCTCTCTAGGTTAGGGAGGATGTCGAGGTGAGGTCCAAACTGAGCAAAGAGCACAATTCCTCACGTTACACCGGTAGTCGTCGTAAGAGGAATTGCCAACTACGCCTGGCTAAGGCCTTCCCTGTGTTAAGGAACCAGCCACACTTAGACGCCTTTAAAGGAAAATTTATTCAGCGAAGTTCCCATTGTGTGGCGATGGTCAACCTTCGCAGCGCCAATACTGCAGGGACTTAGGTTGGCTGCTCACAAGGCTAGGTGACCCTGCATACAGAAGCAGGCGTTTCCCTTTGGAAGCTTGGATCCCGGTTGCTTAGGGGCTGCTTGCAAGACCCTGCTATTGCCCAGCATCTATCCTTTGCCCCTACGCCTGAGTAGGAAGCGAGTATTTTAGCCTGAGAAGCAGGGCTCTTGCAACTCTGGAGGAGAGCTAATCCTGCAGCCCACGTTCGTCCTGGAAAACCGCAAGGCGACACTTGGCCTCAAGGTAGGGGCGAAATTGCCGTCGGAGAGGTCTTGCCTGCCGCGGTTTCCATGAGTTCTCCACCGTTTTTGGGCTTCAACGGAGAGCGAGGAGAGCTGTCGGCTCTCACAGAACTCTGGCCTCCGCACCGTTTGCCATGCAACTGCACTCAAGACCACACGTCTCCTCCCGCCCTGCTGAGAAACAGGCCGCCGTGTAGGACCACTGTAACACTTCTTGGCATGTAGACTCCAAGGCGACACACTGCCCTTTTCCTTGGAGAACTACGGTGCCCCAGCTTGCCAACGCTCATGAAGGCAGTCCGAGCCCGTCTCATGTGCTGGGCCACTTGCATTCAGGGAGGAAAAGCCACCGGCATTGAGGTGAACACTCTGCTCAGCGTCCTTTCCGGGAGCTCACAATTGCCGCCTCTCTAGGTTAAGCAGGAAGTCGTAGTGAGGACCAACCTGAGCAAAGAGCACAATTCCTCACGTTACACCGGTAGTCGTCGTAAGAGGAATTGCCAACTACGCCTGGCTAAGGCCTTCCCTGTGTTAAGGAACCAGCCACACTTAGATGCCTTTAAAGGAAAATTTATTCAGCGAAGTTCCCATTGTGTGGCGATGGTCAACCTTCGCAGCGCCAATACTGCAGGGACTTAGGTTGGCTGCTAACAAGGCTAGGTGACCCTGCATACAGAAGCAGGCGTTTCCCTTTGGAAGCTTGCATCCCGGTTTCTTAGGGGCTGCTTGCAAGACCCTGCAATTGCTCAGCATCTATCCTCTGCCCCTACGCCTGGTTAGGAAGCGAGTGTTTTAGCCTGAGAAGCAGGGCTCCTGCAACTCTGGAGGAGAGCTAATCCTGCAGCCCACGTTCGTCCTGGGAAACCGCAAGGCGACCCTTGGCCTCAGTGTAGTGGTGACATTGCCGCCAGACAGGTCTTGCCTGCCGCGGTTTCCATGAGTTCTCCACCGTTTTCGGGCTTCAATGGAGAGCGAGGAGAGCTGTCGGCTCTCACAGAACTCTGGCCTCCGCACCGTTTGCCATGCAACTGCACTCAAGACCACACGTCTCCTCCCGACCTGCTGAGAAACAGGCATCCGTGTAGGCCCTTGTTATCATTTCCTGGCCTGCAGAGTCCAAGGCGACACACTGTCCTCTTGCTTGGAAACCTACGTTCCCACAGCTTGCCAAACGCTACCGAAGGCAGTCCTAACCAGTCTCGTGTGCTGCGCAACTTTGATTCAGTTACGAAAAGCCACCTGCATTGAGGTGAACACTCTGCTCAGCGCTCTTTCCGGGAGCTCACAGTTGCCCCCTCTCTAGGTTAGGGAGGATGTCGAGGTGAGGTCCAAACTGAGCAAAGAGCACAATTCCTCACGTTACACCGGTAGTCGTCGTAAGAGGAATTGCCAACTACGCCTGGCTAAGGCCTTCCCTGTGTTAAGGAACCAGCCACACTTAGACACCTTTAAAGGAAAATTTATTCAGCGAAGTTCCCATTGTGTGGCGATGGTCAACCTTCGCAGCGCCAATACTGCAGGGACTTAGGTTGGCTGCTCACAAGGCTAGGTGACCCTGCATACAGAAGCAGGCGTTTCCCTTTGGAAGCTTGGATCCCGGTTGCTTAGGGGCTGCTTGCAAGACCCTGCTATTGCCCAGCATCTATCCTTTGCCCCTACGCCTGGTTAGGAAGCGAGTATTTTAGCCTGAGAAGCAGGGCTCTTGCAACTCTGGAGGAGAGCTAATCCTGCAGCCCACGTTCGTCCTGGAAAACCGCAAGGCGACCCTTGGCCTCAAGGTAGGGGCGAAATTGCCGTCGGACAGATCTTGCCTGCCGCGGTTTCCATGAGTTCTCCACCGTTTTTGGGCTTCAATGGAGAGCGAGGAGAGCTGTCGGCTCTCATAGAACTCTGGCCTCCGCACCGTTTGCCATGCAACTTCACTCAAGACCACACGTCTCCTCCCGCCCTGCTGAGAAACAGGCCGCCGTGTAGGACCACTGTAACACTTCTTGGCATGTAGACTCCAAGGCGACACACTGCCCTTTTCCTTGGAGAACTACGGTGCCCCAGCTTGCCAACGCTCATGAAGGCAGTCCGAGCCCGTCTCATGTGCTGGGCCACTTGCATTCAGGGAGGAAAAGCCACCGGCATTGAGGTGAACACTCTGCTCAGCGGTCTTTCCGGGAGCTCACAATTGCCGCCTCTCTAGGTTAAGCAGGAAGTCGTAGTGAGGACCAACCTGAGCAAAGAGCACAATTCCTCACGTTACACCGGTAGTCGTCGTAAGAGGAATTGCCAACTACGCCTGGCTAAGGCCTTCCCTGTGTTAAGGAACCAGCCACACTTAGACGCCTTTAAAGGAAAATTTATTCAGCGAAGTTCCCATTGTGTGGCGATGGTCAACCTTCGCAGCGCCAATACTGCAGGGACTTAGGTTGGCTGCTAACAAGGCTAGGTGACCCTACATACAGAAGCAGGCGTTTCCCTTTGGAAGCTTGCATCCCGGTTTCTTAGGGGCTGCTTCCAAGACCCTGCAATTGCTCAGCATCTATCCTCTTCCCCTACGCCTGGTTAGGAAGCGAGTATTTTAGCCTGAGAAGCAGGGCTCTTGCAACTCTGGAGGAGAGCTAATCCTGCAGTCCACGTTCGTCCTAGGAAACCGCAAGGTGACCCTTGGCCTCAGTGTAGTGGTGACATTGCCGCCAGACAGGTCTTGCCTGCCGCGGTTTCCATGAGTTCTCCACCGTTTTCGGGCTTCAATGGAGAGCGAGGAGAGCTGTCGGCTCTCACAGAACTCTGGCCTCCGCACCGTTTGCCATGCAACTGCACTCAAGACCACACGTCTCCTCCCGACCTGCTGAGAAATAGGCCGCCGTGTAGGCCCTTGTTATCATTTCCTGGCCTGCAGAGTCCAAGGCGACACACTGTCCTCCTGCTTGGAAATCTACGTTCCCACAGCTTGCCAAACGCTACCGAAGGCAGTCCTAACCAGTCTCGTGTGCTGCGCAACTTTGATTCAGTTACGAAAAGCCACCTGCATTGAGGTGAACACTCTGCTCAGCGCTCTTTCCGGGAGCTCACAGTTGCCCCCTCTCTAGGTTAGGCAGGATGTCGAGGTGAGGTCCAAACTGAGCAAAGAGCACAATTGCTCACGTTGCCGTGGTAGTCGTCGTAAGAGGCATTGCCTACTACGCCTTGCTAAAGTCTTTCTTCTGTTAGGGAAGTCGCCACACTGAGACACCTGTCAAGGAAAATTTATTCAGCGGAGTTCCCATTGTTTGGCGATGGTCAACCTTCGCTGTGCCAATACTGCAGGGACTTAGGTTGGCTGCTCACAAGGCTAGGTGATCCTGCATACAGAAGCAGGCGTTTCCCTTTGGAAGCTTGCATCTCGGTTTCTTAGGGGCTGCTTCCAAGGCCCTGCATTTGCTCAGCATCTATCCTCTGCCCCTACGCCTGGTTAGGAAGCGAGTATTTTAGCCTGAGAAGCAGGGCTCCTGCAACTCTGGAGAAGAGCTAATCCTGCAGCCCACGTTCGTCCTGGGAAACCGCAAGGCAACCCTTGGCCTCAGTGTAGTGGTGACATTGCCGCCAGACAGGTCTTGCCTGCCGCGGTTTCCATGAGTTCTCCACCGTTTTCGGGCTTCAATGGAGAGCGAGGAGAGCTGTCGGCTCTCACAGAACTCTGGCCTCCGCACCGTTTGTCATGCAACTGCACTCAAGACCACACGTCTCCTCCCGGCCTGCTGAGAAACAGGCCGCCGTGTAGGACCACTGTAACACTTCTTGGCATGTAGACTCCAAGGCGACACACTGCCCTTTTCCTTGGAAAACTACGGTGCCCCAGCTTGCCAACGCTCATGAAGGCAGTCCGAGCCCATCTCATGTGCTGGGCCACTTGCATTCAGGGAGGAAAAGCCACCGGCATTGAGGTGAACACTCTGCTCAGCGTTCTTTCCGGGAGCTCACAATTGCCGCCTCTCTAGGTTAAGCAGGAAGTCGTAGTGAGGACCAACCTGAGCAAAGAGCACAATTCCTCACGTTACACCGGTAGTCGTCGTAAGAGGAATTGCCAACTACGCCTGGCCAAGGCCTTCCCTGTGTTAAGGAACCAGCCACACTTAGATGCCTTTAAAGGAAAATTTATTCAGCGAAGTTCCCATTGTGTGGCGATGGTCAACCTTCGCAGCGCCAATACTGCAGGGACTTAGGTTGGCTGCTCACAAGGCTAGGTGACCCTACATACAGAAGCAGGCATTTCCCTTTGGAAGCTTGCATCCCGGTTTCTTAGGGGCTGCTTCCAAGACCCTGCAATTGCTCAGCATCTATCCTCTGCCCCTACGCCTGGTTAGGAAGCGAGTGTTTTAGCCTGAGAAGCAGGGCTCCTGCAACTCTGGAGGAGAGCTAATCCTGCAGCCCACGTTCGTCCTGGGAAACCGCAAGGCGACCCTTGGCCTCAGTGTAGTGGTGACATTGCCGCCAGACAGGTCTTGCCTGCCACGGTTTCCATGAGTTCTCCACCGTTTTCGGGCTTCAATGGAGAGCGAGGAGAGCTGTCGGCTCTCACAGAACTCTGGCCTCCGCACCGTTTGCCATGCAACTGCACTCAAGACCACACGTCTCCTCCCGACCTGCTGAGAAACAGGCATCCGTGTAGGCCCTTGTTATCATTTCCTGGCCTGCAGAGTCCAAGGCGACACACTGTCCTCTTGCTTGGAAACCTACGTTCCCACAGCTTGCCAAACGCTACCGAAGGCAGTCCTAACCAGTCTCGTGTGCTGCGCAACTTTGATTCAGTTACGAAAAGCCACCTGCATTGAGGTGAACACTCTGCTCAGCGCTCTTTCCGGGAGCTCACAGTTGCCCCCTCTCTAGGTTAGGGAGGATGTCGAGGTGAGGTCCAAACTGAGCAAAGAGCACAATTCCTCACGTTACACCGGTAGTCGTCGTAAGAGGAATTGCCAACTACGCCTGGCTAAGGCCTTCCCTGTGTTAAGGAACCAGCCACACTTAGACGCCTTTAAAGGAAAATTTATTCAGCGAAGTTCCCATTGTGTGGCGATGGTCAACCTTCGCAGCGCCAATACTGCAGGGACTTAGGTTGGCTGCTCACAAGGCTAGGTGACCCTGCATACAGAAGCAGGCGTTTCCCTTTGGAAGCTTGGATCCCGGTTGCTTAGGGGCTGCTTGCAAGACCCTGCTATTGCCCAGCATCTATCCTTTGCCCCTACGCCTGGGTAGGAAGCGAGTATTTTAGCCTGAGAAGCAGGGCTCCTGCAACTCTGGAGGAGAGCTAATCCTGCAGCCCACGTTCGTCCTGGAAAACCGCAAGGCGACACTTGGCCTCAAGGTAGGGGCGAAATTGCCGTCGGAGAGGTCTTGCCTGCCGCGGTTTCCATGAGTTCTCCACCGTTTTTGGGCTTCAACGGAGAGCGAGGAGAGCTGTCGGCTCTCACAGAACTCTGGCCTCCGCACCGTTTGCCATGCAACTGCACTCAAGACCACACGTCTCCTCCCGACCTGCTGAGAAACAGGCATCCGTGTAGGCCCTTGTTATCATTTCCTGGCCTGTAGAGTCCAAGGCGACACACTGTCCTCTTGCTTGGAAACCTACGTTCCCACAGCTTGCCAAACGCTAACGAAGGCAGTCCTAACCAGTCTCGTGTGCTGCGCAACTTTGATTCAGTTACGAAAAGCCACCTGCATTGAGGTGAACACTCTGCTCAGCGCTCTTTCCGGGAGCTCACAGTTGCCCCCTCTCTAGGTTAGGGAGGATGTCGAGGTGAGGTCCAAACTGAGCAAAGAGCACAATTGCTCACGTTGCCGTGGTAGTCGTCGGAAGAGGCATTGACTACTACGCCTTGCTAAAGTCTTTCTTCTGTTAGGGAAGTCACCACACTTAGACACCTGTCAAGGAAAATTTATTCAGCGGAGTTCCCATTGTTAGGCGATGGTCAACCTTCGCTGTGCCAATACTGCAGGGACTTAGGTTGGCTGCTCACAAGGCTAGGTGACCCTACATACAGAAGCAGGCGTTTCCCTTTGGAAGCTTGGATCCCGGTTGCTTAGGGGCTGCTTGCAAGACCCTGCTATTGCCCAGCATCTATCCTCTGCCCCTACGCCTGGTTAGGAAGCGAGTATTTTAGCCTGAGAAGCAGGGCTCTTGCAACTCTGGAGGAGAGCTAATCCTGCAGCCCACGTTCGTCCTGGGAAACCGCAAGGTGACACTTGGCCTCAGGGTAGGGGCGAAATTGCCGCCGGACAGATCTTGCCTGCCGCGGTTTCCATGAGTTCTCCACCGTTTTCGGGCTTCAATGGAGAGCGAGGAGAGCTGTCGGCTCTCACAGAACTCTGGCCTCCGCACCGTTTGCCATGCAACTGCACTCAAGACCACACGTCTCCTCCCGGCCTGCTGAGAAACAGGCCGCCGTGTAGGACCACTGTAACACTTCTTGGCATGTAGACTCCAAGGCGACACACTGCCCTTTTCCTTGGAGAACTACGGTGCCCCAGCTTGCCAACGCTCATGAAGGCAGTCCGAGCCCGTCTCATGTGCTGGGCCACTTGCATTCAGGGAGGAAAAGCCACCGGCATTGAGGTGAACACTCTGCTCAGCGTTCTTTCCAGGAGCTCACAATTGGCGCCTCTCTAGGTTAAGCAGGAAGTCGTAGTGAGGACCAACCTGAGCAAAGAGCACAATTCCTCACGTTACACCGGTAGTCGTCGTAAGAGGAATTGCCAACTACGCCTGGCTACGGCCTTCCCTGTGTTAAGGAACCAGCCACACTTAGATGCCTTTAAAGGAAAATTTATTCAGCGAAGTTCCCATTGTGTGGCGATGGTCAACCTTCGCAGCGCCAATACTGCAGGGACTTAGGTTGGCTGCTCACAAGGCTAGGTGACCCTGCATACAGAAGCAGGCGTTTCCCTTTGGAAGCTTGCATCCCGGTTTCTTAGGGGCTGCTTGCAAGACCCTGCAATTGCTCAGCATCTATCCTCTGCCCCTACGCCTGGTTAGGAAGCGAGTATTTTAGCCTGAGAAGCAGGGCTCCTGCAACTCTGGAGGAGAGCTAATCCTGCAGCCCACGTTCGTCCTGGAAAACCGCAAGGCGACACTTGGCCTCAGGGTAGGGGCGAAATTGCCGCCGGACAGGTCTTGCCTGCCGCGGTTTCCATGAGTTCTCCACCGTTTTCGGGCTTCAATGGAGAGCGAGGAGAGCTGTCGGCTCTCACAGAACTCTGGCCTCCGCACCGTTTGCCATGCAACTGCACTCAAGACCACACGTCTCCTCCCGACCTGCTGAGAAACAGGCATCCGTGTAGGCCCTTGTTATCATTTCCTGGCCTGCAGAGTCCAAGGCGACACACTGTCCTCTTGCTTGGACACCTACGTTCCCACAGCTTGCCAAACGCTACCGAAGGCAGTCCTAACCAGTCTCGTGTGCTGCGCAACTTTGATTCAGTTACGAAAAGCCACCTGCATTGAGGTGAACACTCTGCTCAGCGCTCTTTCCGGGAGCTCACAGTTGCCCCCTCTCTAGGTTAGGGAGGATGTCGAGGTGAGGTCCAAACTGAGCAAAGAGCACAATTGCTCACGTTGCCGTGGTAGTCGTCGGAAGAGGCATTGACTACTACGCCTTGCTAAAGTCTTTCTTCTGTTAGGGAAGTCACCACACTTAGACACCTGTCAAGGAAAATTTATTCAGCGGAGTTCCCATTGTTTGGCGATGGTCAACCTTCGCTGTGCCAATACTGCAGGGACTTAGGTTGGCTGCTCACAAGGCTAGGTGACCCTACATACAGAAGCAGGCGTTTCCCTTTGGAAGCTTGGATCCCGGTTGCTTAGGGGCTGCTTGCAAGACCCTGCTATTGCCCAGCATCTATCCTCTGCCCCTACGCCTGGTTAGGAAGCGAGTATTTTAGCCTGAGAAGCAGGGCTCTTGCAACTCTGGAGGAGAGCTAATCCTGCAGCCCACGTTCGTCCTGGGAAACCGCAAGGCGACACTTGGCCTCAGGGTAGGGGCGAAATTGCCGCCGGACAGGTCTTGCCTGCCGCGGTTTCCATGAGTTCTCCACCATTTTCGGGCTTCAATGGAGAGCGAGGAGAGCTGTCGGCTCTCACAGAACTCTGGCCTCCGCACCGTTTGCCATGCAACTGCACTCAAGACCACACGTCTCCTCCCGGCCCGCTGAGAAACAGGCCGCCGTGTAGGACCACTGTAATACTTCTTGGCATGTAGACTCCAAGGCGACACACTGCCCTTTTCCTTGGAGAACTACGGTGCCCCAGCTTGCCAACGCTCATGAAGGCAGTCCGAGCCCGTCTCATGTGCTGGGCCACTTGCATTCAGGGAGGAAAAGCCACCGGCATTGAGGTGAACACTCTGCTCAGCGTTCTTTCCGGGAGCTCACAATTGGCGCCTCTCTAGGTTAAGCAGGAAGTCGTAGTGAGGACCAACCTGAGCAAAGAGCACAATTCCTCACGTTACACCGGTAGTCGTCGTAAGAGGAATTGCCAACTACGCCTGGCTACGGCCTTCCCTGTGTTAAGGAACCAGCCACACTTAGATGCCTTTAAAGGAAAATTTATTCAGCGAAGTTCCCATTGTGTGGCGATGGTCAACCTTCGCAGCGCCAATACTGCAGGGACTTAGGTTGGCTGCTAACACGGCTAGGTGACCCTGCATACAGAAGCAGGCGTTTCCCTTTGGAAGCTTGCATCCCGGTTTCTTAGGGGCTGCTTCCAAGACCCTGCAATTGCTCAGCATCTATCCTCTGCCCCTACGCCTGGTTAGGAAGCGAGTATTTTAGCCTGAGAAGCAGGGCTCCTACAACTCTGGAGGAGAGCTAATCCTGCAGCCCACGTTCATCCTGGAAAACCGCAAGGCGACACTTGGCCTCAGGGTAGGGGCGAAATTGCCGCCGGACAGGTCTTGCCTGCCGCGGTTTCCATGAGTTCTCCACCGTTTTCGGGCTTCAATGGAGAGCGAGGAGAGCTGTCGGCTCTCACAGAACTCTGGCCTCCGCACCGTTTGCCATGCAACTGCACTCAAGACCACACGTCTCCTCCCGACCTGCTGAGAAACAGGCATCCGTGTAGGCCCTTGTTATCATTTCCTGGCCTGTAGAGTCCAAGGCGACACACTGTCCTCTTGCTTGGAAGCCTACGTTCCCACAGCTTGCCAAACGCTAACGAAGGCAGTCCTAACCAGTCTCGTGTGCTGCGCAACTTTGATTCAGTTACGAAAAGCCACCTGCATTGAGGTGAACACTCTGCTCAGCGCTCTTTCCGGGAGCTCACAGTTGCCCCCTCTCTAGGTTAGGGAGGATGTCGAGGTGAGGTCCAAACTGAGCAAAGAGCACAATTGCTCACGTTGCCGTGGTAGTCGTCGGAAGAGGCATTGACTACTACGCCTTGCTAAAGTCTTTCTTCTGTTAGGGAAGTCACCACACTTAGACACCTGTCAAGGAAAATTTATTCAGCGGAGTTCCCATTGTTAGGCGATGGTCAACCTTCGCTGTGCCAATACTGCAGGGACTTAGGTTGGCTGCTCACAAGGCTAGGTGACCCTACATACAGAAGCAGGCGTTTCCCTTTGGAAGCTTGGATCCCGGTTGCTTAGGGGCTGCTTGCAAGACCCTGCTATTGCCCAGCATCTATCCTCTGCCCCTACGCCTGGTTAGGAAGCGAGTATTTTAGCCTGAGAAGCAGGGCTCTTGCAACTCTGGAGGAGAGCTAATCCTGCAGCCCACGTTCGTCCTGGGAAACCGCAAGGTGACACTTGGCCTCAGGGTAGGGGCGAAATTGCCGCCGGACAGGTCTTGCCTGCCGCGGTTTCCATGAGTTCTCCACCGTTTTCGGGCTTCAATGGAGAGCGAGGAGAGCTGTCGGCTCTCACAGAACTCTGGCCTCCGCACCGTTTGCCATGCAACTGCACTCAAGACCACACGTCTCCTCCCGGCCTGCTGAGAAACAGGCCGCCGTGTAGGACCACTGTAACACTTCTTGGCATGTAGACTCCAAGGCGACACACTGCCCTTTTCCTTGGAGAACTACGGTGCCCCAGCTTGCCAACGCTCATGAAGGCAGTCCGAGCCCGTCTCATGTGCTGGGCCACTTGCATTCAGGGAGGAAAAGCCACCGGCATTGAGGTGAACACTCTGCTCAGCGTTCTTTCCAGGAGCTCACAATTGGCGCCTCTCTAGGTTAAGCAGGAAGTCGTAGTGAGGACCAACCTGAGCAAAGAGCACAATTCCTCACGTTACACCGGTAGTCGTCGTAAGAGGAATTGCCAACTACGCCTGGCTACGGCCTTCCCTGTGTTAAGGAACCAGCCACACTTAGATGCCTTTAAAGGAAAATTTATTCAGCGAAGTTCCCATTGTGTGGCGATGGTCAACCTTCGCAGCGCCAATACTGCAGGGACTTAGGTTGGCTGCTCACAAGGCTAGGTGACCCTGCATACAGAAGCAGGCGTTTCCCTTTGGAAGCTTGCATCCCGGTTTCTTAGGGGCTGCTTGCAAGACCCTGCAATTGCTCAGCATCTATCCTCTGCCCCTACGCCTGGTTAGGAAGCGAGTATTTTAGCCTGAGAAGCAGGGCTCCTGCAACTCTGGAGGAGAGCTAATCCTGCAGCCCACGTTCGTCCTGGAAAACCGCAAGGCGACACTTGGCCTCAGGGTAGGGGCGAAATTGCCGCCGGACAGGTCTTGCCTGCCGCGGTTTCCATGAGTTCTCCACCGTTTTCGGGCTTCAATGGAGAGCGAGGAGAGCTGTCGGCTCTCACAGAACTCTGGCCTCCGCACCGTTTGCCATGCAACTGCACTCAAGACCACACGTCTCCTCCCGACCTGCTGAGAAACAGGCATCCGTGTAGGCCCTTGTTATCATTTCCTGGCCTGCAGAGTCCAAGGCGACACACTGTCCTCTTGCTTGGACACCTACGTTCCCACAGCTTGCCAAACGCTACCGAAGGCAGTCCTAACCAGTCTCGTGTGCTGCGCAACTTTGATTCAGTTACGAAAAGCCACCTGCATTGAGGTGAACACTCTGCTCAGCGCTCTTTCCGGGAGCTCACAGTTGCCCCCTCTCTAGGTTAGGGAGGATGTCGAGGTGAGGTCCAAACTGAGCAAAGAGCACAATTGCTCACGTTGCCGTGGTAGTCGTCGGAAGAGGCATTGACTACTACGCCTTGCTAAAGTCTTTCTTCTGTTAGGGAAGTCACCACACTTAGACACCTGTCAAGGAAAATTTATTCAGCGGAGTTCCCATTGTTTGGCGATGGTCAACCTTCGCTGTGCCAATACTGCAGGGACTTAGGTTGGCTGCTCACAAGGCTAGGTGACCCTACATACAGAAGCAGGCGTTTCCCTTTGGAAGCTTGGATCCCGGTTGCTTAGGGGCTGCTTGCAAGACCCTGCTATTGCCCAGCATCTATCCTCTGCCCCTACGCCTGGTTAGGAAGCGAGTATTTTAGCCTGAGAAGCAGGGCTCTTGCAACTCTGGAGGAGAGCTAATCCTGCAGCCCACGTTCGTCCTGGGAAACCGCAAGGTGACACTTGGCCTCAGGGTAGGGGCGAAATTGCCGCCGGACAGGTCTTGCCTGCCGCGGTTTCCATGAGTTCTCCACCGTTTTCGGGCTTCAATGGAGAGCGAGGAGAGCTGTCGGCTCTCACAGAACTCTGGCCTCCGCACCGTTTGCCATGCAACTGCACTCAAGACCACACGTCTCCTCCCGGCCCGCTGAGAAACAGGCCGCCGTGTAGGACCACTGTAACACTTCTTGGCATGTAGACTCCAAGGCGACACACTGCCCTTTTCCTTGGAGAACTACGGTGCCCCAGCTTGCCAACGCTCATGAAGGCAGTCCGAGCCCGTCTCATGTGCTGGGCCACTTGCATTCAGGGAGGAAAAGCCACCGGCATTGAGGTGAACACTCTGCTCAGCGTTCTTTCCGGGAGCTCACAATTGGCGCCTCTCTAGGTTAAGCAGGAAGTCGTAGTGAGGACCAACCTGAGCAAAGAGCACAATTCCTCACGTTACACCGGTAGTCGTCGTAAGAGGAATTGCCAACTACGCCTGGCTAAGGCCTTCCCTGTGTTAAGGAACCAGCCACACTTAGATGCCTTTAAAGGAAAATTTATTCAGCGAAGTTCCCATTGTGTGGCGATGGTCAACCTTCGCAGCGCCAATACTGCAGGGACTTAGGTTGGCTGCTCACAAGGCTAGGTGACCCTGCATACAGAAGCAGGCGTTTCCCTTTGGAAGCTTGCATCCCGGTTTCTTAGGGGCTGCTTGCAAGACCCTGCATTTGCTCAGCATCTATCCTCTGCCC
The DNA here is from genome assembly GCF_949774975.1 of Lagenorhynchus albirostris. Lineage (NCBI taxonomy): Eukaryota > Metazoa > Chordata > Mammalia > Artiodactyla > Delphinidae > Lagenorhynchus > Lagenorhynchus albirostris. Next base: position 119,632,833 of record NC_083100.1, on the reverse strand, counting down.
CTACGCCTGGTTAGGAAGCGAGTATTTTAGCCTGAGAAGCAGGGCTCCTGCAACTCTGGAGGAGAGCTAATCCTGCAGCCCACGTTCGTCCTGGAAAACCGCAAGGCGACACTTGGCCTCAGGGTAGGGGCGAAATTGCTGCCGGACAGGTCTTGCCTGCCGCGGTTTCCATGAGTTCTCCACCGTTTTCGGGCTTCAATGGAGAGCGAGGAGAGCTGTCGGCTCTCACAGAACTCTGGCCTCCGCACCGTTTGCCATGCAACTGCACTCAAGACCACACGTCTCCTCCCGACCTGCTGAGAAACAGGCATCCGTGTAGGCCCTTGTTATCATTTCCTGGCCTGCAGAGTCCAAGGCGACACACTGTCCTCTTGCTTGGACACCTACGTTCCCACAGCTTGCCAAACGCTACCGAAGGCAGTCCTAACCAGTCTCGTGTGCTGCGCAACTTTGATTCAGTTACGAAAAGCCACCTGCATTGAGGTGAACACTCTGCTCAGCGCTCTTTCCGGGAGCTCACAGTTGCCCCCTCTCTAGGTTAGGGAGGATGTCGAGGTGAGGTCCAAACTGAGCAAAGAGCACAATTGCTCACGTTGCCGTGGTAGTCGTCGGAAGAGGCATTGACTACTACGCCTTGCTAAAGTCTTTCTTCTGTTAGGGAAGTCACCACACTTAGACACCTGTCAAGGAAAATTTATTCAGCGGAGTTCCCATTGTTTGGCGATGGTCAACCTTCGCTGTGCCAATACTGCAGGGACTTAGGTTGGCTGCTCACAAGGCTAGGTGACCCTACATACAGAAGCAGGCGTTTCCCTTTGGAAGCTTGGATCCCGGTTGCTTAGGGGCTGCTTGCAAGACCCTGCTATTGCCCAGCATCTATCCTCTGCCCCTACGCCTGGTTAGGAAGCGAGTATTTTAGCCTGAGAAGCAGGGCTCTTGCAACTCTGGAGGAGAGCTAATCCTGCAGCCCACGTTCGTCCTGGGAAACCGCAAGGCGACACTTGGCCTCAGGGTAGGGGCGAAATTGCCGCCGGACAGGTCTTGCCTGCCGCGGTTTCCATGAGTTCTCCACCGTTTTCGGGCTTCAATGGAGAGCGAGGAGAGCTGTCGGCTCTCACAGAACTCTGGCCTCCGCACCGTTTGCCATGCAACTTCACTCAAGACCACACGTCTCCTCCCGGCCTGCTGAGAAACAGGCCGCCGTGTAGGACCACTGTAACACTTCTTGGCATGTAGACTCCAAGGCGACACACTGCCCTTTTCCTTGGAGAACTACGGTGCCCCAGCTTTCCAAAGCTCATGAAGGCAGTCCGAGCCCATCTCATGTGCTGGGCCACTTGCATTCAGGGAGGAAAAGCCACCGGCATTGAGGTGAACACTCTGCTCAGCGTTCTTTCCGGGAGCTCACAATTGCCGCCTCTCTAGGTTAAGCAGGAAGTCGTAGTGAGGACCAACCTGAGCAAAGAGCACAATTCCTCACGTTACACCGGTAGTCCTCGTAAGAGGAATTGCCAACTACGCCTGGCCAAGGCCTTCCCTGTGTTAAGGAACCAGCCACACTTAGATGCCTTTAAAGGAAAATTTATTCAGCGAAGTTCCCATTGTGTGGCGATGGTCAACCTTCGCAGCGCCAATACTGCAGGGACTTAGGTTGGCTGCTAACAAGGCTAGGTGACCCTACATACAGAAGCAGGCGTTTCCCTTTGGAAGCTTGCATCCCGGTTTCTTAGGGGCTGCTTCCAAGACCCTGCAATTGCTCAGCATCTATCCTCTGCCCCTACGCCTGGTTAGGAAGCGAGTGTTTTAGCCTGAGAAGCAGGGCTCCTGCAACTCTGGAGGAGAGCTAATCCTGCAGCCCACGTTCGTCCTGGGAAACCGCAAGGCGACCCTTGGCCTCAGTGTAGTGGTGACATTGCCGCCAGAGAGGTCTTGCCTGCCACGGTTTCCATGAGTTCTCCACCGTTTTCGGGCTTCAATGGAGAGCGAGGAGAGCTGTCGGCTCTCACAGAACTCTGGCCTCCGCACCGTTTGCCATGCAACTGCACTCAAGACCACACGTCTCCTCCCGACCTGCTGAGAAACAGGCATCCGTGTAGGCCCTTGTTATCATTTCCTGGCCTGCAGAGTCCAAGGCGACACACTGTCCTCTTGCTTGGAAACCTACGTTCCCACAGCTTGCCAAACGCTACCGAAGGCAGTCCTAACCAGTCTCGTGTGCTGCGCAACTTTGATTCAGTTACGAAAAGCCACCTGCATTGAGGTGAACACTCTGCTCAGCGCTCTTTCCGGGAGCTCACAGTTGCCCCCTCTCTAGGTTAGGGAGGATGTCGAGGTGAGGTCCAAACTGAGCAAAGAGCACAATTCCTCACGTTACACCGGTAGTCGTCGTAAGAGGAATTGCCAACTACCCCTGGCTAAGGCCTTCCCTGTGTTAAGGAACCAGCCACACTTAGACGCCTTTAAAGGAAAATTTATTCAGCGAAGTTCCCATTGTGTGGCGATGGTCAACCTTCACAGCGCCAATACTGCAGGGACTTAGGTTGGCTGCTCACAAGGCTAGGTGACCCTGCATACAGAAGCAGGCGTTTCCCTTTGGAAGCTTGGATCCCGGTTGCTTAGGGGCTGCTTGCAAGACCCTGCTATTGCCCAGCATCTATCCTTTGCCCCTACGCCTGGGTAGGAAGCGAGTATTTTAGCCTGAGAAGCAGGGCTCTTGCAACTCTGGAGGAGAGCTAATCCTGCAGCCCACGTTCGTCCTGGAAAACCGCAAGGCGACACTTGGCCTCAAGGTAGGGGCGAAATTGCCGTCGGACAGATCTTGCCTGCCGCGGTTTCCATGAGTTCTCCACCGTTTTTGGGCTTCAACGGAGAGCGAGGAGAGCTGTCGGCTCTCACAGAACTCTGGCCTCCGCACCGTTTGCCATGCAACTGCACTCAAGACCACACGTCTCCTCCCGGCCTGCTGAGAAACAGGCCGCCGTGTAGGACCACTGTAACACTTCTTGGCATGTAGACTCCAAGGCGACACACTGCCCTTTTCCTTGGATAACTACGGTGCCACAGCTTCCCAACGCTCATGAAGGCAGTCCGAGCCCGTCTCATGTGCTGGGCCACTTGCATTCAGGGAGGAAAAGCCACCGGCATTGAGGTGAACACTCTGCTCAGCGTCCTTTCTGGGAGCTCACAATTGCCGCCTCTCTAGGTTAAGCAGGAAGTCGTAGTGAGGACCAACCTGAGCAAAGAGCACAATTCCTCACGTTACACCGGTAGTCGTCGTAAGAGGAATTGCCAACTACGCCTGGCCAAGGCCTTCCCTGTGTTAAGGAACCAGCCACACTTAGATGCCTTTAAAGGAAAATTTATTCAGCGGAGTTCCCATTGTGTGGCGATGGTCAACCTTCGCAGCGCCAATACTGCAGGGACTTAGGTTGGCTGCTAACAAGGCTAGGTGACCCTGCATACAGAAGCAGGCGTTTCCCTTTGGAAGCTTGCATCCCGGTTTCTTAGGGGCTGCTTGCAAGACCCTGCAATTGCTCAGCATCTATCCTCTGCCCCTACGCCTGGTTAGGAAGCGAGTGTTTTAGCCTGAGAAGCAGGGCTCCTGCAACTCTGGAGGAGAGCTAATCCTGCAGCCCACGTTCGTCCTGGGAAACCGCAACGTGACCCTTGGCCTCAGTGTAGTGGTGACATTGCCGCCAGACAGGTCTTGCCTGCCGCGGTTTCCATGAGTTCTCCACCGTTTTCGGGCTTCAATGGAGAGCGAGGAGAGCTGTCGGCTCTCACAGAACTCTGGCCTCTGCACCGTTTGCCATGCAACTGCACTCAAGACCACACGTCTCCTCCCGACCTGCTGAGAAACAGGCATCCGTGTAGGCCCTTGTTATCATTTCCTGCCCTGCAGAGTCCAAGGCGACACACTGTCCTCTTGCTTGGAAACCTACGTTCCCACAGCTTGCCAAACGCTACCGAAGGCAGTCCTAACCAGTCTCGTGTGCTGCGCAACTTTGATTCAGTTACGAAAAGCCACCTGCATTGAGGTGAACACTCTGCTCAGCGCTCTTTCCGGGAGCTCACAGTTGCCCCCTCTCTAGGTTAGGCAGGATGTCGAGGTGAGGTCCAAACTGAGCAAAGAGCACAATTCCTCACGTTACACCGGTAGTCGTCGTAAGAGGAATTGCCAACTACGCCTGGCTAAGGCCTTCCCTGTGTTAAGGAACCAGCCACACTTAGACACCTTTAAAGGAAAATTTATTCAGCGAAGTTCCCATTGTGTGGCGATGGTCAACCTTCGCAGCGCCAATACTGCAGGGACTTAGGTTGGCTGCTCACAAGGCTAGGTGACCCTGCATACAGAAGCAGGCGTTTCCCTTTGGAAGCTTGGATCCCGGTTGCTTAGGGGCTGCTTGCAAGACCCTGCTATTGCCCAGCATCTATCCTTTGCCCCTACGCCTGGTTAGGAAGCGAGTGTTTTAGCCTGAGAAGCAGGGCTCTTGCAACTCTGGAGGAGAGCTAATCCTGCAGCCCACGTTCGTCCTGGAAAACCGCAAGGCGACCCTTGGCCTCAAGGTAGGGGCGAAATTGCCGTCGGACAGATCTTGCCTGCCGCGGTTTCCATGAGTTCTCCACCGTTTTGGGGCTTCAATGGAGAGCGAGGAGAGCTGTCGGCTCTCACAGAACTCTGGCCTCCGCACCGTTTGCCATGCAACTTCACTCAAGACCACACGTCTCCTCCCGGCCTGCTGAGAAACAGGCCGCCGTGTAGGACCACTGTAACACTTCTTGGCATGTAGACTCCAAGGCGACACACTGCCCTTTTCCTTGGAGAACTACGGTGCCCCAGCTTGCCAACGCTCATGAAGGCAGTCCGAGCCCGTCTCATGTGCTGGGCCACTTGCATTCAGGGAGGAAAAGCCACCGGCATTGAGGTGAACACTCTGCTCAGCGTTCTTTCCGGGAGCTCAGAATTGCCGCCTCTCTAGGTTAAGCAGGAAGTCGTAGTGAGGACCAACCTGAGCAAAGAGCACAATTCCTCACGTTACACCGGTAGTCATCGTAAGAGGAATTGCCAACTACGCCTGGCTAAGGCCTTCCCTGTGTTAAGGAACCAGCCACACTTAGATGCCTTTAAAGGAAAATTTATTCAGCGAAGTTCCCATTGTGTGGCGATGGTCAACCTTCGCAGCGCCAATACTGCAGGGACTAAGGTTGGCTGCTAACAAGGCTAGGTGACCCTGCATACAGAAGCAGGCGTTTCCCTTTGGAAGCTTGCATCCCGGTTTCTTAGGGGCTGCTTCCAAGACCCTGCAATTGCTCAGCATCTATCCTCTTCCCCTACGCCTGGTTAGGAAGCGAGTATTTTAGCCTGAGAAGCAGGGCTCCTGCAACTCTGGAGGAGAGCTAATCCTGCAGCCCACGTTCGTCCTAGGAAACCGCAAGGTGACCCTTGGCCTCAGTGTAGTGGTGACATTGCCGCCAGACAGTTCTTGCCTGCCGCGGTTTCCATGAGTTCTCCACCGTTTTCGGGCTTCAATGGAGAGCGAGGAGAGCTGTCGGCTCTCACAGAACTCTGGCCTCCGCACCGTTTGCCATGCAACTGCACTCAAGACCACACGTCTCCTCCCGACCTGCTGAGAAACAGGCCGCCGTGTAGGCCCTTGTTATCATTTACTGGCCTGCAGAGTCCAAGGCGACACACTGTCCTCCTGCTTGGAAATCTACGTTCCCACAGCTTGCCAAACGCTACCGAAGGCAGTCCTAACCAGTCTCGTGTGCTGCGCAACTTTGATTCAGTTACGAAAAGCCACCTGCATTGAGGTGAACACTCTGCTCAGCGCTCTTTCCGGGAGCTCACAGTTGCCCCCTCTCTAGGTTAGGGAGGATGTCGAGGTGAGGTCCAAACTGAGCAAAGAGCACAATTGCTCACGTTGCCGTGGTAGTCGTCGTAAGAGACATTGCCTACTACGCCTTGCTAAAGTCTTTCTTCTGTTAGGGAAGTCGCCACACTGAGACACCTGTCAAGGAAAATTTATTCAGCGGAGTTCCCATTGTTTGGCGATGGTCAACCTTCGCTGTGCCAATACTGCAGGGACTTAGGTTGGCTGCTCACAAGGCTAGGTGATCCTGCATACAGAAGCAGGCGTTTCCCTTTGGAAGCTTGCATCTCGGTTTCTTAGGGGCTGCTTCCAAGGCCCTGCATTTGCTCAGCATCTATCCTCTGCCCCTACGCCTGGTTAGGAAGCGAGTATTTTAGCCTGAGAAGCAGGGCTCCTGCAACTCTGGAGAAGAGCTAATCCTGCAGCCCACGTTCGTCCTGGGAAACCGCAAGGCAACCCTTGGCCTCAGTGTAGTGGTGACATTGCCGCCAGACAGGTCTTGCCTGCCGCGGTTTCCATGAGTTCTCCACCGTTTTCGGGCTTCAATGGAGAGCGAGGAGAGCTGTCGGCTCTCACAGAACTCTGGCCTCCGCACCGTTTGTCATGCAACTGCACTCAAGACCACACGTCTCCTCCCGGCCTGCTGAGAAACAGGCCGCCGTGTAGGACCACTGTAACACTTCTTGGCATGTAGACTCCAAGGCGACACACTGCCCTTTTCCTTGGAAAACTACGGTGCCCCAGCTTGCCAACGCTCATGTTGGCAGTCCGAGCCCATCTCATGTGCTGGGCCACTTGCATTCAGGGAGGAAAAGCCACCGGCATTGAGGTGAACACTCTGCTCAGCGTTCTTTCCGGGAGCTCACAATTGCCGCCTCTCTAGGTTAAGCAGGAAGTCGTAGTGAGGACCAACCTGAGCAAAGAGCACAATTCCTCACGTTACACCGGTAGTCGTCGTAAGAGGAATTGCCAACTACGCCTGGCCAAGGCCTTCCCTGTGTTAAGGAACCAGCCACACTTAGATGCCTTTAAAGGAAAATTTATTCAGCGAAGTTCCCATTGTGTGGCGATGGTCAACCTTCGCAGCGCCAATACTGCAGGGACTTAGGTTGGCTGCTAACAAGGCTAGGTGACCCTACATACAGAAGCAGGCGTTTCCCTTTGGAAGCTTGCATCCCGGTTTCTTAGGGGCTGCTTCCAAGACCCTGCAATTGCTCAGCATCTATCCTCTGCCCCTACGCCTGGTTAGAAAGCGAGTGTTTTAGCCTGAGAAGCAGGGCTCCTGCAACTCTGGAGGAGAGCTAATCCTGCAGCCCACGTTCGTCCTGGGAAACCGCAAGGCGACCCTTGGCCTCAGTGTAGTGGTGACATTGCCGCCAGAGAGGTCTTGCCTGCCACGGTTTCCATGAGTTCTCCACCGTTTTCGGGCTTCAATGGAGAGCGAGGAGAGCTGTCGGCTCTCACAGAACTCTGGCCTCCGCACCGTTTGCCATGCAACTGCACTCAAGACCACACGTCTCCTCCCGACCTGCTGAGAAACAGGCATCCGTGTAGGCCCTTGTTATCATTTCCTGGCCTGCAGAGTCCAAGGCGACACACTGTCCTCTTGCTTGGAAACCTACGTTCCCACAGCTTGCCAAACGCTACCGAAGGCAGTCCTAACCAGTCTCGTGTGCTGCGCAACTTTGATTCAGTTACGAAAAGCCACCTGCATTGAGGTGAACACTCTGCTCAGCGCTCTTTCCGGGAGCTCACAGTTGCCCCCTCTCTAGGTTAGGGAGGATGTCGAGGTGAGGTCCAAACTGAGCAAAGAGCACAATTCCTCACGTTACACCGGTAGTCGTCGTAAGAGGAATTGCCAACTACGCCTGGCTAAGGCCTTCCCTGTGTTAAGGAACCAGCCACACTTAGACGCCTTTAAAGGAAAATTTATTCAGCGAAGTTCCCATTGTGTGGCGATGGTCAACCTTCGCAGCGCCAATACTGCAGGGACTTAGGTTGGCTGCTCACAAGGCTAGGTGACCCTGCATACAGAAGCAGGCGTTTCCCTTTGGAAGCTTGGATCCCGGTTGCTTAGGGGCTGCTTGCAAGACCCTGCTATTGCCCAGCATCTATCCTTTGCCCCTACGCCTGGGTAGGAAGCGAGTATTTTAGCCTGAGAAGCAGGGCTCTTGCAACTCTGGAGGAGAGCTAATCCTGCAGCCCACGTTCGTCCTGGAAAACCGCAAGGCGACACTTGGCCTCAAGGTAGGGGCGAAATTGCCGTCGGAGAGGTCTTGCCTGCCGCGGTTTCCATGAGTTCTCCACCGTTTTTGGGCTTCAACGGAGAGCGAGGAGAGCTGTCGGCTCTCACAGAACTCTGGCCTCCGCACCGTTTGCCATGCAACTGCACTCAAGACCACACGTCTCCTCCCGGCCTGCTGAGAAACAGGCCGCCGTGTAGGACCACTGTAACACTTCTTGGCATGTAGACTCCAAGGCGACACACTGCCCTTTTCCTTGGAGAACTACGGTGCCCCAGCTTGCCAACGCTCATGAAGGCAGTCCGAGCCCGTCTCATGTGCTGGGCCACTTGCATTCAGGGAGGAAAAGCCACCGGCATTGAGGTGAACACTCTGCTCAGCGTTCTTTCCGGGAGCTCACAATTGCCGCCTCTCTAGGTTAAGCAGGAAGTCGTAGTGAGGACCAACCTGAGCAAAGAGCACAATTCCTCACGTTACACCGGTAGTCGTCGTAAGAGGAATTGCCAACTACGCCTGGCCAAGGCCTTCCCTGTGTTAAGGAACCAGCCACACTTAGATGCCTTTAAAGGAAAATTTATTCAGCGAAGTTCCCATTGTGTGGCGATGGTCAACCTTCGCTGTGCCAATACTGCAGGGACTTAGGTTGGCTGCTAACAAGGCTAGGTGACCCTACATACAGAAGCAGGCGTTTCCCTTTGGAAGCTTGCATCCCGGTTTCTTAGGGGCTGCTTCCAAGACCCTGCAATTGCTCAGCATCTATCCTCTGCCCCTACGCCTGGTTAGAAAGCGAGTGTTTTAGCCTGAGAAGCAGGGCTCCTGCAACTCTGGAGGAGAGCTAATCCTGCAGCCCACGTTCGTCCTGGGAAACCGCAAGGCGACCCTTGGCCTCAGTGTAGTGGTGACATTGCCGCCAGAGAGGTCTTGCCTGCCACGGTTTCCATGAGTTCTCCACCGTTTTCGGGCTTCAACGGAGAGCGAGGAGAGCTGTCGGCTCTCACAGAACTCTGGCCTCCGCACCGTTTGCCATGCAACTGCACTCAAGACCACACGTCTCCTCCCGACCTGCTGAGAAACAGGCATCCGTGTAGGCCCTTGTTATCATTTCCTGGCCTGCAGAGTCCAAGGCGACACACTGTCCTCTTGCTTGGAAACCTACGTTCCCACAGCTTGCCAAACGCTACCGAAGGCAGTCCTAACCAGTCTCGTGTGCTGCGCAACTTTGATTCAGTTACGAAAAGCCACCTGCATTGAGGTGAACACTCTGCTCAGCGCTCTTTCCGGGAGCTCACAGTTGCCCCCTCTCTAGGTTAGGGAGGATGTCGAGGTGAGGTCCAAACTGAGCAAAGAGCACAATTCCTCACGTTACACCGGTAGTCGTCGTAAGAGGAATTGCCAACTACGCCTGGCTAAGGCCTTCCCTGTGTTAAGGAACCAGCCACACTTAGACGCCTTTAAAGGAAAATTTATTCAGCGAAGTTCCCATTGTGTGGCGATGGTCAACCTTCGCAGCGCCAATACTGCAGGGACTTAGGTTGGCTGCTCACAAGGCTAGGTGACCCTGCATACAGAAGCAGGCGTTTCCCTTTGGAAGCTTGGATCCCGGTTGCTTAGGGGCTGCTTGCAAGACCCTGCTATTGCCCAGCATCTATCCTTTGCCCCTACGCCTGAGTAGGAAGCGAGTATTTTAGCCTGAGAAGCAGGGCTCTTGCAACTCTGGAGGAGAGCTAATCCTGCAGCCCACGTTCGTCCTGGAAAACCGCAAGGCGACACTTGGCCTCAAGGTAGGGGCGAAATTGCCGTCGGAGAGGTCTTGCCTGCCGCGGTTTCCATGAGTTCTCCACCGTTTTTGGGCTTCAACGGAGAGCGAGGAGAGCTGTCGGCTCTCACAGAACTCTGGCCTCCGCACCGTTTGCCATGCAACTGCACTCAAGACCACACGTCTCCTCCCGCCCTGCTGAGAAACAGGCCGCCGTGTAGGACCACTGTAACACTTCTTGGCATGTAGACTCCAAGGCGACACACTGCCCTTTTCCTTGGAGAACTACGGTGCCCCAGCTTGCCAACGCTCATGAAGGCAGTCCGAGCCCGTCTCATGTGCTGGGCCACTTGCATTCAGGGAGGAAAAGCCACCGGCATTGAGGTGAACACTCTGCTCAGCGTCCTTTCCGGGAGCTCACAATTGCCGCCTCTCTAGGTTAAGCAGGAAGTCGTAGTGAGGACCAACCTGAGCAAAGAGCACAATTCCTCACGTTACACCGGTAGTCGTCGTAAGAGGAATTGCCAACTACGCCTGGCTAAGGCCTTCCCTGTGTTAAGGAACCAGCCACACTTAGATGCCTTTAAAGGAAAATTTATTCAGCGAAGTTCCCATTGTGTGGCGATGGTCAACCTTCGCAGCGCCAATACTGCAGGGACTTAGGTTGGCTGCTAACAAGGCTAGGTGACCCTGCATACAGAAGCAGGCGTTTCCCTTTGGAAGCTTGCATCCCGGTTTCTTAGGGGCTGCTTGCAAGACCCTGCAATTGCTCAGCATCTATCCTCTGCCCCTACGCCTGGTTAGGAAGCGAGTGTTTTAGCCTGAGAAGCAGGGCTCCTGCAACTCTGGAGGAGAGCTAATCCTGCAGCCCACGTTCGTCCTGGGAAACCGCAAGGCGACCCTTGGCCTCAGTGTAGTGGTGACATTGCCGCCAGACAGGTCTTGCCTGCCGCGGTTTCCATGAGTTCTCCACCGTTTTCGGGCTTCAATGGAGAGCGAGGAGAGCTGTCGGCTCTCACAGAACTCTGGCCTCCGCACCGTTTGCCATGCAACTGCACTCAAGACCACACGTCTCCTCCCGACCTGCTGAGAAACAGGCATCCGTGTAGGCCCTTGTTATCATTTCCTGGCCTGCAGAGTCCAAGGCGACACACTGTCCTCTTGCTTGGAAACCTACGTTCCCACAGCTTGCCAAACGCTACCGAAGGCAGTCCTAACCAGTCTCGTGTGCTGCGCAACTTTGATTCAGTTACGAAAAGCCACCTGCATTGAGGTGAACACTCTGCTCAGCGCTCTTTCCGGGAGCTCACAGTTGCCCCCTCTCTAGGTTAGGGAGGATGTCGAGGTGAGGTCCAAACTGAGCAAAGAGCACAATTCCTCACGTTACACCGGTAGTCGTCGTAAGAGGAATTGCCAACTACGCCTGGCTAAGGCCTTCCCTGTGTTAAGGAACCAGCCACACTTAGACACCTTTAAAGGAAAATTTATTCAGCGAAGTTCCCATTGTGTGGCGATGGTCAACCTTCGCAGCGCCAATACTGCAGGGACTTAGGTTGGCTGCTCACAAGGCTAGGTGACCCTGCATACAGAAGCAGGCGTTTCCCTTTGGAAGCTTGGATCCCGGTTGCTTAGGGGCTGCTTGCAAGACCCTGCTATTGCCCAGCATCTATCCTTTGCCCCTACGCCTGGTTAGGAAGCGAGTATTTTAGCCTGAGAAGCAGGGCTCTTGCAACTCTGGAGGAGAGCTAATCCTGCAGCCCACGTTCGTCCTGGAAAACCGCAAGGCGACCCTTGGCCTCAAGGTAGGGGCGAAATTGCCGTCGGACAGATCTTGCCTGCCGCGGTTTCCATGAGTTCTCCACCGTTTTTGGGCTTCAATGGAGAGCGAGGAGAGCTGTCGGCTCTCATAGAACTCTGGCCTCCGCACCGTTTGCCATGCAACTTCACTCAAGACCACACGTCTCCTCCCGCCCTGCTGAGAAACAGGCCGCCGTGTAGGACCACTGTAACACTTCTTGGCATGTAGACTCCAAGGCGACACACTGCCCTTTTCCTTGGAGAACTACGGTGCCCCAGCTTGCCAACGCTCATGAAGGCAGTCCGAGCCCGTCTCATGTGCTGGGCCACTTGCATTCAGGGAGGAAAAGCCACCGGCATTGAGGTGAACACTCTGCTCAGCGGTCTTTCCGGGAGCTCACAATTGCCGCCTCTCTAGGTTAAGCAGGAAGTCGTAGTGAGGACCAACCTGAGCAAAGAGCACAATTCCTCACGTTACACCGGTAGTCGTCGTAAGAGGAATTGCCAACTACGCCTGGCTAAGGCCTTCCCTGTGTTAAGGAACCAGCCACACTTAGACGCCTTTAAAGGAAAATTTATTCAGCGAAGTTCCCATTGTGTGGCGATGGTCAACCTTCGCAGCGCCAATACTGCAGGGACTTAGGTTGGCTGCTAACAAGGCTAGGTGACCCTACATACAGAAGCAGGCGTTTCCCTTTGGAAGCTTGCATCCCGGTTTCTTAGGGGCTGCTTCCAAGACCCTGCAATTGCTCAGCATCTATCCTCTTCCCCTACGCCTGGTTAGGAAGCGAGTATTTTAGCCTGAGAAGCAGGGCTCTTGCAACTCTGGAGGAGAGCTAATCCTGCAGTCCACGTTCGTCCTAGGAAACCGCAAGGTGACCCTTGGCCTCAGTGTAGTGGTGACATTGCCGCCAGACAGGTCTTGCCTGCCGCGGTTTCCATGAGTTCTCCACCGTTTTCGGGCTTCAATGGAGAGCGAGGAGAGCTGTCGGCTCTCACAGAACTCTGGCCTCCGCACCGTTTGCCATGCAACTGCACTCAAGACCACACGTCTCCTCCCGACCTGCTGAGAAATAGGCCGCCGTGTAGGCCCTTGTTATCATTTCCTGGCCTGCAGAGTCCAAGGCGACACACTGTCCTCCTGCTTGGAAATCTACGTTCCCACAGCTTGCCAAACGCTACCGAAGGCAGTCCTAACCAGTCTCGTGTGCTGCGCAACTTTGATTCAGTTACGAAAAGCCACCTGCATTGAGGTGAACACTCTGCTCAGCGCTCTTTCCGGGAGCTCACAGTTGCCCCCTCTCTAGGTTAGGCAGGATGTCGAGGTGAGGTCCAAACTGAGCAAAGAGCACAATTGCTCACGTTGCCGTGGTAGTCGTCGTAAGAGGCATTGCCTACTACGCCTTGCTAAAGTCTTTCTTCTGTTAGGGAAGTCGCCACACTGAGACACCTGTCAAGGAAAATTTATTCAGCGGAGTTCCCATTGTTTGGCGATGGTCAACCTTCGCTGTGCCAATACTGCAGGGACTTAGGTTGGCTGCTCACAAGGCTAGGTGATCCTGCATACAGAAGCAGGCGTTTCCCTTTGGAAGCTTGCATCTCGGTTTCTTAGGGGCTGCTTCCAAGGCCCTGCATTTGCTCAGCATCTATCCTCTGCCCCTACGCCTGGTTAGGAAGCGAGTATTTTAGCCTGAGAAGCAGGGCTCCTGCAACTCTGGAGAAGAGCTAATCCTGCAGCCCACGTTCGTCCTGGGAAACCGCAAGGCAACCCTTGGCCTCAGTGTAGTGGTGACATTGCCGCCAGACAGGTCTTGCCTGCCGCGGTTTCCATGAGTTCTCCACCGTTTTCGGGCTTCAATGGAGAGCGAGGAGAGCTGTCGGCTCTCACAGAACTCTGGCCTCCGCACCGTTTGTCATGCAACTGCACTCAAGACCACACGTCTCCTCCCGGCCTGCTGAGAAACAGGCCGCCGTGTAGGACCACTGTAACACTTCTTGGCATGTAGACTCCAAGGCGACACACTGCCCTTTTCCTTGGAAAACTACGGTGCCCCAGCTTGCCAACGCTCATGAAGGCAGTCCGAGCCCATCTCATGTGCTGGGCCACTTGCATTCAGGGAGGAAAAGCCACCGGCATTGAGGTGAACACTCTGCTCAGCGTTCTTTCCGGGAGCTCACAATTGCCGCCTCTCTAGGTTAAGCAGGAAGTCGTAGTGAGGACCAACCTGAGCAAAGAGCACAATTCCTCACGTTACACCGGTAGTCGTCGTAAGAGGAATTGCCAACTACGCCTGGCCAAGGCCTTCCCTGTGTTAAGGAACCAGCCACACTTAGATGCCTTTAAAGGAAAATTTATTCAGCGAAGTTCCCATTGTGTGGCGATGGTCAACCTTCGCAGCGCCAATACTGCAGGGACTTAGGTTGGCTGCTCACAAGGCTAGGTGACCCTACATACAGAAGCAGGCATTTCCCTTTGGAAGCTTGCATCCCGGTTTCTTAGGGGCTGCTTCCAAGACCCTGCAATTGCTCAGCATCTATCCTCTGCCCCTACGCCTGGTTAGGAAGCGAGTGTTTTAGCCTGAGAAGCAGGGCTCCTGCAACTCTGGAGGAGAGCTAATCCTGCAGCCCACGTTCGTCCTGGGAAACCGCAAGGCGACCCTTGGCCTCAGTGTAGTGGTGACATTGCCGCCAGACAGGTCTTGCCTGCCACGGTTTCCATGAGTTCTCCACCGTTTTCGGGCTTCAATGGAGAGCGAGGAGAGCTGTCGGCTCTCACAGAACTCTGGCCTCCGCACCGTTTGCCATGCAACTGCACTCAAGACCACACGTCTCCTCCCGACCTGCTGAGAAACAGGCATCCGTGTAGGCCCTTGTTATCATTTCCTGGCCTGCAGAGTCCAAGGCGACACACTGTCCTCTTGCTTGGAAACCTACGTTCCCACAGCTTGCCAAACGCTACCGAAGGCAGTCCTAACCAGTCTCGTGTGCTGCGCAACTTTGATTCAGTTACGAAAAGCCACCTGCATTGAGGTGAACACTCTGCTCAGCGCTCTTTCCGGGAGCTCACAGTTGCCCCCTCTCTAGGTTAGGGAGGATGTCGAGGTGAGGTCCAAACTGAGCAAAGAGCACAATTCCTCACGTTACACCGGTAGTCGTCGTAAGAGGAATTGCCAACTACGCCTGGCTAAGGCCTTCCCTGTGTTAAGGAACCAGCCACACTTAGACGCCTTTAAAGGAAAATTTATTCAGCGAAGTTCCCATTGTGTGGCGATGGTCAACCTTCGCAGCGCCAATACTGCAGGGACTTAGGTTGGCTGCTCACAAGGCTAGGTGACCCTGCATACAGAAGCAGGCGTTTCCCTTTGGAAGCTTGGATCCCGGTTGCTTAGGGGCTGCTTGCAAGACCCTGCTATTGCCCAGCATCTATCCTTTGCCCCTACGCCTGGGTAGGAAGCGAGTATTTTAGCCTGAGAAGCAGGGCTCCTGCAACTCTGGAGGAGAGCTAATCCTGCAGCCCACGTTCGTCCTGGAAAACCGCAAGGCGACACTTGGCCTCAAGGTAGGGGCGAAATTGCCGTCGGAGAGGTCTTGCCTGCCGCGGTTTCCATGAGTTCTCCACCGTTTTTGGGCTTCAACGGAGAGCGAGGAGAGCTGTCGGCTCTCACAGAACTCTGGCCTCCGCACCGTTTGCCATGCAACTGCACTCAAGACCACACGTCTCCTCCCGGCCTGCTGAGAAACAGGCCGCCGTGTAGGACCACTGTAACACTTCTTGGCATGTAGACTCCAAGGCGACACACTGCCCTTTTCCTTGGAGAACTACGGTGCCCCAGCTTGCCAACGCTCATGAAGGCAGTCCGAGCCCGTCTCATGTGCTGGGCCACTAGCATTCAGGGAGGAAAAGCCACCGGCATTGAGGTGAACACTCTGCTCAGCGTCCTTTCCGGAAGCTCACAGTTGCCCCCTCTCTAGGTTAGGGAGGATGTCGAGGTGAGGTCCAAACTGAGCAAAGAGCACAATTCCTCACGTTACACCGGTAGTCGTCGTAAGAGGAATTGCCAACTACGCCTGGCTAAGGCCTTCCCTGTGTTAAGGAACCAGCCACACTTAGACGCCTTTAAAGGAACATTTATTCAGCGAAGTTCCCATTGTGTGGCGATGGTCAACCTTCGCAGCGCCAATACTGCAGGGACTTAGGTTGGCTGCTCACAAGGCTAGGTGACCCTGCATACAGAAGCAGGCGTTTCCCTTTGGAAGCTTGGATCCCGGTTGCTTAGGGGCTGCTTGCAAGACCCTGCTATTGCCCAGCATCTATCCTTTGCCCCTACGCCTGGGTAGGAAGCGAGTATTTTAGCCTGAGAAGCAGGGCTCTTGCAACTCTGGAGGAGAGCTAATCCTGCAGCCCACGTTCGTCCTGGAAATCCGCAAGGCGACACTTGGCCTCAAGGTAGGGGCGAAATTGCCGTCGCACAGGTCTTGCCTGCCGCGGTTTCCATGAGTTCTCCACCGTTTTCGGGCTTCAATGGAGAGCGAGGAGAGCTGTCGGCTCTCACAGAACTCTGGCCTCCGCACCGTTTGCCATGCAACTGCACTCAAGACCACACGTCTCCTCCCGGCCTGCTGAGAAACAGGCCGCCGTGTAGGACCACTGTAACACTTCTTGGCATGTAGACTCCAAGGCGACACACTGCCCTTTTCCTTGGAAAACTACGGTGCCCCAGCTTGCCAACGCTCATGAAGGCAGTCCGAGCCCGTCTCATGTGCTGGGCCACTTGCATTCAGGGAGGAAAAGCCACCGGCATTGAGGTGAACACTCTGCTCAGCGTTCTTTCCGGGAGCTCACAATTGCCGCCTCTCTAGGTTAAGCAGGAAGTCGTAGTGAGGACCAACCTGAGCAAAGAGCACAATTCCTCACGTTACACCGGTAGTCGTCGTAAGAGGAATTGCCAACTACGCCTGGCCAAGGCCTTCCCTGTGTTAAGGAACCAGCCACACTTAGATGCCTTTAAAGGAAAATTTATTCAGCGAAGTTCCCATTGTGTGGCGATGGTCAACCTTCGCAGCGCCAATACTGCAGGGACTTAGGTTGGCTGCTAACAAGGCTAGGTGACCCTACATACAGAAGCAGGCGTTTCCCTTTGGAAGCTTGCATCCCGGTTTCTTAGGGGCTGCTTCCAAGACCCTGCAATTGCTCAGCATCTATCCTCTGCCCCTACGCCTGGTTAGGAAGCGAGTGTTTTAGCCTGAGAAGCAGGGCTCCTGCAACTCTGGAGGAGAGCTAATCCTGCAGCCCACGTTCGTCCTGGGAAACCGCAAGGCGACCCTTGGCCTCAGTGTAGTGGTGACATTGCCGCCAGACAGGTCTTGCCTGCAACGGTTTCCATGAGTTCTCCACCGTTTTCGGGCTTCAATGGAGAGCGAGGAGAGCTGTCGGCTCTCACAGAACTCTGGCCTCCGCACCGTTTGCCATGCAACTGCACTCAAGACCACACGTCTCCTCCCGACCTGCTGAGAAACAGGCATCCGTGTAGGCCCTTGTTATCATTTCCTGGCCTGCAGAGTCCAAGGCGACACACTGTCCTCTTGCTTGGAAACCTACGTTCCCACAGCTTGCCAAACGCTACCGAAGGCAGTCCTAACCAGTCTCGTGTGCTGCGCAACTTTGATTCAGTTACGAAAAGCCACCTGCATTGAGGTGAACACTCTGCTCAGCGCTCTTTCCGGGAGCTCACAGTTGCCCCCTCTCTAGGTTAGGGAGGATGTCGAGGTGAGGTCCAAACTGAGCAAAGAGCACAATTCCTCACGTTACACCGGTAGTCGTCGTAAGAGGAATTGCCAACTACGCCTGGCTAAGGCCTTCCCTGTGTTAAGGAACCAGCCACACTTAGACACCTTTAAAGGAAAATTTATTCAGCGAAGTTCCCATTGTGTGGCGATGGTCAACCTTCGCAGCGCCAATACTGCAGGGACTTAGGTTGGCTGCTCACAAGGCTAGGTGACCCTGCATACAGAAGCAGGCGTTTCCCTTTGGAAGCTTGGATCTCGGTTGCTTAGGGGCTGCTTGCAAGACCCTGCTATTGCCCAGCATCTATCCTTTGCCCCTACGCCTGGTTAGGAAGCGAGTATTTTAGCCTGAGAAGCAGGGCTCTTGCAACTCTGGAGGAGAGCTAATCCTGCAGCCCACGTTCGTCCTGGAAAACCGCAAGGCGACCCTTGGCCTCAGGGTAGGGGCGAAATTGCCGTCGGACAGATCTTGCCTGCCGCGGTTTCCATGAGTTCTCCACCGTTTTCGGGCTTCAATGGAGAGCGAGGAGAGCTGTCGGCTCTCACAGAACTCTGGCCTCCGCACCGTTTGCCATGCAACTTCACTCAAGACCACACGTCTCCTCCCGCCCTGCTGAGAAACAGGCCGCCGTGTAGGACCACTGTAACACTTCTTGGCATGTAGACTCCAAGTCGACACACTGCCCTTTTCCTTGGAGAACTACGGTGCCCCAGCTTGCCAACGCTCATGAAGGCAGTCCGAGCCCGTCTCATGTGCTGGGCCACTTGCATTCAGGGAGGAAAAGCCACCGGCATTGAGGTGAACACTCTGCTCAGCGTCCTTTCCGGGAGCTCACAATTGCCGCCTCTCTAGGTTAAGCAGGAAGTCGTAGTGAGGACCAACCTGAGCAAAGAGCACAATTCCTCACGTTACACCGGTAGTCGTCGTAAGAGGAATTGCCAACTACGCCTGGCTAAGGCCTTCCCTGTGTTAAGGAACCAGCCACACTTAGATGCCTTTAAAGGAAAATTTATTCAGCGAAGTTCCCATTGTGTGGCGATGGTCAACCTTCGCAGCGCCAATACTGCAGGGACTTAGGTTGGCTGCTAACAAGGCTAGGTGACCCTGCATACAGAAGCAGGCGTTTCCCTTTGGAAGCTTGCATCACGGTTTCTTAGGGGCTGCTTCCAAGACCCTGCAATTGCTCAACATCTATCCTCTTCCCCTACGCCTGGTTAGGAAGCGAGTATTTTAGCCTGAGAAGCAGGGCTCCTGCAACTCTGGAGGAGAGCTAATCCTGCAGCCCACGTTCGTCCTAGGAAACCGCAAGGTGACCCTTGGCCTCAGTGTAGTGGTGACATTGCCGCCAGACAGGTCTTGCCTGCCGCGGTTTCCATGAGTTCTCCACCGTTTTCGGGCTTCAATGGAGAGCGAGGAGAGCTGTCGGCTCTCACAGAACTCTGGCCTCCGCACCGTTTGCCATGCAACTGCACTCAAGGCCACACGTCTCCTCCCGACCTGCTGAGAAACAGGCATCCGTGTAGGCCCTTGTTATCATTTCCTGGCCTGCAGAGTCCAAGGCGACACACTGTCCTCTTGCTTGGACACCTACGTTCCCACAGCTTGCCAAACGCTACCGAAGGCAGTCCTAACCAGTCTCGTGTGCTGCGCAACTTTGATTCAGTTACGAAAAGCCACCTGCATTGAGGTGAACACTCTGCTCAGCGCTCTTTCCGGGAGCTCACAGTTGCCCCCTCTCTAGGTTAGGGAGGATGTCGAGGTGAGGTCCAAACTGAGCAAAGAGCACAATTGCTCACGTTGCCGTGGTAGTCGTCGGAAGAGGCATTGACTACTACGCCTTGCTAAAGTCTTTCTTCTGTTAGGGAAGTCGCCACACTGAGACACCTGTCAAGGAAAATTTATTCAGCGGAGTTCCCATTGTTTGGCGATGGTCAACCTTCGCTGTGCCAATACTGCAGGGACTTAGGTTGGCTGCTCACAAGGCTAGGTGATCCTGCATACAGAAGCAGGCGTTTCCCTTTGGAAGCTTGCATCTCGGTTTCTTAGCGGCTGCTTCCAAGGCCCTGCATTTGCTCAGCATCTATCCTCTGCCCCTACGCCTGGTTAGGAAGCGAGTATTTTAGCCTGAGAAGCAGGGCTCCTGCAACTCTGGAGAAGAGCTAATCCTGCAGCCCACGTTCGTCCTGGGAAACCGCAAGGCAACCCTTGGCCTCAGTGTAGTGGTGACATTGCCGCCAGACAGGTCTTGCCTGCCGCGGTTTCCATGAGTTCTCCACCGTTTTCGGGCTTCAATGGAGAGCGAGGAGAGCTGTCGGCTCTCACAGAACTCTGGCCTCCGCACCGTTTGCCATGCAACTGCACTCAAGACCACATGTCTCCTCCCGACCTGCTGAGAAACAGGCCGCCGTGTAGGCCCTTGTTATCATTTCCTGGCCTGCAGAGTCCAAGGCGACACACTGTCCTCTTGCTTGGAAATCTACGTTCCCACAGCTTGCCAAACGCTACCGAAGGCAGTCCTAACCAGTCTCGTGTGCTGCGCAACTTTGATTCAGTTACGAAAAGCCACCTGCATTGAGGTGAACACTCTGCTCAGCGCTCTTTCCGGGAGCTCACAGTTGCCCCCTCTCTAGGTTAGGCAGGATGTCGAGGTGAGGTCCAAACTGAGCAAAGAGCACAATTGCTCACGTTGCCGTGGTAGTCGTCGTAAGAGGCATTGCCTACTACGCCTTGCTAAAGTCTTTCTTCTGTTAGGGAAGTCGCCACACTGAGACACCTGTCAAGGAAAATTTATTCAGCGGAGTTCCCATTGTTTGGCGATGGTCAACCTTCGCTGTGCCAATACTGCAGGGACTTAGGTTGGCTGCTCACAAGGCTAGGTGATCCTGCATACAGAAGCAGGCGTTTCCCTTTGGAAGCTTGCATCTCGGTTTCTTAGGGGCTGCTTCCAAGGCCCTGCATTTGCTCAGCATCTATCCTCTGCCCCTACGCCTGGTTAGGAAGCGAGTATTTTAGCCTGAGAAGCAGGGCTCCTGCAACTCTGGAGAAGAGCTAATCCTGCAGCCCACGTTCGTCCTGGGAAACCGCAAGGCAACCCTTGGCCTCAGTGTAGTGGTGACATTGCCGCCAGACAGGTCTTGCCTGCCGCGGTTTCCATGAGTTCTCCACCGTTTTCGGGCTTCAATGGAGAGCGAGGAGAGCTGTCGGCTCTCACAGAACTCTGGCCTCCGCACCGTTTGTCATGCAACTGCACTCAAGACCACACGTCTCCTCCCGGCCTGCTGAGAAACAGGCCGCCGTGTAGGACCACTGTAACACTTCTTGGCATGTAAACTCCAAGGCGACACACTGCCCTTTTCCTTGGAAAACTACGGTGCCCCAGCTTGCCAACGCTCATGAAGGCAGTCCGAGCCCATCTCATGTGCTGGGCCACTTGCATTCAGGGAGGAAAAGCCACCGGCATTGAGGTGAACACTCTGCTCAGCGTTCTTTCCGGGAGCTCACAATTGCCGCCTCTCTAGGTTAAGCAGGAAGTCGTAGTGAGGACCAACCTGAGCAAAGAGCACAATTCCTCACGTTACACCGGTAGTCGTCGTAAGAGGAATTGCCAACTACGCCTGGCCAAGGCCTTCCCTGTGTTAAGGAACCAGCCACACTTAGATGCCTTTAAAGGAAAATTTATTCAGCGAAGTTCCCATTGTGTGGCGATGGTCAACCTTCGCAGCGCCAATACTGCAGGGACTTAGGTTGGCTGCTAACAAGGCTAGGTGACCCTGCATACAGAAGCAGGCGTTTCCCTTTGGAAGCTTGCATCCCGGTTTCTTAGGGGCTGCTTCCAAGACCCTGCAATTGCTCAGCATCTATCCTCTGCCCCTACGCCTGGTTAGGAAGCGAGTGTTTTAGCCTGAGAAGCAGGGCTCCTGCAACTCTGGAGGAGAGCTAATCCTGCAGCCCACGTTCGTCCTGGGAAACCGCAAGGCGACCCTTGGCCTCAGTGTAGTGGTGACATTGCCGCCAGACAGGTCTTGCCTGCCACGGTTTCCATGAGTTCTCCACCGTTTTCGGGCTTCAATGGAGAGCGAGGAGAGCTGTCGGCTCTCACAGAACTCTGGCCTCCGCACCGTTTGCCATGCAACTGCACTCAAGACCACACATCTCCTCCCGACCTGCTGAGAAACAGGCATCCGTGTAGGCCCTTGTTATCATTTCCTGGCCTGCAGAGTCCAAGGCGACACACTGTCCTCTTGCTTGGAAACCTACGTTCCCACAGCTTGCCAAACGCTACCGAAGGCAGTCCTAACCAGTCTCGTGTGCTGCGCAACTTTGATTCAGCTACGAAAAGCCACCTGCATTGAGGTGAACACTCTGCTCAGCGCTCTTTCCGGGAGCTCACAGTTGCCCCCTCTCTAGGTTAGGGAGGATGTCGAGGTGAGGTCCAAACTGAGCAAAGAGCACAATTCCTCACGTTACACCGGTAGTCGTCGTAAGAGGAATTGCCAACTACGCCTGGCTAAGGCCTTCCCTGTGTTAAGGAACCAGCCACACTTAGACGCCTTTAAAGGAAAATTTATTCAGCGAAGTTCCCATTGTGTGGCGATGGTCAACCTTCGCAGCGCCAATACTGCAGGGACTTAGGTTGGCTGCTCAGAAGGCTAGGTGACCCTGCATACAGAAGCAGGCGTTTCCCTTTGGAAGCTTGGATCCCGGTTGCTTAGGGGCTGCTTGCAAGACCCTGCTATTGCCCAGCATCTATCCTTTGCCCCTACGCCTGGGTAGGAAGCGAGTATTTTAGCCTGAGAAGCAGGGCTCTTGCAACTCTGGAGGAGAGCTAATCCTGCAGCCCACGTTCGTCCTGGAAAACCGCAAGGCGACACTTGGCCTCAAGGTAGGGGCGAAATTGCCGTCGGAGAGGTCTTGCCTGCCGCGGTTTCCATGAGTTCTCCACCGTTTTTGGGCTTCAACGGAGAGCGAGGAGAGCTGTCGGCTCTCACAGAACTCTGGCCTCCGCACCGTTTGCCATGCAACTGCACTCAAGACCACACGTCTCCTCCCGGCCTGCTGAGAAACAGGCCGCCGTGTAGGACCACTGTAACACTTCTTGGCATGTAGACTCCAAGGCGACACACTGCCCTTTTCCTTGGAGAACTACGGTGCCCCAGCTTGCCAACGCTCATGAAGGCAGTCCGAGCCCGTCTCATGTGCTGGGCCACTTGCATTCAGGGAGGAAAAGCCACCGGCATTGAGGTGAACACTCTGCTCAGCGTCCTTTCCGGGAGCTCACAATTGCCGCCTCTCTAGGTTAAGCAGGAAGTCGTAGTGAGGACCAACCTGAGCAAAGAGCACAATTCCTCACGTTACACCGGTAGTCGTCGTAAGAGGAATTGCCAACTACGCCTGGCTAAGGCCTTCCCTGTGTTAAGGAACCAGCCACACTTAGATGCCTTTAAAGGAAAATTTATTCAGCGAAGTTCCCATTGTGTGGCGATGGTCAACCTTCGCAGCGCCAATACTGCAGGGACTTAGGTTGGCTGCTAACAAGGCTAGGTGACCCTGCATACAGAAGCAGGCGTTTCCCTTTGGAAGCTTGCATCCCGGTTTCTTAGGGGCTGCTTCCAAGACCCTGCAATTGCTCAGCATCTATCCTCTGCCCCTACGCCTGGTTAGGAAGCGAGTGTTTTAGCCTGAGAAGCAGGGCTCCTGCAACTCTGGAGGAGAGCTAATCCTGCAGCCCACGTTCGTCCTGGGAAACCGCAAGGCGACCCTTGGCCTCAGTGTAGTGGTGACATTGCCGCCAGACAG
The DNA here is from genome assembly GCF_949774975.1 of Lagenorhynchus albirostris. Taxonomy (NCBI): domain Eukaryota; kingdom Metazoa; phylum Chordata; class Mammalia; order Artiodactyla; family Delphinidae; genus Lagenorhynchus; species Lagenorhynchus albirostris. The sequence continues at coordinate 119,609,583 of NC_083100.1, read as the reverse complement.
GTCTTGCCTGCCGCGGTTTCCATGAGTTCTCCACCGTTTTCGGGCTTCAATGGAGAGCGAGGAGAGCTGTCGGCTCTCACAGAACTCTGGCCTCCGCACCGTTTGCCATGCAACTGCACTCAAGACCACACGTCTCCTCCCGACCTGCTGAGAAACAGGCCGCCGTGTAGGCCCTTGTTATCATTTCCTGGCCTGCAGAGTCCAAGGCGACACACTGTCCTCTTGCTTGGAAAGCTACGTTCCCACAGCTTGCCAAACGCTACCGAAGGCAGTCCTAACCAGTCTCGTGTGCTGCGCAACTTTGATTCAGTTACGAAAAGCCACCTGCATTGAGGTGAACACTCTGCTCAGCGCTCTTTCCGGGAGCTCACAGTTGCCCCCTCTCTAGGTTAGGCAGGATGTCGAGGTGAGGTCCAAACTGAGCAAAGAGCACAATTGCTCACGTTGCCGTGGTAGTCGTCGTAAGAGGCATTGCCTACTACGCCTTGCTAAAGTCTTTCTTCTGTTAGGGAAGTCGCCACACTGAGACACCTGTCAAGGAAAATTTATTCAGCGGAGTTCCCATTGTTTGGCGATGGTCAACCTTCGCTGTGCCAATACTGCAGGGACTTAGGTTGGCTGCTCACAAGGCTAGGTGATCCTGCATACAGAAGCAGGCGTTTCCCTTTGGAAGCTTGCATCTCGGTTTCTTAGGGGCTGCTTCCAAGGCCCTGCATTTGCTCAGCATCTATCCTCTGCCCCTACGCCTGGTTAGGAAGCGAGTATTTTAGCCTGAGAAGCAGGGCTCCTGCAACTCTGGAGAAGAGCTAATCCTGCAGCCCACGTTCGTCCTGGGAAACCGCAAGGCAACCCTTGGCCTCAGTGTAGTGGTGACATTGCCGCCAGACAGGTCTTGCCTGCCGCGGTTTCCATGAGTTCTCCACCGTTTTCGGGCTTCAGTGGAGAGCGAGGAGAGCTGTCGGCTCTCACAGAACTCTGGCCTCCGCACCGTTTGTCATGCAACTGCACTCAAGACCACACGTCTCCTCCCGGCCTGCTGAGAAACAGGCCGCCGTGTAGGACCACTGTAACACTTCTTGGCATGTAGACTCCAAGGCGACACACTGCCCTTTTCCTTGGAAAACTACGGTGCCCCAGCTTGCCAACGCTCATGAAGGCAGTCCGAGCCCATCTCATGTGCTGGGCCACTTGCATTCAGGGAGGAAAAGCCACCGGCATTGAGGTGAACACTCTGCTCAGCGTTCTTTCCGGGAGCTCACAATTGCCGCCTCTCTAGGTTAAGCAGGAAGTCGTAGTGAGGACCAACCTGAGCAAAGAGCACAATTCCTCACGTTACACCGGTAGTCGTCGTAAGAGGAATTGCCAACTACGCCTGGCCAAGGCCTTCCCTGTGTTAAGGAACCAGCCACACTTAGATGCCTTTAAAGGAAAATTTATTCAGCGAAGTTCCCATTGTGTGGCGATGGTCAACCTTCGCAGCGCCAATACTGCAGGGACTTAGGTTGGCTGCTAACAAGGCTAGGTGACCCTGCATACAGAAGCAGGCGTTTCCCTTTGGAAGCTTGCATCCCGGTTTCTTAGGGGCTGCTTGCAAGACCCTGCAATTGCTCAGCATCTATCCTCTGCCCCTACGCCTGGTTAGGAAGCGAGTGTTTTAGCCTGAGAAGCAGGGCTCCTGCAACTCTGGAGGAGAGCTAATCCTGCAGCCCACGTTCGTCCTGGGAAACCGCAACGCGACCCTTGGCCTCAGTGTAGTGGTGACATTGCCGCCAGACAGGTCTTGCCTGCCGCGGTTTCCATGAGTTCTCCACCGTTTTCGGGCTTCAATGGAGAGCGAGGAGAGCTGTCGGCTCTCACAGAACTCTGGCCTCCGCACCGTTTGCCATGCAACTGCACTCAAGACCACACGTCTCCTCCCGACCTGCTGAGAAACAGGCATCCGTGTAGGCCCTTGTTATCATTTCCTGGCCTGCAGAGTCCAAGGCGACACACTGTCCTCTTGCTTGGAAACCTACGTTCCCACAGCTTGCCAAACGCTACCGAAGGCAGTCCTAACCAGTCTCGTGTGCTGCGCAACTTTGATTCAGTTACGAAAAGCCACCTGCATTGAGGTGAACACTCTGCTCAGCGCTCTTTCCGGGAGCTCACAGTTGCCCCCTCTCTAGGTTAGGGAGAATGTCGAGGTGAGGTCCAAACTGAGCAAAGAGCACAATTCCTCACGTTACACCGGTAGTCGTCGTAAGAGGAATTGCCAACTACGCCTGGCTAAGGCCTTCCCTGTGTTAAGGAACCAGCCACACTTAGACACCTTTAAAGGAAAATTTATTCAGCGAAGTTCCCATTGTGTGGCGATGGTCAACCTTCGCAGCGCCAATACTGCAGGGACTTAGGTTGGCTGCTCACAAGGCTAGGTGACCCTGCATACAGAAGCAGGCGTTTCCCTTTGGAAGCTTGGATCCCGGTTGCTTAGGGGCTGCTTGCAAGACCCTGCTATTGCCCAGCATCTATCCTTTGCCCATACGCCTGGTTAGGAAGCGAGTGTTTTAGCCTGAGAAGCAGGGCTCTTGCAACTCTGGAGGAGAGCTAATCCTGCAGCCCACGTTCGTCCTGGAAAACCGCAAGGCGACCCTTGGCCTCAAGGTAGGGGCGAAATTGCCGTCGGACAGATCTTGCCTGCCGCGGTTTCCATGAGTTCTCCACCGTTTTTGGGCTTCAATGGAGAGCGAGGAGAGCTGTCGGCTCTCACAGAACTCTGGCCTCCGCACCGTTTGCCATGGAACTTCACTCAAGACCACACGTCTCCTCCCGCCCTGCTGAGAAACAGGCCGCCGTGTAGGACCACTGTAACACTTCTTGGCATGTAGACTCCAAGGCGACACACTGCCCTTTTCCTTGGAGAACTACGGTGCCCCAGCTTGCCAACGCTCATGAAGGCAGTCCGAGCCCGTCTCATGTGCTGGGCCACTTGCATTCAGGGAGGAAAAGCCACCGGCATTGAGGTGAACACTCTGCTCAGCGTTCTTTCCGGGAGCTCACAATTGCCGCCTCTCTAGGTTAAGCAGGAAGTCGTAGTGAGGACCAACCTGAGCAAAGAGCACAATTCCTCACGTTACACCGGTAGTCGTCGTAAGAGGAATTGCCAACTACGCCTGGCTAAGGCCTTCCCTGTGTTAAGGAACCAGCCACACTTAGATGCCTTTAAAGGAAAATTTATTCAGCGAAGTTCCCATTGTGTGGCGATGGTCAACCTTCGCAGCGCCAATACTGCAGGGACTTAGGTTGGCTGCTAACAAGGCTAGGTGACCCTGCATACAGAAGCAGGCGTTTCCCTTTGGAAGCTTGCATCCCGGTTTCTTAGGGGCTGCTTCCAAGACCCTGCAATTGCTCAGCATCTATCCTCTTCCCCTACGCCTGGTTAGGAAGCGAGTATTTTAGCCTGAGAAGCAGGGCTCCTGCAACTCTGGAGGAGAGCTAATCCTGCAGCCCACGTTCGTCCTAGGAAACCGCAAGGTGACCCTTGGCCTCAGTGTAGTGGTGACATTGCCGCCAGACAGGTCTTGCCTGCCGCGGTTTCCATGAGTTCTCCACCGTTTTCGGGCTTCAATGGAGAGCGAGGAGAGCTGTCGGCTCTCACAGAACTCTGGCCTCCGCACCGTTTGCCATGCAACTGCACTCAAGACCACACGTCTCCTCCCGACCTGCTGAGAAACAGGCCGCCGTGTAGGCCCTTGTTATCATTTCCTGGCCTGCAGAGTCCAAGGCGACACACTGTCCTCCTGCTTGGAAATCTACGTTCCCACAGCTTGCCAAACGCTACCGAAGGCAGTCCTAACCAGTCTCGTGTGCTGCGCAACTTTGATTCAGTTACGAAAAGCCACCTGCATTGAGGTGAACACTCTGCTCAGCGCTCTTTCCGGGAGCTCACAGTTGCCCCCTCTCTAGGTTAGGGAGGATGTCGAGGTGAGGTTCAAACTGAGCAAAGAGCACAATTGCTCACGTTGCCGTGGTAGTCGTCGTAAGAGGCATTGCCTACTACGCCTTGCTAAAGTCTTTCTTCTGTTAGGGAAGTCGCCACACTGAGACACCTGTCAAGGAAAATTTATTCAGCGGAGTTCCCATTGTTTGGCGATGGTCAACCTTCGCTGTGCCAATACTGCAGGGACTTAGGTTGGCTGCTCACAAGGCTAGGTGATCCTGCATACAGAAGCAGGCGTTTCCCTTTGGAAGCTTGCATCTCGGTTTCTTAGGGGCTGCTTCCAAGGCCCTGCATTTGCTCAGCATCTATCCTCTGCCCCTACGCCTGGTTAGGAAGCGAGTATTTTAGCCTGAGAAGCAGGGCTCCTGCAACTCTGGAGAAGAGCTAATCCTGCAGCCCACGTTCGTCCTGGGAAACCGCAAGGCAACCCTTGGCCTCAGTGTAGTGGTGACATTGCCGCCAGACAGGTCTTGCCTGCCGCGGTTTCCATGAGTTCTCCACCGTTTTCGGGCTTCAATGGAGAGCGAGGAGAGCTGTCGGCTCTCACAGAACTCTGGCCTCCGCACCGTTTGTCATGCAACTGCACTCAAGACCACACGTCTCCTCCCGGCCTGCTGAGAAACAGGCCGCCGTGTAGGACCACTGTAACACTTCTTGGCATGTAGACTCCAAGGCGACACACTGCCCTTTTCCTTGGAAAACTACGGTGCCCCAGCTTGCCAACGCTCATGAAGGCAGTCCGAGCCCATCTCATGTGCTGGGCCACTTGCATTCAGGGAGGAAAAGCCACCGGCATTGAGGTGAACACTCTGCTCAGCGTTCTTTCCGGGAGCTCACAATTGCCGCCTCTCTAGGTTAAGCAGGAAGTCGTAGTGAGGACCAACCTGAGCAAAGAGCACAATTCCTCACGTTACACCGGTAGTCGTCGTAAGAGGAATTGCCAACTACGCCTGGCCAAGGCCTTCCCTGTGTTAAGGAACCAGCCACACTTAGATGCCTTTAAAGGAAAATTTATTCAGCGAAGTTCCCATTGTGTGGCGATGGTCAACCTTCGCAGCGCCAATACTGCAGGGACTTAGGTTGGCTGCTAACAAGGCTAGGTGACCCTACATACAGAAGCAGGCGTTTCCCTTTGGAAGCTTGCATCCCGGTTTCTTAGGGGCTGCTTCCAAGACCCTGCAATTGCTCAGCATCTATCCTCTGCCCCTACGCCTGGTTAGAAAGCGAGTGTTTTAGCCTGAGAAGCAGGGCTCCTGCAACTCTGGAGGAGAGCTAATCCTGCAGCCCACGTTCGTCCTGGGAAACCGCAAGGCGACCCTTGGCCTCAGTGTAGTGGTGACATTGCCGCCAGACAGGTCTTGCCTGCCACGGTTTCCATGAGTTCTCCACCGTTTTCGGGCTTCAATGGAGAGCGAGGAGAGCTGTCGGCTCTCACAGAACTCTGGCCTCCGCACCGTTTGCCATGCAACTGCACTCAAGACCACACGTCTCCTCCCGACCTGCTGAGAAACAGGCATCCGTGTAGGCCCTTGTTATCATTTCCTGGCCTGCAGAGTCCAAGGCGACACACTGTCCTCTTGCTTGGAAACCTACGTTCCCACAGCTTGCCAAACGCTACCGAAGGCAGTCCTAACCAGTCTCGTGTGCTGCGCAACTTTGATTCAGTTACGAAAAGCCACCTGCATTGAGGTGAACACTCTGCTCAGCGCTCTTTCCGGGAGCTCACAGTTGCCCCCTCTCTAGGTTAGGGAGGATGTCGAGGTGAGGTCCAAACTGAGCAAAGAGCACAATTCCTCACGTTACACCGGTAGTCGTCGTAAGAGGAATTGCCAACTACGCCTGGCTAAGGCCTTCCCTGTGTTAAGGAACCAGCCACACTTAGACGCCTTTAAAGGAAAATTTATTCAGCGAAGTTCCCATTGTGTGGCGATGGTCAACCTTCGCAGCGCCAATACTGCAGGGACTTAGGTTGGCTGCTCACAAGGCTAGGTGACCCTGCATACAGAAGCAGGCGTTTCCCTTTGGAAGCTTGGATCCCGGTTGCTTAGGGGCTGCTTGCAAGACCCTGCTATTGCCCAGTATCTATCCTTTGCCCCTACGCCTGTGTAGGAAGCGAGTATTTTAGCCTGAGAAGCAGGGCTCTTGCAACTCTGGAGGAGAGCTAATCCTGCAGCCCACGTTCGTCCTGGAAAACCGCAAGGCGACACTTGGCCTCAAGGTAGGGGCGAAATTGCCGTCGGAGAGGTCTTGCCTGCCGCGGTTTCCATGAGTTCTCCATCGTTTTTGGGCTTCAACGGAGAGCGAGGAGAGCTGTCGGCTCTCACAGAACTCTGGCCTCCGCACCGTTTGCCATGCAACTGCACTCAAGACCACACGTCTCCTCCCGGCCTGCTGAGAAACAGGCCGCCGTGTAGGACCACTGTAACACTTCTTGGCATGTAGACTCCAAGGCGACACACTGCCCTTTTCCTTGGAGAACTACGGTGCCCCAGCTTGCCAACGCTCATGAAGGCAGTCCGAGCCCGTCTCATGTGCTGGGCCACTTGCATTCAGGGAGGAAAAGCCACCGGCATTGAGGTGAACACTCTGCTCAGCGTCCTTTCCGGGAGCTCACAATTGCCGCCTCTCTAGGTTAAGCAGGAAGTCGTAGTGAGGACCAACCTGAGCAAAGAGCACAATTCCTCACGTTACACCGGTAGTCGTCGTAAGAGGAATTGCCAACTACGCCTGGCTAAGGCCTTCCCTGTGTTAAGGAACCAGCCACACTTAGATGCCTTTAAAGGAAAATTTATTCAGCGAAGTTCCCATTGTGTGGCGATGGTCAACCTTCGCAGCGCCAATACTGCAGGGACTTAGGTTGGCTGCTAACAAGGCTAGGTGACCCTGCATACAGAAGCAGGCGTTTCCCTTTGGAAGCTTGCATCCCGGTTTCTTAGGGGCTGCTTGCAAGACCCTGCAATTGCTCAGCATCTATCCTCTGCCCCTACGCCTGGTTAGGAAGCGAGTGTTTTAGCCTGAGAAGCAGGGCTCCTGCAACTCTGGAGGAGAGCTAATCCTGCAGCCCACGTTCGTCCTGGGAAACCGCAAGGCGACCCTTGGCCTCAGTGTAGTGGTGACATTGCCGCCAGACAGGTCTTGCCTGCCGCGGTTTCCATGAGTTCGCCACCGTTTTCGGGCTTCAATGGAGAGCGAGGAGAGCTGTCGGCTCTCACAGAACTCTGGCCTCCGCACCGTTTGCCATGCAACTGCACTCAAGACCACACGTCTCCTCCCGACCTGCTGAGAAACAGGCATCCGTGTAGGCCCTTGTTATCATTTCCTGGCCTGCAGAGTCCAAGGCGACACACTGTCCTCTTGCTTGGAAACCTACGTTCCCACAGCTTGCCAAACGCTACCGAAGGCAGTCCTAACCAGTCTCGTGTGCTGCGCAACTTTGATTCAGTTACGAAAAGCCACCTGCATTGAGGTGAACACTCTGCTCAGCGCTCTTTCCGGGAGCTCACAGTTGCCCCCTCTCTAGGTTAGGGAGGATGTCGAGGTGAGGTCCAAACTGAGCAAAGAGCACAATTCCTCACGTTACACCGGTAGTCGTCGTAAGAGGAATTGCCAACTACGCCTGGCTAAGGCCTTCCCTGTGTTAAGGAACCAGCCACACTTAGACGCCTTTAAAGGAAAATTTATTCAGCGAAGTTCCCATTGTGTGGCGATGGTCAACCTTCGCAGCGCCAATACTGCAGGGACTTAGGTTGGCTGCTCACAAGGCTAGGTGACCCTGCATACAGAAGCAGGCGTTTCCCTTTGGAAGCTTGGATCCCGGTTGCTTAGGGGCTGCTTGCAAGACCCTGCTATTGCCCAGCATCTATCCTTTGCCCCTACGCCTGGTTAGGAAGCGAGTATTTTAGCCTGAGAAGCAGGGCTCTTGCAACTCTGGAGGAGAGCTAATCCTGCAGCCCACGTTCGTCCTGGAAAACCGCAAGGCGACCCTTGGCCTCAAGGTAGGGGCGAAATTGCCGTCGGACAGATCTTGCCTGCCGCGGTTTCCATGAGTTCTCCACCGTTTTTGGGCTTCAATGGAGAGCGAGGAGAGCTGTCGGCTCTCACAGAACTCTGGCCTCCGCACCGTTTGCCATGCAACTTCACTCAAGACCACACGTCTCCTCCCGCCCTGCTGAGAAACAGGCCGCCGTGTAGGACCACTGTAACACTTCTTGGCATGTAGACTCCAAGGCGACACACTGCCCTTTTCCTTGGAGAACTACGGTGCCCCAGCTTGCCAACGCTCATGAAGGCAGTCCGAGCCCGTCTCATGTGCTGGGCCACTTGCATTCAGGGAGGAAAAGCCACCGGCATTGAGGTGAACACTCTGCTCAGCGTTCTTTCCGGGAGCTCACAATTGGCGCCTCTCTAGGTTAAGCAGGAAGTCGTAGTGAGGACCAACCTGAGCAAAGAGCACAATTCCTCACGTTACACCGGTAGTCGTCGTAAGAGGAATTGCCAACTACGCCTGGCTAAGGCCTTCCCTGTGTTAAGGAACCAGCCACACTTAGATGCCTTTAAAGGAAAATTTATTCAGCGAAGTTCCCATTGTGTGGCGATGGTCAACCTTCGCAGCGCCAATACTGCAGGGACTTAGGTTGGCTGCTAACAAGGCTAGGTGACCCTACATACAGAAGCAGGCGTTTCCCTTTGGAAGCTTGCATCCCGGTTTCTTAGGGGCTGCTTCCAAGACCCTGCAATTGCTCAACATCTATCCTCTTCCCCTACGCCTGGTTAGGAAGCGAGTGTTTTAGCCTGAGAAGCAGGGCTCCTGCAACTCTGGAGGAGAGCTAATCCTGCAGCCCACGTTCGTCCTGGGAAACCGCAAGGCGACCCTTGGCCTCAGTGTAGTGGTGACATTGCCGCCAGACAGGTCTTGCCTGCCGCGGTTTCCATGAGTTCTCCACCATTTTCGGGCTTCAATGGAGAGCGAGGAGAGCTGTCGGCTCTCACAGAACTCTGGCCTCCGCACCGTTTGCCATGCAACTGCACTCAAGACCACACGTCTCCTCCCGACCTGCTGAGAAACAGGCCGCCGTGTAGGACCTTGTTATCATTTCCTGGCCTGCAGAGTCCAAGGCGACACACTGTCCTCTTGCTTGGAAACCTACGTTCCCACAGCTTGCCAAACGCTACCGAAGGCAGTCCTAACCAGTCTCGTGTGCTGCGCAACTTTGATTCAGTTACGAAAAGCCACCTGCATTGAGGTGAACACTCTGCTCAGTGCTCTTTCCGGGAGCTCACAGTTGCCCCCTCTCTAGGTTAGGGAGGATGTCGAGGTGAGGTCCAAACTGAGCAAAGAGCACAATTCCTCACGTTACACCGGTAGTCGTCGTAAGAGGAATTGCCAACTACGCCTGGCTAAGGCCTTCCCTGTGTTAAGGAACCAGCCACACTTAGACGCCTTTAAAGGAAAATTTATTCAGCGAAGTTCCCATTGTGTGGCGATGGTCAACCTTCGCAGCGCCAATACTGCAGGGACTTAGGTTGGCTGCTCACAAGGCTAGGTGACCCTGCATACAGAAGCAGGCGTTTCCCTTTGGAAGCTTGGATCCCGGTTGCTTAGGGGCTGCTTGCAAGACCCTGCTATTGCCCAGCATCTATCCTTTGCCCCTACGCCTGGTTAGGAAGCGAGTATTTTAGCCTGAGAAGCAGGGCTCTTGCAACTCTGGAGGAGAGCTAATCCTGCAGCCCACGTTCGTCCTGGAAAACCGCAAGGCGACCCTTGGCCTCAAGGTAGGGGCGAAATTGCCGTCGGACAGATCTTGCCTGCCGCGGTTTCCATGAGTTCTCCACCGTTTTTGGGCTTCAATGGAGAGCGAGGAGAGCTGTCGGCTCTCACAGAACTCTGGCCTCCGCACCGTTTGCCATGCAACTTCACTCAAGACCACACGTCTCCTCCCGCCCTGCTGAGAAACAGGCCGCCGTGTAGGACCACTGTAACACTTCTTGGCATGTAGACTCCAAGGCGACACACTGCCCTTTTCCTTGGAGAACTACGGTGCCCCAGCTTGCCAACGCTCATGAAGGCAGTCCGAGCCCGTCTCATGTGCTGGGCCACTTGCATTCAGGGAGGAAAAGCCACCGGCATTGAGGTGAACACTCTGCTCAGCGGTCTTTCCGGGAGCTCACAATTGCCGCCTCTCTAGGTTAAGCAGGAAGTCGTAGTGAGGACCAACCTGAGCAAAGAGCACAATTCCTCACGTTACACCGGTAGTCGTCGTAAGAGGAATTGCCAACTACGCCTGGCTAAGGCCTTCCCTGTGTTAAGGAACCAGCCACACTTAGATGCCTTTAAAGGAAAATTTATTCAGCGAAGTTCCCATTGTGTGGCGATGGTCAACCTTCGCAGCGCCAATACTGCAGGGACTTAGGTTGGCTGCTAACAAGGCTAGGTGACCCTGCATACAGAAGCAGGCGTTTCCCTTTGGAAGCTTGCATCCCGGTTTCTTAGGGGCTGCTTCCAAGACCCTGCAATTGCTCAGCATCTATCCTCTTCCCCTACGCCTGGTTAGGAAGCGAGTATTTTAGCCTGAGAAGCAGGGCTCTTGCAACTCTGGAGGAGAGCTAATCCTGCAGTCCACGTTGGTCCTGGGAAACCGCAAGGTGACCCTTGGCCTCAGTGTAGTGGTGACATTGCCGCCAGACAGGTCTTGCCTGCCGCGGTTTCCATGAGTTCTCCACCGTTTTCGGGCTTCAATGGAGAGCGAGGAGAGCTGTCGGCTCTCACAGAACTCTGGCCTCCGCACCGTTTGCCATGCAACTGCACTCAAGACCACACGTCTCCTCCCGACCTGCTGAGAAACAGGCCGCCGTGTAGGCCCTTGTTATCATTTCCTGGCCTGCAGAGTCCAAGGCGACACACTGTCCTCCTGCTTGGAAATCTACGTTCCCACAGCTTGCCAAACGCTACCGAAGGCAGTCCTAACCAGTCTCGTGTGCTGCGCAACTTTGATTCAGTTACGAAAAGCCACCTGCATTGAGGTGAACACTCTGCTCAGCGCTCTTTCCGGGAGCTCACAGTTGCCCCCTCTCTAGGTTAGGCAGGATGTCGAGGTGAGGTCCAAACTGAGCAAAGAGCACAATTGCTCACGTTGCCGTGGTAGTCGTCGTAAGAGGCATTGCCTACTACGCCTTGCTAAAGTCTTTCTTCTGTTAGGGAAGTCGCCACACTGAGACACCTGTCAAGGAAAATTTATTCAGCGGAGTTCCCATTGTTTGGCGATGGTCAACCTTCGCTGTGCCAATACTGCAGGGACTTAGGTTGGCTGCTCACAAGGCTAGGTGATCCTGCATACAGAAGCAGGCGTTTCCCTTTGGAAGCTTGCATCTCGGTTTCTTAGGGGCTGCTTCCAAGGCCCTGCATTTGCTCAGCATCTATCCTCTGCCCCTACGCCTGGTTAGGAAGCGAGTATTTTAGCCTGAGAAGCAGGGCTCCTGCAACTCTGGAGAAGAGCTAATCCTGCAGCCCACGTTCGTCCTGGGAAACCGCAAGGCAACCCTTGGCCTCAGTGTAGTGGTGACATTGCCGCCAGACAGGTCTTGCCTGCCGCGGTTTCCATGAGTTCTCCACAGTTTTCGGGCTTCAATGGAGAGCGAGGAGAGCTGTCGGCTCTCACAGAACTCTGGCCTCCACACCGTTTGCCATGCAACTGCACTCAAGACCACACGTCTCCTCCCGGCCTGCTGAGAAACAGGCCGCCGTGTAGGACCACTGTAACACTTCTTGGCATGTAGACTCCAAGGCGACACACTGCCCTTTTCCTTGGAAAACTACGGTGCCCCAGCTTGCAAACGCTCATGAAGGCAGTCCGAGCCCATCTCATGTGCTGGGCCACTTGCATTCAGGGAGGAAAAGCCACCGGCATTGAGGTGAACACTCTGCTCAGCGTTCTTTCCGGGAGCTCACAATTGCCGCCTCTCTAGGTTAAGCAGGAAGTCGTAGTGAGGACCAACCTGAGCAAAGAGCACAATTCCTCACGTTACACCGGTAGTCGTCGTAAGAGGAATTGCCAACTACGCCTGGCCAAGGCCTTCCCTGTGTTAAGGAACCAGCCACACTTAGATGCCTTTAAAGGAAAATTTATTCAGCGAAGTTCCCATTGTGTGGCGATGGTCAACCTTCGCAGCGCCAATACTGCAGGGACTTAGGTTGGCTGCTAACAAGGCTAGGTGACCCTACATACAGAAGCAGGCGTTTCCCTTTGGAAGCTTGCATCCCGGTTTCTTAGGGGCTGCTTCCAAGACCCTGCAATTGCTCAGCATCTATCCTCTGCCCCTACGCCTGGTTAGGAAGCGAGTGTTTTAGCCTGAGAAGCAGGGCTCCTGCAACTCTGGAGGAGAGCTAATCCTGCAGCCCACGTTCGTCCTGGGAAACCGCAAGGCGACCCTTGGCCTCAGTGTAGTGGTGACATTGCCGCCAGACAGGTCTTGCCTGCCACGGTTTCCATGAGTTCTCCACCGTTTTCGGGCTTCAATGGAGAGCGAGGAGAGCTGTCGGCTCTCACAGAACTCTGGCCTCCGCACCGTTTGCCATGCAACTGCACTCAAGACCACACGTCTCCTCCCGACCTGCTGAGAAACAGGCATCCGTGTAGGCCCTTGTTATCATTTCCTGGCCTGCAGAGTCCAAGGCGACACACTGTCCTCTTGCTTGGAAACCTACGTTCCCACAGCTTGCCAAACGCTACCGAAGGCAGTCCTAACCAGTCTCGTGTGCTGCGCAACTTTGATTCAGTTACGAAAAGCCACCTGCATTGAGGTGAACACTCTGCTCAGCGCTCTTTCCGGGAGCTCACAGTTGCCCCCTCTCTAGGTTAGGGAGGATGTCGAGGTGAGGTCCAAACTGAGCAAAGAGCACAATTCCTCACGTTACACCGGTAGTCGTCGTAAGAGAAATTGCCAACTACGCCTGGCTAAGGCCTTCCCTGTGTTAAGGAACCAGCCACACTTAGACACCTTTAAAGGAAAATTTATTCAGCGAAGTTCCCATTGTGTGGCGATGGTCAACCTTCGCAGCGCCAATACTGCAGGGACTTAGGTTGGCTGCTCACAAGTCTAGGTGACCCTGCATACAGAAGCAGGCGTTTCCCTTTGGAAGCTTGGATCCCAGTTGCTTAGGGGCTGCTTGCAAGACCCTGCTATTGCCCAGCATCTATCCTTTGCCCCTACGCCTGGTTAGGAAGCGAGTATTTTAGCCTGAGAAGCAGGGCTCTTGCAACTCTGGAGGAGAGCTAATCCTGCAGCCCACGTTCGTCCTGGAAAACCGCAAGGCGACCCTTGGCCTCAAGGTAGGGGCGAAATTGCCGTCGGACAGATCTTGCCTGCCGCGGTTTCCATGAGTTCTCCACCGTTTTTGGGCTTCAATGGAGAGCGAGGAGAGCTGTCGGCTCTCACAGAACTCTGGCCTCCGCACCGTTTGCCATGCAACTTCACTCAAGACCACACGTCTCCTCCCGCCCTGCTGAGAAACAGGCCGCCGTGTAGGACCACTGTAACACTTCTTGGCATGTAGACTCCAAGGCGACACACTGCCCTTTTCCTTGGAGAACTACGGTGCCCCAGCTTGCCAACGCTCATGAAGGCAGTCCGAGCCCGTCTCATGTGCTGGGCCACTTGCATTCAGGGAGGAAAAGCCACCGGCATTGAGGTGAACACTCTGCTCAGCGGTCTTTCCGGGAGCTCACAATTGCCGCCTCTCTAGGTTAAGCAGGAAGTCGTAGTGAGGACCAACCTGAGCAAAGAGCACAATTCCTCACGTTACACCGGTAGTCGTCGTAAGAGGAATTGCCAACTACGCCTGGCTAAGGCCTTCCCTGTGTTAAGGAACCAGCCACACTTAGATGCCTTTAAAGGAAAATTTATTCAGCGAAGTTCCCATTGTGTGGCGATGGTCAACCTTCGCAGCGCCAATACTGCAGGGACTTAGGTTGGCTGCTAACAAGGCTAGGTGACCCTGCATACAGAAGCAGGCGTTTCCCTTTGGAAGCTTGCATCCCGGTTTCTTAGGGGCTGCTTCCAAGACCCTGCAATTGCTCAGCATCTATCCTCTTCCCCTACGCCTGGTTAGGAAGCGAGTATTTTAGCCTGAGAAGCAGGGCTCTTGCAACTCTGGAGGAGAGCTAATCCTGCAGTCCACGTTCGTCCTAGGAAACCGCAAGGTGACCCTTGGCCTCAGTGTAGTGGTGACATTGCCGCCAGACAGGTCTTGCCTGCCGCGGTTTCCATGAGTTCTCCACCATTTTCGGGCTTCAATGGAGAGCGAGGAGAGCTGTCGGCTCTCACAGAACTCTGGCCTCCGCACCGTTTGCCATGCAACTGCACTCAAGACCACACGTCTCCTCCCGACCTGCTGAGAAACAGGCCGCCGTGTAGGCCCTTGTTATCATTTCCTGGCCTGCAGAGTCCAAGGCGACACACTGTCCTCCTGCTTGGAAATCTACGTTCCCACAGCTTGCCAAACGCTACCGAAGGCAGTCCTAACCAGTCTCGTGTGCTGCGCAACTTTGATTCAGTTACGAAAAGCCACCTGCATTGAGGTGAACACTCTGCTCAGCGCTCTTTCCGGGAGCTCACAGTTGCCCCCTCTCTAGGTTAGGCAGGATGTCGAGGTGAGGTCCAAACTGAGCAAAGAGCACAATTGCTCACGTTGCCGTGGTAGTCGTCGTAAGAGGCATTGCCTACTACGCCTTGCTAAAGTCTTTCTTCTGTTAGGGAAGTCGCCACACTGAGACACCTGTCAAGGAAAATTTATTCAGCGGAGTTCCCATTGTTTGGCGATGGTCAACCTTCGCTGTGCCAATACTGCAGGGACATAGGTTGGCTGCTCACAAGGCTAGGTGATCCTGCATACAGAAGCAGGCGTTTCCCTTTGGAAGCTTGCATCTCGGTTTCTTAGGGGCTGCTTCCAAGTCCCTGCATTTGCACAGCATCTATCCTCTGCCCCTACGCCTGGTTAGGAAGCGAGTATTTTAGCCTGAGAAGCAGGGCTCCTGCAACTCTGGAGAAGAGCTAATCCTGCAGCCCACGTTCGTCCTGGGAAACCGCAAGGCAACCCTTGGCCTCAGTGTAGTGGTGACATTGCCGCCAGACAGGTCTTGCCTGCCGCGGTTTCCATGAGTTCTCCACCGTTTTTGGGCTTCAACGGAGAGCGAGGAGAGCTGTCGGCTCTCACAGAACTCTGGCCTCCGCACCGTTTGCCATGCAACTGCACTCAAGACCACACGTCTCCTCCCGGCCTGCTGAGAAACAGGCCGCCGTGTAGGACCACTGTAACACTTCTTGGCATGTAGACTCCAAGGCGACACACTGCCCTTTTCCTTGGAGAACTATGGTGCCCCAGCTTGCCAACGCTCATGAAGGCAGTCCGAGCCCATCTCATGTGCTGGGCCACTTGCATTCAGGGAGGAAAAGCCACCGGCATTGAGGTGAACACTCTGCTCAGCGGTCTTTCCGGGAGCTCACAATTGCCGCCTCTCTAGGTTAAGCAGGAAGTCGTAGTGAGGACCAACCTGAGCAAAGAGCACAATTCCTCACGTTACACCGGTAGTCGTCGTAAGAGGAATTGCCAACTACGCCTGGCTAAGGCCTTCCCTGTGTTAAGGAACCAGCCACACTTAGATGCCTTTAAAGGAAAATTTATTCAGCGAAGTTCCCATTGTGTGGCGATGGTCAACCTTCGCAGCGCCAATACTGCAGGGACTTAGGTTGGCTGCTAACAAGGCTAGGTGACCCTGCATACAGAAGCAGGCGTTTCCCTTTGGAAGCTTGCATCCCGGTTTCTTAGGGGCTGCTTCCAAGACCCTGCAATTGCTCAGCATCTATCCTCTGCCCCTACGCCTGGTTAGGAAGCGAGTGTTTTAGCCTGAGAAGCAGGGCTCCTGCAACTCTGGAGGAGAGCTAATCCTGCAGCCCACGTTCGTCCTGGGAAACCGCAAGGCGACCCTTGGCCTCAGTGTAGTGGTGACATTGCCGCCAGACAGGTCTTGCCTGCCGCGGTTTCCATGAGTTCTCCACCGTTTTCGGGCTTCAATGGAGAGCGAGGAGAGCTGTCGGCTCTCACAGAACTCTGGCCTCCGCACCGTTTGCCATGCAACTGCACTCAAGACCACACGTCTCCTCCCGACCTGCTGAGAAACAGGCCGCCGTGTAGGACCTTGTTATCATTTCCTGGCCTGCAGAGTCCAAGGCGACACACTGTCCTCTTGCTTGGAAACCTACGTTCCCACAGCTTGCCAAACGCTACCGAAGGCAGTCCTAACCAGTCTCGTGTGCTGCGCAACTTTGATTCAGTTACGAAAAGCCACCTGCATTGAGGTGAACACTCTGCTCAGTGCTGTTTCCGGGAGCTCACATTTGCCCCCTCTCTAGGTTAGGCAGGATGTCGAGGTGAGGTCCAAACTGAGCAAAGAGCACAATTCCTCACGTTACACCGGTAGTCGTCGTAAGAGGAATTGCCAACTACGCCTGGCTAAGGCCTTCCCTGTGTTAAGGAACCAGCCACACTTAGACGCCTTTAAAGGAAAATTTATTCAGCGAAGTTCCCATTGTGTGGCGATGGTCAACCTTCGCAGCGCCAATACTGCAGGGACTTAGGTTGGCTGCTCACAAGGCTAGGTGACCCTGCATACAGAAGCAGGCGTTTCCCTTTGGAAGCTTGGATCCCGGTTGCTTAGGGGCTGCTTGCAAGACCCTGCTATTGCCCAGCATCTATCCTTTGCCCCTACGCCTGGGTAGGAAGCGAGTATTTTAGCCTGAGAAGCAGGGCTCTTGCAACTCTGGAGGAGAGCTAATCCTGCAGCCCACGTTCGTCCTGGAAAACCGCAAGGCGACACTTGGCCTCAAGGTAGGGGCGAAATTGCCGTCGGAGAGGTCTTGCCTGCCGCGGTTTCCATGAGTTCTCCACCGTTTTTGGGCTTCAACGGAGAGCGAGGAGAGCTGTCGGCTCTCACAGAACTCTGGCCTCCGCACCGTTTGCCATGCAACTGCACTCAAGACCACACGTCTCCTCCCGGCCTGCTGAGAAACAGGCCGCCGTGTAGGACCACTGTAACACTTCTTGGCATGTAGACTCCAAGGCGACACACTGCCCTTTTCCTTGGAGAACTACGGTGCCCCAGCTTGCCAACGCTCATGAAGGCAGTCCGAGCCCGTCTCATGTGCTGGGCCACTAGCATTCAGGGAGGAAAAGCCACCGGCATTGAGGTGAACACTCTGCTCAGCGTCCTTTCCGGAAGCTCACAGTTGCCCCCTCTCTAGGTTAGGGAGGATGTCGAGGTGAGGTCCAAACTGAGCAAAGAGCACAATTCCTCACGTTACACCGGTAGTCGTCGTAAGAGGAATTGCCAACTACGCCTGGCTAAGGCCTTCCCTGTGTTAAGGAACCAGCCACACTTAGACGCCTTTAAAGGAACATTTATTCAGCGAAGTTCCCATTGTGTGGCGATGGTCAACCTTCGCAGCGCCAATACTGCAGGGACTTAGGTTGGCTGCTCACAAGGCTAGGTGACCCTGCATACAGAAGCAGGCGTTTCCCTTTGGAAGCTTGGATCCCGGTTGCTTAGGGGCTGCTTGCAAGACCCTGCTATTGCCCAGCATCTATCCTTTGCCCCTACGCCTGGGTAGGAAGCGAGTATTTTAGCCTGAGAAGCAGGGCTCTTGCAACTCTGGAGGAGAGCTAATCCTGCAGTCCACGTTCGTCCTAGGAAACCGCAAGGTGACCCTTGGCCTCAGTGTAGTGGTGACATTGCCGCCAGACAGGTCTTGCCTGCCGCGGTTTCCATGAGTTCTCCACCATTTTCGGGCTTCAATGGAGAGCGAGGAGAGCTGTCGGCTCTCACAGAACTCTGGCCTCCGCACCGTTTGCCATGCAACTGCACTCAAGACCACACGTCTCCTCCCGACCTGCTGAGAAACAGGCCGCCGTGTAGGCCCTTGTTATCATTTCCTGGCCTGCAGAGTCCAAGGCGACACACTGTCCTCCTGCTTGGAAATCTACGTTCCCACAGCTTGCCAAACGCTACCGAAGGCAGTCCTAACCAGTCTCGTGTGCTGCGCAACTTTGATTCAGTTACGAAAAGCCACCTGCATTGAGGTGAACACTCTGCTCAGCGCTCTTTCCGGGAGCTCACAGTTGCCCCCTCTCTAGGTTAGGCAGGATGTCGAGGTGAGGTCCAAACTGAGCAAAGAGCACAATTGCTCACGTTGCCGTGGTAGTCGTCGTAAGA
The DNA here is from genome assembly GCF_949774975.1 of Lagenorhynchus albirostris. NCBI lineage: Eukaryota > Metazoa > Chordata > Mammalia > Artiodactyla > Delphinidae > Lagenorhynchus > Lagenorhynchus albirostris. The sequence continues at coordinate 119,591,346 of NC_083100.1, read as the reverse complement.
GGCATTGCCTACTACGCCTTGCTAAAGTCTTTCTTCTGTTAGGGAAGTCGCCACACTGAGACACCTGTCAAGGAAAATTTATTCAGCGGAGTTCCCATTGTTTGGCGATGGTCAACCTTCGCTGTGCCAATACTGCAGGGACATAGGTTGGCTGCTCACAAGGCTAGGTGATCCTGCATACAGAAGCAGGCGTTTCCCTTTGGAAGCTTGCATCTCGGTTTCTTAGGGGCTGCTTCCAAGTCCCTGCATTTGCACAGCATCTATCCTCTGCCCCTACGCCTGGTTAGGAAGCGAGTATTTTAGCCTGAGAAGCAGGGCTCCTGCAACTCTGGAGAAGAGCTAATCCTGCAGCCCACGTTCGTCCTGGGAAACCGCAAGGCAACCCTTGGCCTCAGTGTAGTGGTGACATTGCCGCCAGACAGGTCTTGCCTGCCGCGGTTTCCATGAGTTCTCCACCGTTTTTGGGCTTCAACGGAGAGCGAGGAGAGCTGTCGGCTCTCACAGAACTCTGGCCTCCGCACCGTTTGCCATGCAACTGCACTCAAGACCACACGTCTCCTCCCGGCCTGCTGAGAAACAGGCCGCCGTGTAGGACCACTGTAACACTTCTTGGCATGTAGACTCCAAGGCGACACACTGCCCTTTTCCTTGGAGAACTATGGTGCCCCAGCTTGCCAACGCTCATGAAGGCAGTCCGAGCCCATCTCATGTGCTGGGCCACTTGCATTCAGGGAGGAAAAGCCACCGGCATTGAGGTGAACACTCTGCTCAGCGGTCTTTCCGGGAGCTCACAATTGCCGCCTCTCTAGGTTAAGCAGGAAGTCGTAGTGAGGACCAACCTGAGCAAAGAGCACAATTCCTCACGTTACACCGGTAGTCGTCGTAAGAGGAATTGCCAACTACGCCTGGCTAAGGCCTTCCCTGTGTTAAGGAACCAGCCACACTTAGATGCCTTTAAAGGAAAATTTATTCAGCGAAGTTCCCATTGTGTGGCGATGGTCAACCTTCGCAGCGCCAATACTGCAGGGACTTAGGTTGGCTGCTAACAAGGCTAGGTGACCCTGCATACAGAAGCAGGCGTTTCCCTTTGGAAGCTTGCATCCCGGTTTCTTAGGGGCTGCTTCCAAGACCCTGCAATTGCTCAGCATCTATCCTCTGCCCCTACGCCTGGTTAGGAAGCGAGTGTTTTAGCCTGAGAAGCAGGGCTCCTGCAACTCTGGAGGAGAGCTAATCCTGCAGCCCACGTTCGTCCTGGGAAACCGCAAGGCGACCCTTGGCCTCAGTGTAGTGGTGACATTGCCGCCAGACAGGTCTTGCCTGCCGCGGTTTCCATGAGTTCTCCACCGTTTTCGGGCTTCAATGGAGAGCGAGGAGAGCTGTCGGCTCTCACAGAACTCTGGCCTCCGCACCGTTTGCCATGCAACTGCACTCAAGACCACACGTCTCCTCCCGACCTGCTGAGAAACAGGCCGCCGTGTAGGACCTTGTTATCATTTCCTGGCCTGCAGAGTCCAAGGCGACACACTGTCCTCTTGCTTGGAAACCTACGTTCCCACAGCTTGCCAAACGCTACCGAAGGCAGTCCTAACCAGTCTCGTGTGCTGCGCAACTTTGATTCAGTTACGAAAAGCCACCTGCATTGAGGTGAACACTCTGCTCAGTGCTGTTTCCGGGAGCTCACATTTGCCCCCTCTCTAGGTTAGGCAGGATGTCGAGGTGAGGTCCAAACTGAGCAAAGAGCACAATTCCTCACGTTACACCGGTAGTCGTCGTAAGAGGAATTGCCAACTACGCCTGGCTAAGGCCTTCCCTGTGTTAAGGAACCAGCCACACTTAGACGCCTTTAAAGGAAAATTTATTCAGCGAAGTTCCCATTGTGTGGCGATGGTCAACCTTCGCAGCGCCAATACTGCAGGGACTTAGGTTGGCTGCTCACAAGGCTAGGTGACCCTGCATACAGAAGCAGGCGTTTCCCTTTGGAAGCTTGGATCCCGGTTGCTTAGGGGCTGCTTGCAAGACCCTGCTATTGCCCAGCATCTATCCTTTGCCCCTACGCCTGGGTAGGAAGCGAGTATTTTAGCCTGAGAAGCAGGGCTCTTGCAACTCTGGAGGAGAGCTAATCCTGCAGCCCACGTTCGTCCTGGAAAACCGCAAGGCGACACTTGGCCTCAAGGTAGGGGCGAAATTGCCGTCGGAGAGGTCTTGCCTGCCGCGGTTTCCATGAGTTCTCCACCGTTTTTGGGCTTCAACGGAGAGCGAGGAGAGCTGTCGGCTCTCACAGAACTCTGGCCTCCGCACCGTTTGCCATGCAACTGCACTCAAGACCACACGTCTCCTCCCGGCCTGCTGAGAAACAGGCCGCCGTGTAGGACCACTGTAACACTTCTTGGCATGTAGACTCCAAGGCGACACACTGCCCTTTTCCTTGGAGAACTACGGTGCCCCAGCTTGCCAACGCTCATGAAGGCAGTCCGAGCCCGTCTCATGTGCTGGGCCACTAGCATTCAGGGAGGAAAAGCCACCGGCATTGAGGTGAACACTCTGCTCAGCGTCCTTTCCGGAAGCTCACAGTTGCCCCCTCTCTAGGTTAGGGAGGATGTCGAGGTGAGGTCCAAACTGAGCAAAGAGCACAATTCCTCACGTTACACCGGTAGTCGTCGTAAGAGGAATTGCCAACTACGCCTGGCTAAGGCCTTCCCTGTGTTAAGGAACCAGCCACACTTAGACGCCTTTAAAGGAACATTTATTCAGCGAAGTTCCCATTGTGTGGCGATGGTCAACCTTCGCAGCGCCAATACTGCAGGGACTTAGGTTGGCTGCTCACAAGGCTAGGTGACCCTGCATACAGAAGCAGGCGTTTCCCTTTGGAAGCTTGGATCCCGGTTGCTTAGGGGCTGCTTGCAAGACCCTGCTATTGCCCAGCATCTATCCTTTGCCCCTACGCCTGGGTAGGAAGCGAGTATTTTAGCCTGAGAAGCAGGGCTCTTGCAACTCTGGAGGAGAGCTAATCCTGCAGCCCACGTTCGTCCTGGAAATCCGCAAGGCGACACTTGGCCTCAAGGTAGGGGCGAAATTGCCGTCGCACAGGTCTTGCCTGCCGCGGTTTCCATGAGTTCTCCACCGTTTTCGGGCTTCAATGGAGAGCGAGGAGAGCTGTCGGCTCTCACAGAACTCTGGCCTCCGCACCGTTTGCCATGCAACTGCACTCAAGACCACACGTCTCCTCCCGACCTGCTGAGAAACAGGCCGCCGTGTAGGCCCTTGTTATCATTTCCTGGCCTGCAGAGTCCAAGGCGACACACTGTCCTCCTGCTTGGAAATCTACGTTCCCACAGCTTGCCAAACGCTACCGAAGGCAGTCCTAACCAGTCTCGTGTGCTGCGCAACTTTGATTCAGTTACGAAAAGCCACCTGCATTGAGGTGAACACTCTGCTCAGCGCTCTTTCCGGGAGCTCACAGTTGCCCCCTCTCTAGGTTAGGCAGGATGTCGAGGTGAGGTCCAAACTGAGCAAAGAGCACAATTGCTCACGTTGCCGTGGTAGTCGTCGTAAGAGGCATTGCCTACTACGCCTTGCTAAAGTCTTTCTTCTGTTAGGGAAGTCGCCACACTGAGACACCTGTCAAGGAAAATTTATTCAGCGGAGTTCCCATTGTTTGGCGATGGTCAACCTTCGCTGTGCCAATACTGCAGGGACTTAGGTTGGCTGCTCACAAGGCTAGGTGATCCTGCATACAGAAGCAGGCGTTTCCCTTTGGAAGCTTGCATCTCGGTTTCTTAGGGGCTGCTTCCAAGGCCCTGCATTTGCTCAGCATCTATCCTCTGCCCCTACGCCTGGTTAGGAAGCGAGTATTTTAGCCTGAGAAGCAGGGCTCCTGCAACTCTGGAGGAGAGCTAATCCTGCAGCCCACGTTCGTCCTGGGAAACCGCAAGGCAACCCTTGGCCTCAGTGTAGTGGTGACATTGCCGCCAGACAGGTCTTGCCTGCCGCGGTTTCCATGAGTTCTCCACCGTTTTTGGGCTTCAACGGAGAGCGAGGAGAGCTGTCGGCTCTCACAGAACTCTGGCCTCCGCACCGTTTGCCATGCAACTGCACTCAAGACCACACGTCTCCTCCCGGCCTGCTGAGAAACAGGCCGCCGTGTAGGACCACTGTAACACTTCTTGGCATGTAGACTCCAAGGCGACACACTGCCCTTTTCCTTGGAGAACTACGGTGCCCCAGCTTGCCAACGCTCATGAAGGCAGTCCGAGCCCGTCTCATGTGCTGGGCCACTTGCATTCAGGGAGGAAAAGCCACCGGCATTGAGGTGAACACTCTGCTCAGCGGTCTTTCCGGGAGCTCACAATTGCCGCCTCTCTAGGTTAAGCAGGAAGTCGTAGTGAGGACCAACCTGAGCAAAGAGCACAATTCCTCACGTTACACCGGTAGTCGTCGTAAGAGGAATTGCCAACTACGCCTGGCTAAGGCCTTCCCTGTGTTAAGGAACCAGCCACACTTAGATGCCTTTAAAGGAAAATTTATTCAGCGAAGTTCCCATTGTGTGGCGATGGTCAACCTTCGCAGCGCCAATACTGCAGGGACTTAGGTTGGCTGCTAACAAGGCTAGGTGACCCTGCATACAGAAGCAGGCGTTTCCCTTTGGAAGCTTGCATCCCGGTTTCTTAGGGGCTGCTTGCAAGACCCTGCAATTGCTCAGCATCTATCCTCTGCCCCTACACCTGTTTAGGAAGCGAGTGTTTTAGCCTGAGAAGCAGGGCTCCTGCAACTCTGGAGGAGAGCTAATCCTGCAGCCCACGTTCGTCCTGGGAAACCGCAAGGCGACCCTTGGCCTCAGTGTAGTGGTGACATTGCCGCCAGACAGGTCTTGCCTGCCGCGGTTTCCATGAGTTCTCCACCGTTTTCGGGCTTCAATGGAGAGCGAGGAGAGCTGTCGGCTCTCACAGAACTCTGGCCTCCGCACCGTTTGCCATGCAACTGCACTCAAGACCACACGTCTCCTCCCGACCTGCTGAGAAACAGGCATCCGTGTAGGCCCTTGTTATCATTTCCTGGCCTGCAGAGTCCAAGGCGACACACTGTCCTCTTGCTTGGAAACCTACGTTCCCACAGCTTGCCAAACGCTACCGAAGGCAGTCCTAACCAGTCTCGTGTGCTGCGCAACTTTGATTCAGTTTCGAAAAGCCACCTGCATTGAGGTGAACACTCTGCTCAGCGCTCTTTCCGGGAGCTCACAGTTGCCCCCTCTCTAGGTTAGGGAGGATGTCGAGGTGAGGTCCAAACTGAGCAAAGAGCACAATTGCTCACGTTACACCGGTAGTCGTCGTAAGAGGAATTGCCAACTACGCCTGGCTAAGGCCTTCCCTGTGTTAAGGAACCAGCCACACTTAGACGCATTTAGAGGAAAATTTATTCAGCGAAGTTCCCATTGTGTGGCGATGGTCAACCTTCGCAGCGCCAATACTGCAGGGACTTAGGTTGGCTGCTCACAAGGCTAGGTGACCCTGCATACAGAAACAGGCGTTTCCCTTTGGAAGCTTGGATCCCGGTTGCTTAGGGGCTGCTTGCAAGACCCTGCTATTGCCCAGCATCAATCCTTTGCCCCTACGCCTGGGTAGGAAGCGAGTATTTTAGCCTGAGAAGCAGGGCTCTTGCAACTCTGGAGGAGAGCTAATCCTGCAGCCCACGTTCGTCCTGGAAAACCGCAAGGTGACACTTGGCCTCAAGGTAGGGGCGAAATTGCCGTCGCACAGGTCTTGCCTGCCGCGGTTTCCATGAGTTCTCCACCGTTTTCGGGCTTCAATGGAGAGCGAGGAGAGCTGTCGGCTCTCACAGAACTCTGGCCTCCGCACCGCTTGCCATGCAACTGCACTCAAGACCACACGTCTCCTCCCGGCCTGCTGAGAAACAGGCCGCCGTGTAGGACCACTGTAACACTTCTTGGCATGTAGACTCCAAGGCGACACACTGCCCTTTTCCTTGGAGAACTACGGTGCCCCAGCTTGCCAACGCTCATGAAGGCAGTCCGAGCCCATCTCATGTGCTGGGCCACTTGCATTCAGGGAGGAAAAGCCACCGGCATTGAGGTGAACACTCTGCTCAGCGTTCTTTCCGGGAGCTCACAATTGCCGCCTCTCTAGGTTAACCAGGAAGTCATAGTGAGGACCAACCTGAGCAAAGAGCACAATTCCTCACGTTACACCGGTAGTCGTCGTAAGAGGAATTGCCAACTACGCCTGGCCAAGGCCTTCCCTGTGTTAAGGAACCAGCCACACTTAGATGCCTTTAAAGGAAAATTTATTCAGCGAAGTTCCCATTGTGTGGCGATGGTCAACCTTCGCAGCGCCAATACTGCAGGGACTTAGGTTGGCTGCTAACAAGGCTAGGTGACCCTACATACAGAAGCAGGCGTTTCCCTTTGGAAGCTTGCATCCCGGTTTCTTAGGGGCTGCTTCCAAGACCCTGCAATTGCTCAACATCTATCCTCTTCCCCTACGCCTGGTTAGGAAGCGAGTGTTTTAGCCTGAGAAGCAGGGCTCCTGCAACTCTGGAGGAGAGCTAATCCTGCAGCCCACGTTCGTCCTGGGAAACCGCAAGGCGACCCTTGGCCTCAGTGTAGTGGTGACATTGCCGCCAGACAGGTCTTGCCTGCCGCGGTTTCCATGAGTTCTCCACCATTTTCGGGCTTCAATGGAGAGCGAGGAGAGCTGTCGGCTCTCACAGAACTCTGGCCTCCGCACCGTTTGCCATGCAACTGCACTCAAGACCACACGTCTCCTCCCGACCTGCTGAGAAACAGGCCGCCGTGTAGGACCTTGTTATCATTTCCTGGCCTGCAGAGTCCAAGGCGACACACTGTCCTCTTGCTTGGAAACCTACGTTCCCACAGCTTGCCAAACGCTACCGAAGGCAGTCCTAACCAGTCTCGTGTGCTGCGCAACTTTGATTCAGTTACGAAAAGCCACCTGCATTGAGGTGAACACTCTGCTCAGTGCTCTTTCCGGGAGCTCACAGTTGCCCCCTCTCTAGGTTAGGGAGGATGTCGAGGTGAGGTCCAAACTGAGCAAAGAGCACAATTGCTCACGTTGCCGTGGTAGTCGTCGGAAGAGGCATTGACTACTACGCCTTGCTAAAGTCTTTCTTCTGTTAGGGAAGTCACCACACTTAGACACCTGTCAAGGAAAATTTATTCAGCGGAGTTCCCATTGTTAGGCGATGGTCAACCTTCGCTGTGCCAATACTGCAGGGACTTAGGTTGGCTGCTCACAAGGCTAGGTGACCCTACATACAGAAGCAGGCGTTTCCCTTTGGAAGCTTGGATCCCGGTTGCTTAGGGGCTGCTTGCAAGACCCTGCTATTGCCCAGCATCTATCCTCTGCCCCTACGCCTGGTTAGGAAGCGAGTATTTTAGCCTGAGAAGCAGGGCTCTTGCAACTCTGGAGGAGAGCTAATCCTGCAGCCCACGTTCGTCCTGGAAAACCGCAAGGCGACACTTGGCCTCAAGGTAGGGGCGAAATTGCCGTCGGACAGATCTTGCCTGCCGCGGTTTCCATGAGTTCTCCACCGTTTTTGGGCTTCAACGGAGAGCGAGGAGAGCTGTCGGCTCTCACAGAACTCTGGCCTCCGCACCGTTTGCCATGCAACTGCACTCAAGACCACACGTCTCCTCCCGGCCTGCTGAGAAACAGGCCGCCGTGTAGGACCACTGTAACACTTCTTGGCATGTAGACTCCAAGGCGACACACTGCCCTTTTCCTTGGATAACTACGGTGCCACAGCTTCCCAACGCTCATGAAGGCAGTCCGAGCCCGTCTCATGTGCTGGGCCACTTGCATTCAGGGAGGAAAAGCCACCGGCATTGAGGTGAACACTCTGCTCAGCGTCCTTTCTGGGAGCTCACAATTGCCGCCTCTCTAGGTTAAGCAGGAAGTCGTAGTGAGGACCAACCTGAGCAAAGAGCACAATTCCTCACGTTACACCGGTAGTCGTCGTAAGAGGAATTGCCAACTACGCCTGGCCAAGGCCTTCCCTGTGTTAAGGAACCAGCCACACTTAGATGCCTTTAAAGGAAAATTTATTCAGCGGAGTTCCCATTGTGTGGCGATGGTCAACCTTCGCAGCGCCAATACTGCAGGGACTTAGGTTGGCTGCTAACAAGGCTAGGTGACCCTGCATACAGAAGCAGGCGTTTCCCTTTGGAAGCTTGCATCCCGGTTTCTTAGGGGCTGCTTGCAAGACCCTGCAATTGCTCAGCATCTATCCTCTGCCCCTACGCCTGGTTAGGAAGCGAGTGTTTTAGCCTGAGAAGCAGGGCTCCTGCAACTCTGGAGGAGAGCTAATCCTGCAGCCCACGTTCGTCCTGGGAAACCGCAACGTGACCCTTGGCCTCAGTGTAGTGGTGACATTGCCGCCAGACAGGTCTTGCCTGCCGCGGTTTCCATGAGTTCTCCACCGTTTTCGGGCTTCAATGGAGAGCGAGGAGAGCTGTCGGCTCTCACAGAACTCTGGCCTCTGCACCGTTTGCCATGCAACTGCACTCAAGACCACACGTCTCCTCCCGACCTGCTGAGAAACAGGCATCCGTGTAGGCCCTTGTTATCATTTCCTGCCCTGCAGAGTCCAAGGCGACACACTGTCCTCTTGCTTGGAAACCTACGTTCCCACAGCTTGCCAAACGCTACCGAAGGCAGTCCTAACCAGTCTCGTGTGCTGCGCAACTTTGATTCAGTTACGAAAAGCCACCTGCATTGAGGTGAACACTCTGCTCAGCGCTCTTTCCGGGAGCTCACAGTTGCCCCCTCTCTAGGTTAGGCAGGATGTCGAGGTGAGGTCCAAACTGAGCAAAGAGCACAATTCCTCACGTTACACCGGTAGTCGTCGTAAGAGGAATTGCCAACTACGCCTTGCTAAGGCCTTCCCTGTGTTAAGGAACCAGCCACACTTAGACACCTTTAAAGGAAAATTTATTCAGCGAAGTTCCCATTGTGTGGCGATGGTCAACCTTCGCAGCGCCAATACTGCAGGGACTTAGGTTGGCTGCTCACAAGGCTAGGTGACCCTGCATACAGAAGCAGGCGTTTCCCTTTGGAAGCTTGGATCCCGGTTGCTTAGGGGCTGCTTGCAAGACCCTGCTATTGCCCAGCATCTATCCTTTGCCCCTACGCCTGGTTAGGAAGCGAGTGTTTTAGCCTGAGAAGCAGGGCTCTTGCAACTCTGGAGGAGAGCTAATCCTGCAGCCCACGTTCGTCCTGGAAAACCGCAAGGCGACCCTTGGCCTCAAGGTAGGGGCGAAATTGCCGTCGGACAGATCTTGCCTGCCGCGGTTTCCATGAGTTCTCCACCGTTTTGGGGCTTCAATGGAGAGCGAGGAGAGCTGTCGGCTCTCACAGAACTCTGGCCTCCGCACCGTTTGCCATGCAACTTCACTCAAGACCACACGTCTCCTCCCGGCCTGCTGAGAAACAGGCCGCCGTGTAGGACCACTGTAACACTTCTTGGCATGTAGACTCCAAGGCGACACACTGCCCTTTTCCTTGGAGAACTACGGTGCCCCAGCTTGCCAACGCTCATGAAGGCAGTCCGAGCCCGTCTCATGTGCTGGGCCACTTGCATTCAGGGAGGAAAAGCCACCGGCATTGAGGTGAACACTCTGCTCAGCGTTCTTTCCGGGAGCTCAGAATTGCCGCCTCTCTAGGTTAAGCAGGAAGTCGTAGTGAGGACCAACCTGAGCAAAGAGCACAATTCCTCACGTTACACCGGTAGTCATCGTAAGAGGAATTGCCAACTACGCCTGGCTAAGGCCTTCCCTGTGTTAAGGAACCAGCCACACTTAGATGCCTTTAAAGGAAAATTTATTCAGCGAAGTTCCCATTGTGTGGCGATGGTCAACCTTCGCAGCGCCAATACTGCAGGGACTAAGGTTGGCTGCTAACAAGGCTAGGTGACCCTGCATACAGAAGCAGGCGTTTCCCTTTGGAAGCTTGCATCCCGGTTTCTTAGGGGCTGCTTCCAAGACCCTGCAATTGCTCAGCATCTATCCTCTTCCCCTACGCCTGGTTAGGAAGCGAGTATTTTAGCCTGAGAAGCAGGGCTCCTGCAACTCTGGAGGAGAGCTAATCCTGCAGCCCACGTTCGTCCTAGGAAACCGCAAGGTGACCCTTGGCCTCAGTGTAGTGGTGACATTACCGCCAGACAGTTCTTGCCTGCCGCGGTTTCCATGAGTTCTCCACCGTTTTCGGGCTTCAATGGAGAGCGAGGAGAGCTGTCGGCTCTCACAGAACTCTGGCCTCCGCACCGTTTGCCATGCAACTGCACTCAAGACCACACGTCTCCTCCCGACCTGCTGAGAAACAGGCCGCCGTGTAGGCCCTTGTTATCATTTACTGGCCTGCAGAGTCCAAGGCGACACACTGTCCTCCTGCTTGGAAATCTACGTTCCCACAGCTTGCCAAACGCTACCGAAGGCAGTCCTAACCAGTCTCGTGTGCTGCGCAACTTTGATTCAGTTACGAAAAGCCACCTGCATTGAGGTGAACACTCTGCTCAGCGCTCTTTCCGGGAGCTCACAGTTGCCCCCTCTCTAGGTTAGGGAGGATGTCGAGGTGAGGTCCAAACTGAGCAAAGAGCACAATTGCTCACGTTGCCGTGGTAGTCGTCGTAAGAGACATTGCCTACTACGCCTTGCTAAAGTCTTTCTTCTGTTAGGGAAGTCGCCACACTGAGACACCTGTCAAGGAAAATTTATTCAGCGGAGTTCCCATTGTTTGGCGATGGTCAACCTTCGCTGTGCCAATACTGCAGGGACTTAGGTTGGCTGCTCACAAGGCTAGGTGATCCTGCATACAGAAGCAGGCGTTTCCCTTTGGAAGCTTGCATCTCGGTTTCTTAGGGGCTGCTTCCAAGGCCCTGCATTTGCTCAGCATCTATCCTCTGCCCCTACGCCTGGTTAGGAAGCGAGTATTTTAGCCTGAGAAGCAGGGCTCCTGCAACTCTGGAGAAGAGCTAATCCTGCAGCCCACGTTCGTCCTGGGAAACCGCAAGGCAACCCTTGGCCTCAGTGTAGTGGTGACATTGCCGCCAGACAGGTCTTGCCTGCCGCGGTTTCCATGAGTTCTCCACCGTTTTCGGGCTTCAATGGAGAGCGAGGAGAGCTGTCGGCTCTCACAGAACTCTGGCCTCCGCACCGTTTGTCATGCAACTGCACTCAAGACCACACGTCTCCTCCCGGCCTGCTGAGAAACAGGCCGCCGTGTAGGACCACTGTAACACTTCTTGGCATGTAGACTCCAAGGCGACACACTGCCCTTTTCCTTGGAAAACTACGGTGCCCCAGCTTGCCAACGCTCATGTTGGCAGTCCGAGCCCATCTCATGTGCTGGGCCACTTGCATTCAGGGAGGAAAAGCCACCGGCATTGAGGTGAACACTCTGCTCAGCGTTCTTTCCGGGAGCTCACAATTGCCGCCTCTCTAGGTTAAGCAGGAAGTCGTAGTGAGGACCAACCTGAGCAAAGAGCACAATTCCTCACGTTACACCGGTAGTCGTCGTAAGAGGAATTGCCAACTACGCCTGGCCAAGGCCTTCCCTGTGTTAAGGAACCAGCCACACTTAGATGCCTTTAAAGGAAAATTTATTCAGCGAAGTTCCCATTGTGTGGCGATGGTCAACCTTCGCAGCGCCAATACTGCAGGGACTTAGGTTGGCTGCTAACAAGGCTAGGTGACCCTACATACAGAAGCAGGCGTTTCCCTTTGGAAGCTTGCATCCCGGTTTCTTAGGGGCTGCTTCCAAGACCCTGCAATTGCTCAGCATCTATCCTCTGCCCCTACGCCTGGTTAGAAAGCGAGTGTTTTAGCCTGAGAAGCAGGGCTCCTGCAACTCTGGAGGAGAGCTAATCCTGCAGCCCACGTTCGTCCTGGGAAACCGCAAGGCGACCCTTGGCCTCAGTGTAGTGGTGACATTGCCGCCAGAGAGGTCTTGCCTGCCACGGTTTCCATGAGTTCTCCACCGTTTTCGGGCTTCAATGGAGAGCGAGGAGAGCTGTCGGCTCTCACAGAACTCTGGCCTCCGCACCGTTTGCCATGCAACTGCACTCAAGACCACACGTCTCCTCCCGACCTGCTGAGAAACAGGCATCCGTGTAGGCCCTTGTTATCATTTCCTGGCCTGCAGAGTCCAAGGCGACACACTGTCCTCTTGCTTGGAAACCTACGTTCCCACAGCTTGCCAAACGCTACCGAAGGCAGTCCTAACCAGTCTCGTGTGCTGCGCAACTTTGATTCAGTTACGAAAAGCCACCTGCATTGAGGTGAACACTCTGCTCAGCGCTCTTTCCGGGAGCTCACAGTTGCCCCCTCTCTAGGTTAGGGAGGATGTCGAGGTGAGGTCCAAACTGAGCAAAGAGCACAATTCCTCACGTTACACCGGTAGTCGTCGTAAGAGGAATTGCCAACTACGCCTGGCTAAGGCCTTCCCTGTGTTAAGGAACCAGCCACACTTAGACGCCTTTAAAGGAAAATTTATTCAGCGAAGTTCCCATTGTGTGGCGATGGTCAACCTTCGCAGCGCCAATACTGCAGGGACTTAGGTTGGCTGCTCACAAGGCTAGGTGACCCTGCATACAGAAGCAGGCGTTTCCCTTTGGAAGCTTGGATCCCGGTTGCTTAGGGGCTGCTTGCAAGACCCTGCTATTGCCCAGCATCTATCCTTTGCCCCTACGCCTGGGTAGGAAGCGAGTATTTTAGCCTGAGAAGCAGGGCTCTTGCAACTCTGGAGGAGAGCTAATCCTGCAGCCCACGTTCGTCCTGGAAAACCGCAAGGCGACACTTGGCCTCAAGGTAGGGGCGAAATTGCCGTCGGAGAGGTCTTGCCTGCCGCGGTTTCCATGAGTTCTCCACCGTTTTTGGGCTTCAACGGAGAGCGAGGAGAGCTGTCGGCTCTCACAGAACTCTGGCCTCCGCACCGTTTGCCATGCAACTGCACTCAAGACCACACGTCTCCTCCCGGCCTGCTGAGAAACAGGCCGCCGTGTAGGACCACTGTAACACTTCTTGGCATGTAGACTCCAAGGCGACACACTGCCCTTTTCCTTGGAGAACTACGGTGCCCCAGCTTGCCAACGCTCATGAAGGCAGTCCGAGCCCGTCTCATGTGCTGGGCCACTTGCATTCAGGGAGGAAAAGCCACCGGCATTGAGGTGAACACTCTGCTCAGCGTTCTTTCCGGGAGCTCACAATTGCCGCCTCTCTAGGTTAAGCAGGAAGTCGTAGTGAGGACCAACCTGAGCAAAGAGCACAATTCCTCACGTTACACCGGTAGTCGTCGTAAGAGGAATTGCCAACTACGCCTGGCCAAGGCCTTCCCTGTGTTAAGGAACCAGCCACACTTAGATGCCTTTAAAGGAAAATTTATTCAGCGAAGTTCCCATTGTGTGGCGATGGTCAACCTTCGCTGTGCCAATACTGCAGGGACTTAGGTTGGCTGCTAACAAGGCTAGGTGACCCTACATACAGAAGCAGGCGTTTCCCTTTGGAAGCTTGCATCCCGGTTTCTTAGGGGCTGCTTCCAAGACCCTGCAATTGCTCAGCATCTATCCTCTGCCCCTACGCCTGGTTAGAAAGCGAGTGTTTTAGCCTGAGAAGCAGGGCTCCTGCAACTCTGGAGGAGAGCTAATCCTGCAGCCCACGTTCGTCCTGGGAAACCGCAAGGCGACCCTTGGCCTCAGTGTAGTGGTGACATTGCCGCCAGAGAGGTCTTGCCTGCCACGGTTTCCATGAGTTCTCCACCGTTTTCGGGCTTCAACGGAGAGCGAGGAGAGCTGTCGGCTCTCACAGAACTCTGGCCTCCGCACCGTTTGCCATGCAACTGCACTCAAGACCACACGTCTCCTCCCGACCTGCTGAGAAACAGGCATCCGTGTAGGCCCTTGTTATCATTTCCTGGCCTGCAGAGTCCAAGGCGACACACTGTCCTCTTGCTTGGAAACCTACGTTCCCACAGCTTGCCAAACGCTACCGAAGGCAGTCCTAACCAGTCTCGTGTGCTGCGCAACTTTGATTCAGTTACGAAAAGCCACCTGCATTGAGGTGAACACTCTGCTCAGCGCTCTTTCCGGGAGCTCACAGTTGCCCCCTCTCTAGGTTAGGGAGGATGTCGAGGTGAGGTCCAAACTGAGCAAAGAGCACAATTCCTCACGTTACACCGGTAGTCGTCGTAAGAGGAATTGCCAACTACGCCTGGCTAAGGCCTTCCCTGTGTTAAGGAACCAGCCACACTTAGACGCCTTTAAAGGAAAATTTATTCAGCGAAGTTCCCATTGTGTGGCGATGGTCAACCTTCGCAGCGCCAATACTGCAGGGACTTAGGTTGGCTGCTCACAAGGCTAGGTGACCCTGCATACAGAAGCAGGCGTTTCCCTTTGGAAGCTTGGATCCCGGTTGCTTAGGGGCTGCTTGCAAGACCCTGCTATTGCCCAGCATCTATCCTTTGCCCCTACGCCTGAGTAGGAAGCGAGTATTTTAGCCTGAGAAGCAGGGCTCTTGCAACTCTGGAGGAGAGCTAATCCTGCAGCCCACGTTCGTCCTGGAAAACCGCAAGGCGACACTTGGCCTCAAGGTAGGGGCGAAATTGCCGTCGGACAGATCTTGCCTGCCGCGGTTTCCATGAGTTCTCCACCGTTTTTGGGCTTCAACGGAGAGCGAGGAGAGCTGTCGGCTCTCACAGAACTCTGGCCTCCGCACCGTTTGCCATGCAACTGCACTCAAGACCACACGTCTCCTCCCGCCCTGCTGAGAAACAGGCCGCCGTGTAGGACCACTGTAACACTTCTTGGCATGTAGACTCCAAGGCGACACACTGCCCTTTTCCTTGGAGAACTACGGTGCCCCAGCTTGCCAACGCTCATGAAGGCAGTCCGAGCCCGTCTCATGTGCTGGGCCACTTGCATTCAGGGAGGAAAAGCCACCGGCATTGAGGTGAACACTCTGCTCAGCGTCCTTTCCGGGAGCTCACAATTGCCGCCTCTCTAGGTTAAGCAGGAAGTCGTAGTGAGGACCAACCTGAGCAAAGAGCACAATTCCTCACGTTACACCGGTAGTCGTCGTAAGAGGAATTGCCAACTACGCCTGGCTAAGGCCTTCCCTGTGTTAAGGAACCAGCCACACTTAGATGCCTTTAAAGGAAAATTTATTCAGCGAAGTTCCCATTGTGTGGCGATGGTCAACCTTCGCAGCGCCAATACTGCAGGGACTTAGGTTGGCTGCTAACAAGGCTAGGTGACCCTGCATACAGAAGCAGGCGTTTCCCTTTGGAAGCTTGCATCCCGGTTTCTTAGGGGCTGCTTGCAAGACCCTGCAATTGCTCAGCATCTATCCTCTGCCCCTACGCCTGGTTAGGAAGCGAGTGTTTTAGCCTGAGAAGCAGGGCTCCTGCAACTCTGGAGGAGAGCTAATCCTGCAGCCCACGTTCGTCCTGGGAAACCGCAAGGCGACCCTTGGCCTCAGTGTAGTGGTGACATTGCCGCCAGACAGGTCTTGCCTGCCGCGGTTTCCATGAGTTCTCCACCGTTTTCGGGCTTCAATGGAGAGCGAGGAGAGCTGTCGGCTCTCACAGAACTCTGGCCTCCGCACCGTTTGCCATGCAACTGCACTCAAGACCACACGTCTCCTCCCGACCTGCTGAGAAACAGGCATCCGTGTAGGCCCTTGTTATCATTTCCTGGCCTGCAGAGTCCAAGGCGACACACTGTCCTCTTGCTTGGAAACCTACGTTCCCACAGCTTGCCAAACGCTACCGAAGGCAGTCCTAACCAGTCTCGTGTGCTGCGCAACTTTGATTCAGTTACGAAAAGCCACCTGCATTGAGGTGAACACTCTGCTCAGCGCTCTTTCCGGGAGCTCACAGTTGCCCCCTCTCTAGGTTAGGGAGGATGTCGAGGTGAGGTCCAAACTGAGCAAAGAGCACAATTCCTCACGTTACACCGGTAGTCGTCGTAAGAGGAATTGCCAACTACGCCTGGCTAAGGCCTTCCCTGTGTTAAGGAACCAGCCACACTTAGACACCTTTAAAGGAAAATTTATTCAGCGAAGTTCCCATTGTGTGGCGATGGTCAACCTTCGCAGCGCCAATACTGCAGGGACTTAGGTTGGCTGCTCACAAGGCTAGGTGACCCTGCATACAGAAGCAGGCGTTTCCCTTTGGAAGCTTGGATCCCGGTTGCTTAGGGGCTGCTTGCAAGACCCTGCTATTGCCCAGCATCTATCCTTTGCCCCTACGCCTGGTTAGGAAGCGAGTATTTTAGCCTGAGAAGCAGGGCTCTTGCAACTCTGGAGGAGAGCTAATCCTGCAGCCCACGTTCGTCCTGGAAAACCGCAAGGCGACCCTTGGCCTCAAGGTAGGGGCGAAATTGCCGTCGGACAGATCTTGCCTGCCGCGGTTTCCATGAGTTCTCCACCGTTTTTGGGCTTCAATGGAGAGCGAGGAGAGCTGTCGGCTCTCATAGAACTCTGGCCTCCGCACCGTTTGCCATGCAACTTCACTCAAGACCACACGTCTCCTCCCGCCCTGCTGAGAAACAGGCCGCCGTGTAGGACCACTGTAACACTTCTTGGCATGTAGACTCCAAGGCGACACACTGCCCTTTTCCTTGGAGAACTACGGTGCCCCAGCTTGCCAACGCTCATGAAGGCAGTCCGAGCCCGTCTCATGTGCTGGGCCACTTGCATTCAGGGAGGAAAAGCCACCGGCATTGAGGTGAACACTCTGCTCAGCGGTCTTTCCGGGAGCTCACAATTGCCGCCTCTCTAGGTTAAGCAGGAAGTCGTAGTGAGGACCAACCTGAGCAAAGAGCACAATTCCTCACGTTACACCGGTAGTCGTCGTAAGAGGAATTGCCAACTACGCCTGGCTAAGGCCTTCCCTGTGTTAAGGAACCAGCCACACTTAGACGCCTTTAAAGGAAAATTTATTCAGCGAAGTTCCCATTGTGTGGCGATGGTCAACCTTCGCAGCGCCAATACTGCAGGGACTTAGGTTGGCTGCTAACAAGGCTAGGTGACCCTACATACAGAAGCAGGCGTTTCCCTTTGGAAGCTTGCATCCCGGTTTCTTAGGGGCTGCTTCCAAGACCCTGCAATTGCTCAGCATCTATCCTCTTCCCCTACGCCTGGTTAGGAAGCGAGTATTTTAGCCTGAGAAGCAGGGCTCTTGCAACTCTGGAGGAGAGCTAATCCTGCAGTCCACGTTCGTCCTAGGAAACCGCAAGGTGACCCTTGGCCTCAGTGTAGTGGTGACATTGCCGCCAGACAGGTCTTGCCTGCCGCGGTTTCCATGAGTTCTCCACCGTTTTCGGGCTTCAATGGAGAGCGAGGAGAGCTGTCGGCTCTCACAGAACTCTGGCCTCCGCACCCTTTGCCATGCAACTGCACTCAAGACCACACGTCTCCTCCCGACCTGCTGAGAAACAGGCCGCCGTGTAGGCCCTTGTTATCATTTCCTGGCCTGCAGAGTCCAAGGCGACACACTGTCCTCCTGCTTGGAAATCTACGTTCCCACAGCTTGCCAAACGCTACCGAAGGCAGTCCTAACCAGTCTCGTGTGCTGCGCAACTTTGATTCAGTTACGAAAAGCCACCTGCATTGAGGTGAACACTCTGCTCAGCGCTCTTTCCGGGAGCTCACAGTTGCCCCCTCTCTAGGTTAGGCAGGATGTCGAGGTGAGGTCCAAACTGAGCAAAGAGCACAATTGCTCACGTTGCCGTGGTAGTCGTCGTAAGAGGCATTGCCTACTACGCCTTGCTAAAGTCTTTCTTCTGTTAGGGAAGTCGCCACACTGAGACACCTGTCAAGGAAAATTTATTCAGCGGAGTTCCCATTGTTTGGCGATGGTCAACCTTCGCTGTGCCAATACTGCAGGGACTTAGGTTGGCTGCTCACAAGGCTAGGTGATCCTGCATACAGAAGCAGGCGTTTCCCTTTGGAAGCTTGCATCTCGGTTTCTTAGGGGCTGCTTCCAAGGCCCTGCATTTGCTCAGCATCTATCCTCTGCCCCTACGCCTGGTTAGGAAGCGAGTATTTTAGCCTGAGAAGCAGGGCTCCTGCAACTCTGGAGAAGAGCTAATCCTGCAGCCCACGTTCGTCCTGGGAAACCGCAAGGCAACCCTTGGCCTCAGTGTAGTGGTGACATTGCCGCCAGACAGGTCTTGCCTGCCGCGGTTTCCATGAGTTCTCCACCGTTTTCGGGCTTCAATGGAGAGCGAGGAGAGCTGTCGGCTCTCACAGAACTCTGGCCTCCGCACCGTTTGTCATGCAACTGCACTCAAGACCACACGTCTCCTCCCGGCCTGCTGAGAAACAGGCCGCCGTGTAGGACCACTGTAACACTTCTTGGCATGTAGACTCCAAGGCGACACACTGCCCTTTTCCTTGGAAAACTACGGTGCCCCAGCTTGCCAACGCTCATGAAGGCAGTCCGAGCCCATCTCATGTGCTGGGCCACTTGCATTCAGGGAGGAAAAGCCACCGGCATTGAGGTGAACACTCTGCTCAGCGTTCTTTCCGGGAGCTCACAATTGCCGCCTCTCTAGGTTAAGCAGGAAGTCGTAGTGAGGACCAACCTGAGCAAAGAGCACAATTCCTCACGTTACACCGGTAGTCGTCGTAAGAGGAATTGCCAACTACGCCTGGCCAAGGCCTTCCCTGTGTTAAGGAACCAGCCACACTTAGATGCCTTTAAAGGAAAATTTATTCAGCGAAGTTCCCATTGTGTGGCGATGGTCAACCTTCGCAGCGCCAATACTGCAGGGACTTAGGTTGGCTGCTCACAAGGCTAGGTGACCCTACATACAGAAGCAGGCATTTCCCTTTGGAAGCTTGCATCCCGGTTTCTTAGGGGCTGCTTCCAAGACCCTGCAATTGCTCAGCATCTATCCTCTGCCCCTACGCCTGGTTAGGAAGCGAGTGTTTTAGCCTGAGAAGCAGGGCTCCTGCAACTCTGGAGGAGAGCTAATCCTGCAGCCCACGTTCGTCCTGGGAAACCGCAAGGCGACCCTTGGCCTCAGTGTAGTGGTGACATTGCCGCCAGACAGGTCTTGCCTGCCACGGTTTCCATGAGTTCTCCACCGTTTTCGGGCTTCAATGGAGAGCGAGGAGAGCTGTCGGCTCTCACAGAACTCTGGCCTCCGCACCGTTTGCCATGCAACTGCACTCAAGACCACACGTCTCCTCCCGACCTGCTGAGAAACAGGCATCCGTGTAGGCCCTTGTTATCATTTCCTGGCCTGCAGAGTCCAAGGCGACACACTGTCCTCTTGCTTGGAAACCTACGTTCCCACAGCTTGCCAAACGCTACCGAAGGCAGTCCTAACCAGTCTCGTGTGCTGCGCAACTTTGATTCAGTTACGAAAAGCCACCTGCATTGAGGTGAACACTCTGCTCAGCGCTCTTTCCGGGAGCTCACAGTTGCCCCCTCTCTAGGTTAGGGAGGATGTCGAGGTGAGGTCCAAACTGAGCAAAGAGCACAATTCCTCACGTTACACCGGTAGTCGTCGTAAGAGGAATTGCCAACTACGCCTGGCTAAGGCCTTCCCTGTGTTAAGGAACCAGCCACACTTAGACGCCTTTAAAGGAAAATTTATTCAGCGAAGTTCCCATTGTGTGGCGATGGTCAACCTTCGCAGCGCCAATACTGCAGGGACTTAGGTTGGCTGCTCACAAGGCTAGGTGACCCTGCATACAGAAGCAGGCGTTTCCCTTTGGAAGCTTGGATCCCGGTTGCTTAGGGGCTGCTTGCAAGACCCTGCTATTGCCCAGCATCTATCCTTTGCCCCTACGCCTGGGTAGGAAGCGAGTATTTTAGCCTGAGAAGCAGGGCTCCTGCAACTCTGGAGGAGAGCTAATCCTGCAGCCCACGTTCGTCCTGGAAAACCGCAAGGCGACACTTGGCCTCAAGGTAGGGGCGAAATTGCCGTCGGAGAGGTCTTGCCTGCCGCGGTTTCCATGAGTTCTCCACCGTTTTTGGGCTTCAACGGAGAGCGAGGAGAGCTGTCGGCTCTCACAGAACTCTGGCCTCCGCACCGTTTGCCATGCAACTGCACTCAAGACCACACGTCTCCTCCCGGCCTGCTGAGAAACAGGCCGCCGTGTAGGACCACTGTAACACTTCTTGGCATGTAGACTCCAAGGCGACACACTGCACTTTTCCTTGGAGAACTACGGTGCCCCAGCTTGCCAACGCTCATGAAGGCAGTCCGAGCCCGTCTCATGTGCTGGGCCACTAGCATTCAGGGAGGAAAAGCCACCGGCATTGAGGTGAACACTCTGCTCAGCGTCCTTTCCGGAAGCTCACAGTTGCCCCCTCTCTAGGTTAGGGAGGATGTCGAGGTGAGGTCCAAACTGAGCAAAGAGCACAATTCCTCACGTTACACCGGTAGTCGTCGTAAGAGGAATTGCCAACTACGCCTGGCTAAGGCCTTCCCTGTGTTAAGGAACCAGCCACACTTAGACGCCTTTAAAGGAACATTTATTCAGCGAAGTTCCCATTGTGTGGCGATGGTCAACCTTCGCAGCGCCAATACTGCAGGGACTTAGGTTGGCTGCTCACAAGGCTAGGTGACCCTGCATACAGAAGCAGGCGTTTCCCTTTGGAAGCTTGGATCCCGGTTGCTTAGGGGCTGCTTGCAAGACCCTGCTATTGCCCAGCATCTATCCTTTGCCCCTACGCCTGGGTAGGAAGCGAGTATTTTAGCCTGAGAAGCAGGGCTCTTGCAACTCTGGAGGAGAGCTAATCCTGCAGCCCACGTTCGTCCTGGAAATCCGCAAGGCGACACTTGGCCTCAAGGTAGGGGCGAAATTGCCGTCGCACAGGTCTTGCCTGCCGCGGTTTCCATGAGTTCTCCACCGTTTTCGGGCTTCAATGGAGAGCGAGGAGAGCTGTCGGCTCTCACAGAACTCTGGCCTCCGCACCGTTTGCCATGCAACTGCACTCAAGACCACACGTCTCCTCCCGGCCTGCTGAGAAACAGGCCGCCGTGTAGGACCACTGTAACACTTCTTGGCATGTAGACTCCAAGGCGACACACTGCCCTTTTCCTTGGAAAACTACGGTGCCCCAGCTTGCCAACGCTCATGAAGGCAGTCCGAGCCCGTCTCATGTGCTGGGCCACTTGCATTCAGGGAGGAAAAGCCACCGGCATTGAGGTGAACACTCTGCTCAGCGTTCTTTCCGGGAGCTCACAATTGCCGCCTCTCTAGGTTAAGCAGGAAGTCGTAGTGAGGACCAACCTGAGCAAAGAGCACAATTCCTCACGTTACACCGGTAGTCGTCGTAAGAGGAATTGCCAACTACGCCTGGCCAAGGCCTTCCCTGTGTTAAGGAACCAGCCACACTTAGATGCCTTTAAAGGAAAATTTATTCAGCGAAGTTCCCATTGTGTGGCGATGGTCAACCTTCGCAGCGCCAATACTGCAGGGACTTAGGTTGGCTGCTAACAAGGCTAGGTGACCCTACATACAGAAGCAGGCGTTTCCCTTTGGAAGCTTGCATCCCGGTTTCTTAGGGGCTGCTTCCAAGACCCTGCAATTGCTCAGCATCTATCCTCTGCCCCTACGCCTGGTTAGGAAGCGAGTGTTTTAGCCTGAGAAGCAGGGCTCCTGCAACTCTGGAGGAGAGCTAATCCTGCAGCCCACGTTCGTCCTGGGAAACCGCAAGGCGACCCTTGGCCTCAGTGTAGTGGTGACATTGCCGCCAGACAGGTCTTGCCTGCAACGGTTTCCATGAGTTCTCCACCGTTTTCGGGCTTCAATGGAGAGCGAGGAGAGCTGTCGGCTCTCACAGAACTCTGGCCTCCGCACCGTTTGCCATGCAACTGCACTCAAGACCACACGTCTCCTCCCGACCTGCTGAGAAACAGGCATCCGTGTAGGCCCTTGTTATCATTTCCTGGCCTGCAGAGTCCAAGGCGACACACTGTCCTCTTGCTTGGAAACCTACGTTCCCACAGCTTGCCAAACGCTACCGAAGGCAGTCCTAACCAGTCTCGTGTGCTGCGCAACTTTGATTCAGTTACGAAAAGCCACCTGCATTGAGGTGAACACTCTGCTCAGCGCTCTTTCCGGGAGCTCACAGTTGCCCCCTCTCTAGGTTAGGGAGGATGTCGAGGTGAGGTCCAAACTGAGCAAAGAGCACAATTCCTCACGTTACACCGGTAGTCGTCGTAAGAGGAATTGCCAACTACGCCTGGCTAAGGCCTTCCCTGTGTTAAGGAACCAGCCACACTTAGACACCTTTAAAGGAAAATTTATTCAGCGAAGTTCCCATTGTGTGGCGATGGTCAACCTTCGCAGCGCCAATACTGCAGGGACTTAGGTTGGCTGCTCACAAGGCTAGGTGACCCTGCATACAGAAGCAGGCGTTTCCCTTTGGAAGCTTGGATCTCGGTTGCTTAGGGGCTGCTTGCAAGACCCTGCTATTGCCCAGCATCTATCCTTTGCCCCTACGCCTGGTTAGGAAGCGAGTATTTTAGCCTGAGAAGCAGGGCTCTTGCAACTCTGGAGGAGAGCTAATCCTGCAGCCCACGTTCGTCCTGGAAAACCGCAAGGCGACCCTTGGCCTCAGGGTAGGGGCGAAATTGCCGTCGGACAGATCTTGCCTGCCGCGGTTTCCATGAGTTCTCCACCGTTTTCGGGCATCAATGGAGAGCGAGGAGAGCTGTCGGCTCTCACAGAACTCTGGCCTCCGCACCGTTTGCCATGCAACTTCACTCAAGACCACACGTCTCCTCCCGCCCTGCTGAGAAACAGGCCGCCGTGTAGGACCACTGTAACACTTCTTGGCATGTAGACTCCAAGTCGACACACTGCCCTTTTCCTTGGAGAACTACGGTGCCCCAGCTTGCCAACGCTCATGAAGGCAGTCCGAGCCCGTCTCATGTGCTGGGCCACTTGCATTCAGGGAGGAAAAGCCACCGGCATTGAGGTGAACACTCTGCTCAGCGTCCTTTCCGGGAGCTCACAATTGCCGCCTCTCTAGGTTAAGCAGGAAGTCGTAGTGAGGACCAACCTGAGCAAAGAGCACAATTCCTCACGTTACACCGGTAGTCGTCGTAAGAGGAATTGCCAACTACGCCTGGCTAAGGCCTTCCCTGTGTTAAGGAACCAGCCACACTTAGATGCCTTTAAAGGAAAATTTATTCAGCGAAGTTCCCATTGTGTGGCGATGGTCAACCTTCGCAGCGCCAATACTGCAGGGACTTAGGTTGGCTGCTAACAAGGCTAGGTGACCCTGCATACAGAAGCAGGCGTTTCCCTTTGGAAGCTTGCATCCCGGTTTCTTAGGGGCTGCTTCCAAGACCCTGCAATTGCTCAACATCTATCCTCTTCCCCTACGCCTGGTTAGGAAGCGAGTATTTTAGCCTGAGAAGCAGGGCTCCTGCAACTCTGGAGGAGAGCTAATCCTGCAGCCCACGTTCGTCCTAGGAAACCGCAAGGTGACCCTTGGCCTCAGTGTAGTGGTGACATTGCCGCCAGACAGGTCTTGCTTGCCGCGGTTTCCATGAGTTCTCCACCGTTTTCGGGCTTCAATGGAGAGCGAGGAGAGCTGTCGGCTCTCACAGAACTCTGGCCTCCGCACCGTTTGCCATGCAACTGCACTCAAGGCCACACGTCTCCTCCCGACCTGCTGAGAAACAGGCATCCGTGTAGGCCCTTGTTATCATTTCCTGGCCTGCAGAGTCCAAGGCGACACACTGTCCTCTTGCTTGGACACCTACGTTCCCACAGCTTGCCAAACGCTACCGAAGGCAGTCCTAACCAGTCTCGTGTGCTGCGCAACTTTGATTCAGTTACGAAAAGCCACCTGCATTGAGGTGAACACTCTGCTCAGCGCTCTTTCCGGGAGCTCACAGTTGCCCCCTCTCTAGGTTAGGCAGGATGTCGAGGTGAGGTCCAAACTGAGCAAAGAGCACAATTGCTCACGTTGCCGTGGTAGTCGTCGGAAGAGGCATTGACTACTACGCCTTGCTAAAGTCTTTCTTCTGTTAGGGAAGTCGCCACACTGAGACACCTGTCAAGGAAAATTTATTCAGCGGAGTTCCCATTGTTTGGCGATGGTCAACCTTCGCTGTGCCAATACTGCAGGGACTTAGGTTGGCTGCTCACAAGGCTAGGTGATCCTGCATACAGAAGCAGGCGTTTCCCTTTGGAAGCTTGCATCTCGGTTTCTTAGCGGCTGCTTCCAAGGCCCTGCATTTGCTCAGCATCTATCCTCTGCCCCTACGCCTGGTTAGGAAGCGAGTATTTTAGCCTGAGAAGCAGGGCTCCTGCAACTCTGGAGAAGAGCTAATCCTGCAGCCCACGTTCGTCCTGGGAAACCGCAAGGCAACCCTTGGCCTCAGTGTAGTGGTGACATTGCCGCCAGACAGGTCTTGCCTGCCGCGGTTTCCATGAGTTCTCCACCGTTTTCGGGCTTCAATGGAGAGCGAGGAGAGCTGTCGGCTCTCACAGAACTCTGGCCTCCGCACCGTTTGCCATGCAACTGCACTCAAGACCACATGTCTCCTCCCGACCTGCTGAGAAACAGGCCGCCGTGTAGGCCCTTGTTATCATTTCCTGGCCTGCAGAGTCCAAGGCGACACACTGTCCTCTTGCTTGGAAATCTACGTTCCCACAGCTTGCCAAACGCTACCGAAGGCAGTCCTAACCAGTCTCGTGTGCTGCGCAACTTTGATTCAGTTACGAAAAGCCACCTGCATTGAGGTGAACACTCTGCTCAGCGCTCTTTCCGGGAGCTCACAGTTGCCCCCTCTCTAGGTTAGGCAGGATGTCGAGGTGAGGTCCAAACTGAGCAAAGAGCACAATTGCTCACGTTGCCGTGGTAGTCGTCGTAAGAGGCATTGCCTACTACGCCTTGCTAAAGTCTTTCTTCTGTTAGGGAAGTCGCCACACTGAGACACCTGTCAAGGAAAATTTATTCAGCGGAGTTCCCATTGTTTGGCGATGGTCAACCTTCGCTGTGCCAATACTGCAGGGACTTAGGTTGGCTGCTCACAAGGCTAGGTGATCCTGCATACAGAAGCAGGCGTTTCCCTTTGGAAGCTTGCATCTCGGTTTCTTAGGGGCTGCTTCCAAGGCCCTGCATTTGCTCAGCATCTATCCTCTGCCCCTACGCCTGGTTAGGAAGCGAGTATTTTAGCCTGAGAAGCAGGGCTCCTGCAACTCTGGAGAAGAGCTAATCCTGCAGCCCACGTTCGTCCTGGGAAACCGCAAGGCAACCCTTGGCCTCAGTGTAGTGGTGACATTGCCGCCAGACAGGTCTTGCCTGCCGCGGTTTCCATGAGTTCTCCACCATTTTCGGGCTTCAATGGAGAGCGAGGAGAGCTGTCGGCTCTCACAGAACTCTGGCCTCCGCACCGTTTGTCATGCAACTGCACTCAAGACCACACGTCTCCTCCCGGCCTGCTGAGAAACAGGCCGCCGTGTAGGACCACTGTAACACTTCTTGGCATGTAGACTCCAAGGCGACACACTGCCCTTTTCCTTGGAAAACTACGGTGCCCCAGCTTGCCAACGCTCATGAAGGCAGTCCGAGCCCATCTCATGTGCTGGGCCACTTGCATTCAGGGAGGAAAAGCCACCGGCATTGAGGTGAACACTCTGCTCAGCGTTCTTTCCGGGAGCTCACAATTGCCGCCTCTCTAGGTTAAGCAGGAAGTCGTAGTGAGGACCAACCTGAGCAAAGAGCACAATTCCTCACGTTACACCGGTAGTCGTCGTAAGAGGAATTGCCAACTACGCCTGGCCAAGGCCTTCCCTGTGTTAAGGAACCAGCCACACTTAGATGCCTTTAAAGGAAAATTTATTCAGCGAAGTTCCCATTGTGTGGCGATGGTCAACCTTCGCAGCGCCAATACTGCAGGGACTTAGGTTGGCTGCTAACAAGGCTAGGTGACCCTGCATACAGAAGCAGGCGTTTCCCTTTGGAAGCTTGCATCCCGGTTTCTTAGGGGCTGCTTCCAAGACCCTGCAATTGCTCAGCATCTATCCTCTGCCCCTACGCCTGGTTAGGAAGCGAGTGTTTTAGCCTGAGAAGCAGGGCTCCTGCAACTCTGGAGGAGAGCTAATCCTGCAGCCCACGTTCGTCCTGGGAAACCGCAAGGCGACCCTTGGCCTCAGTGTAGTGGTGACATTGCCGCCAGACAGGTCTTGTCTGCCACGGTTTCCATGAGTTCTCCACCGTTTTCGGGCTTCAATGGAGAGCGAGGAGAGCTGTCGGCTCTCACAGAACTCTGGCCTCCGCACCGTTTGCCATGCAACTGCACTCAAGACCACACGTCTCCTCCCGACCTGCTGAGAAACAGGCATCCGTGTAGGCCCTTGTTATCATTTCCTGGCCTGCAGAGTCCAAGGCGACACACTGTCCTCTTGCTTGGAAACCTACGTTCCCACAGCTTGCCAAACGCTACCGAAGGCAGTCCTAACCAGTCTCGTGTGCTGCGCAACTTTGATTCAGCTACGAAAAGCCACCTGCATTGAGGTGAACACTCTGCTCAGCGCTCTTTCCGGGAGCTCACAGTTGCCCCCTCTCTAGGTTAGGGAGGATGTCGAGGTGAGGTCCAAACTGAGCAAAGAGCACAATTCCTCACGTTACACCGGTAGTCGTCGTAAGAGGAATTGCCAACTACGCCTGGCTAAGGCCTTCCCTGTGTTAAGGAACCAGCCACACTTAGACGCCTTTAAAGGAAAATTTATTCAGCGAAGTTCCCATTGTGTGGCGATGGTCAACCTTCGCAGCGCCAATACTGCAGGGACTTAGGTTGGCTGCTCAGAAGGCTAGGTGACCCTGCATACAGAAGCAGGCGTTTCCCTTTGGAAGCTTGGATCCCGGTTGCTTAGGGGCTGCTTGCAAGACCCTGCTATTGCCCAGCATCTATCCTTTGCCCCTACGCCTGGGTAGGAAGCGAGTATTTTAGCCTGAGAAGCAGGGCTCTTGCAACTCTGGAGGAGAGCTAATCCTGCAGCCCACGTTCGTCCTGGAAAACCGCAAGGCGACACTTGGCCTCAAGGTAGGGGCGAAATTGCCGTCGGAGAGGTCTTGCCTGCCGCGGTTTCCATGAGTTCTCCACCGTTTTTGGGCTTCAACGGAGAGCGAGGAGAGCT
Organism: Lagenorhynchus albirostris; assembly: GCF_949774975.1. NCBI lineage: Eukaryota > Metazoa > Chordata > Mammalia > Artiodactyla > Delphinidae > Lagenorhynchus > Lagenorhynchus albirostris. The sequence goes on along the minus strand of NC_083100.1, from coordinate 119,564,201 downwards.
GTCGGCTCTCACAGAACTCTGGCCTCCGCACCGTTTGCCATGCAACTGCACTCAAGACCACACGTCTCCTCCCGGCCTGCTGAGAAACAGGCCGCCGTGTAGGACCACTGTAACACTTCTTGGCATTTAGACTCCAAGGCGACACACTGCCCTTTTCCTTGGAGAACTACGGTGCCCCAGCTTGCCAACGCTCATGAAGGCAGTCCGAGCCCGTCTCATGTGCTGGGCCACTTGCATTCAGGGAGGAAAAGCCACCGGCATTGAGGTGAACACTCTGCTCAGCGTCCTTTCCGGGAGCTCACAATTGCCGCCTCTCTAGGTTAAGCAGGAAGTCGTAGTGAGGACCAACCTGAGCAAAGAGCACAATTCCTCACGTTACACCGGTAGTCGTCGTAAGAGGAATTGCCAACTACGCCTGGCTAAGGCCTTCCCTGTGTTAAGGAACCAGCCACACTTAGATGCCTTTAAAGGAAAATTTATTCAGCGAAGTTCCCATTGTGTGGCGATGGTCAACCTTCGCAGCGCCAATACTGCAGGGACTTAGGTTGGCTGCTAACAAGGCTAGGTGACCCTGCATACAGAAGCAGGCGTTTCCCTTTGGAAGCTTGCATCCCGGTTTCTTAGGGGCTGCTTCCAAGACCCTGCAATTGCTCAGCATCTATCCTCTGCCCCTACGCCTGGTTAGGAAGCGAGTGTTTTAGCCTGAGAAGCAGGGCTCCTGCAACTCTGGAGGAGAGCTAATCCTGCAGCCCACGTTCGTCCTGGGAAACCGCAAGGCGACCCTTGGCCTCAGTGTAGTGGTGACATTGCCGCCAGACAGGTCTTGCCTGCCGCGGTTTCCATGAGTTCTCCACCGTTTTCGGGCTTCAATGGAGAGCGAGGAGAGCTGTCGGCTCTCACAGAACTCTGGCCTCCGCACCGTTTGCCATGCAACTGCACTCAAGACCACACGTCTCCTCCCGACCTGCTGAGAAACAGGCCGCCGTGTAGGCCCTTGTTATCATTTCCTGGCCTGCAGAGTCCAAGGCGACACACTGTCCTCTTGCTTGGAAAGCTACGTTCCCACAGCTTGCCAAACGCTACCGAAGGCAGTCCTAACCAGTCTCGTGTGCTGCGCAACTTTGATTCAGTTACGAAAAGCCACCTGCATTGAGGTGAACACTCTGCTCAGCGCTCTTTCCGGGAGCTCACAGTTGCCCCCTCTCTAGGTTAGGCAGGATGTCGAGGTGAGGTCCAAACTGAGCAAAGAGCACAATTGCTCACGTTGCCGTGGTAGTCGTCGTAAGAGGCATTGCCTACTACGCCTTGCTAAAGTCTTTCTTCTGTTAGGGAAGTCGCCACACTGAGACACCTGTCAAGGAAAATTTATTCAGCGGAGTTCCCATTGTTTGGCGATGGTCAACCTTCGCTGTGCCAATACTGCAGGGACTTAGGTTGGCTGCTCACAAGGCTAGGTGATCCTGCATACAGAAGCAGGCGTTTCCCTTTGGAAGCTTGCATCTCGGTTTCTTAGGGGCTGCTTCCAAGGCCCTGCATTTGCTCAGCATCTATCCTCTGCCCCTACGCCTGGTTAGGAAGCGAGTATTTTAGCCTGAGAAGCAGGGCTCCTGCAACTCTGGAGAAGAGCTAATCCTGCAGCCCACGTTCGTCCTGGGAAACCGCAAGGCAACCCTTGGCCTCAGTGTAGTGGTGACATTGCCGCCAGACAGGTCTTGCCTGCCGCGGTTTCCATGAGTTCTCCACCGTTTTCGGGCTTCAGTGGAGAGCGAGGAGAGCTGTCGGCTCTCACAGAACTCTGGCCTCCGCACCGTTTGTCATGCAACTGCACTCAAGACCACACGTCTCCTCCCGGCCTGCTGAGAAACAGGCCGCCGTGTAGGACCACTGTAACACTTCTTGGCATGTAGACTCCAAGGCGACACACTGCCCTTTTCCTTGGAAAACTACGGTGCCCCAGCTTGCCAACGCTCATGAAGGCAGTCCGAGCCCATCTCATGTGCTGGGCCACTTGCATTCAGGGAGGAAAAGCCACCGGCATTGAGGTGAACACTCTGCTCAGCGTTCTTTCCGGGAGCTCACAATTGCCGCCTCTCTAGGTTAAGCAGGAAGTCGTAGTGAGGACCAACCTGAGCAAAGAGCACAATTCCTCACGTTACACCGGTAGTCGTCGTAAGAGGAATTGCCAACTACGCCTGGCCAAGGCCTTCCCTGTGTTAAGGAACCAGCCACACTTAGATGCCTTTAAAGGAAAATTTATTCAGCGAAGTTCCCATTGTGTGGCGATGGTCAACCTTCGCAGCGCCAATACTGCAGGGACTTAGGTTGGCTGCTAACAAGGCTAGGTGACCCTGCATACAGAAGCAGGCGTTTCCCTTTGGAAGCTTGCATCCCGGTTTCTTAGGGGCTGCTTGCAAGACCCTGCAATTGCTCAGCATCTATCCTCTGCCCCTACGCCTGGTTAGGAAGCGAGTGTTTTAGCCTGAGAAGCAGGGCTCCTGCAACTCTGGAGGAGAGCTAATCCTGCAGCCCACGTTCGTCCTGGGAAACCGCAACGCGACCCTTGGCCTCAGTGTAGTGGTGACATTGCCGCCAGACAGGTCTTGCCTGCCGCGGTTTCCATGAGTTCTCCACCGTTTTCGGGCTTCAATGGAGAGCGAGGAGAGCTGTCGGCTCTCACAGAACTCTGGCCTCCGCACCGTTTGCCATGCAACTGCACTCAAGACCACACGTCTCCTCCCGACCTGCTGAGAAACAGGCATCCGTGTAGGCCCTTGTTATCATTTCCTGGCCTGCAGAGTCCAAGGCGACACACTGTCCTCTTGCTTGGAAACCTACGTTCCCACAGCTTGCCAAACGCTACCGAAGGCAGTCCTAACCAGTCTCGTGTGCTGCGCAACTTTGATTCAGTTACGAAAAGCCACCTGCATTGAGGTGAACACTCTGCTCAGCGCTCTTTCCGGGAGCTCACAGTTGCCCCCTCTCTAGGTTAGGGAGAATGTCGAGGTGAGGTCCAAACTGAGCAAAGAGCACAATTCCTCACGTTACACCGGTAGTCGTCGTAAGAGGAATTGCCAACTACGCCTGGCTAAGGCCTTCCCTGTGTTAAGGAACCAGCCACACTTAGACACCTTTAAAGGAAAATTTATTCAGCGAAGTTCCCATTGTGTGGCGATGGTCAACCTTCGCAGCGCCAATACTGCAGGGACTTAGGTTGGCTGCTCACAAGGCTAGGTGACCCTGCATACAGAAGCAGGCGTTTCCCTTTGGAAGCTTGGATCCCGGTTGCTTAGGGGCTGCTTGCAAGACCCTGCTATTGCCCAGCATCTATCCTTTGCCCATACGCCTGGTTAGGAAGCGAGTGTTTTAGCCTGAGAAGCAGGGCTCTTGCAACTCTGGAGGAGAGCTAATCCTGCAGCCCACGTTCGTCCTGGAAAACCGCAAGGCGACCCTTGGCCTCAAGGTAGGGGCGAAATTGCCGTCGGACAGATCTTGCCTGCCGCGGTTTCCATGAGTTCTCCACCGTTTTTGGGCTTCAATGGAGAGCGAGGAGAGCTGTCGGCTCTCACAGAACTCTGGCCTCCGCACCGTTTGCCATGGAACTTCACTCAAGACCACACGTCTCCTCCCGCCCTGCTGAGAAACAGGCCGCCGTGTAGGACCACTGTAACACTTCTTGGCATGTAGACTCCAAGGCGACACACTGCCCTTTTCCTTGGAGAACTACGGTGCCCCAGCTTGCCAACGCTCATGAAGGCAGTCCGAGCCCGTCTCATGTGCTGGGCCACTTGCATTCAGGGAGGAAAAGCCACCGGCATTGAGGTGAACACTCTGCTCAGCGTTCTTTCCGGGAGCTCACAATTGCCGCCTCTCTAGGTTAAGCAGGAAGTCGTAGTGAGGACCAACCTGAGCAAAGAGCACAATTCCTCACGTTACACCGGTAGTCGTCGTAAGAGGAATTGCCAACTACGCCTGGCTAAGGCCTTCCCTGTGTTAAGGAACCAGCCACACTTAGATGCCTTTAAAGGAAAATTTATTCAGCGAAGTTCCCATTGTGTGGCGATGGTCAACCTTCGCAGCGCCAATACTGCAGGGACTTAGGTTGGCTGCTAACAAGGCTAGGTGACCCTGCATACAGAAGCAGGCATTTCCCTTTGGAAGCTTGCATCCCGGTTTCTTAGGGGCTGCTTCCAAGACCCTGCAATTGCTCAGCATCTATCCTCTTCCCCTACGCCTGGTTAGGAAGCGAGTATTTTAGCCTGAGAAGCAGGGCTCCTGCAACTCTGGAGGAGAGCTAATCCTGCAGCCCACGTTCGTCCTAGGAAACCGAAAGGTGACCCTTGGCCTCAGTGTAGTGGTGACATTGCCGCCAGACAGGTCTTGCCTGCCGCGGTTTCCATGAGTTCTCCACCGTTTTCGGGCTTCAATGGAGAGCGAGGAGAGCTGTCGGCTCTCACAGAACTCTGGCCTCCGCACCGTTTGCCATGCAACTGCACTCAAGACCACACGTCTCCTCCCGACCTGCTGAGAAACAGGCCGCCGTGTAGGCCCTTGTTATCATTTCCTGGCCTGCAGAGTCCAAGGCGACACACTGTCCTCCTGCTTGGAAATCTACGTTCCCACAGCTTGCCAAACGCTACCGAAGGCAGTCCTAACCAGTCTCGTGTGCTGCGCAACTTTGATTCAGTTACGAAAAGCCACCTGCATTGAGGTGAACACTCTGCTCAGCGCTCTTTCCGGGAGCTCACAGTTGCCCCCTCTCTAGGTTAGGGAGGATGTCGAGGTGAGGTTCAAACTGAGCAAAGAGCACAATTGCTCACGTTGCCGTGGTAGTCGTCGTAAGAGGCATTGCCTACTACGCCTTGCTAAAGTCTTTCTTCTGTTAGGGAAGTCGCCACACTGAGACACCTGTCAAGGAAAATTTATTCAGCGGAGTTCCCATTGTTTGGCGATGGTCAACCTTCGCTGTGCCAATACTGCAGGGACTTAGGTTGGCTGCTCACAAGGCTAGGTGATCCTGCATACAGAAGCAGGCGTTTCCCTTTGGAAGCTTGCATCTCGGTTTCTTAGGGGCTGCTTCCAAGGCCCTGCATTTGCTCAGCATCTATCCTCTGCCCCTACGCCTGGTTAGGAAGCGAGTATTTTAGCCTGAGAAGCAGGGCTCCTGCAACTCTGGAGAAGAGCTAATCCTGCAGCCCACGTTCGTCCTGGGAAACCGCAAGGCAACCCTTGGCCTCAGTGTAGTGGTGACATTGCCGCCAGACAGGTCTTGCCTGCCGCGGTTTCCATGAGTTCTCCACCGTTTTCGGGCTTCAATGGAGAGCGAGGAGAGCTGTCGGCTCTCACAGAACTCTGGCCTCCGCACCGTTTGTCATGCAACTGCACTCAAGACCACACGTCTCCTCCCGGCCTGCTGAGAAACAGGCCGCCGTGTAGGACCACTGTAACACTTCTTGGCATGTAGACTCCAAGGCGACACACTGCCCTTTTCCTTGGAAAACTACGGTGCCCCAGCTTGCCAACGCTCATGAAGGCAGTCCGAGCCCATCTCATGTGCTGGGCCACTTGCATTCAGGGAGGAAAAGCCACCGGCATTGAGGTGAACACTCTGCTCAGCGTCCTTTCCGGGAGCTCACAATTGCCGCCTCTCTAGGTTAAGCAGGAAGTCGTAGTGAGGACCAACCTGAGCAAAGAGCACAATTCCTCACGTTACACCGGTAGTCGTCGTAAGAGGAATTGCCAACTACGCCTGGCTAAGGCCTTCCCTGTGTTAAGGAACCAGCCACACTTAGATGCCTTTAAAGGAAAATTTATTCAGCGAAGTTCCCATTGTGTGGCGATGGTCAACCTTCGCAGCGCCAATACTGCAGGGACTTAGGTTGGCTGCTAACAAGGCTAGGTGACCCTGCATACAGAAGCAGGCGTTTCCCTTTGGAAGCTTGCATCCCGGTTTCTTAGGGGCTGCTTGCAAGACCCTGCAATTGCTCAGCATCTATCCTCTGCCCCTACGCCTGGTTAGGAAGCGAGTGTTTTAGCCTGAGAAGCAGGGCTCCTGCAACTCTGGAGGAGAGCTAATCCTGCAGCCCACGTTCGTCCTGGGAAACCGCAAGGCGACCCTTGGCCTCAGTGTAGTGGTGACATTGCCGCCAGACAGGTCTTGCCTGCCGCGGTTTCCATGAGTTCTCCACCGTTTTCGGGCTTCAATGGAGAGCGAGGAGAGCTGTCGGCTCTCACAGAACTCTGGCCTCCGCACCGTTTGCCATGCAACTGCACTCAAGACCACACGTCTCCTCCCGACCTGCTGAGAAACAGGCATCCGTGTAGGCCCTTGTTATCATTTCCTGGCCTGCAGAGTCCAAGGCGACACACTGTCCTCTTGCTTGGACACCTACGTTCCCACAGCTTGCCAAACGCTACCGAAGGCAGTCCTAACCAGTCTCGTGTGCTGCGCAACTTTGATTCAGTTACGAAAAGCCACCTGCATTGAGGTGAACACTCTGCTCAGCGCTCTTTCCGGGAGCTCACAGTTGCCCCCTCTCTAGGTTAGGGAGGATGTCGAGGTGAGGTCCAAACTGAGCAAAGAGCACAATTGCTCACGTTGCCGTGGTAGTCGTCGGAAGAGGCATTGACTACTACGCCTTGCTAAAGTCTTTCTTCTGTTAGGGAAGTCACCACACTTAGACACCTGTCAAGGAAAATTTATTCAGCGGAGTTCCCATTGTTTGGCGATGGTCAACCTTCGCTGTGCCAATACTGCAGGGACTTAGGTTGGCTGCTCACAAGGCTAGGTGACCCTACATACAGAAGCAGGCGTTTCCCTTTGGAAGCTTGGATCCCGGTTGCTTAGGGGCTGCTTGCAAGACCCTGCTATTGCCCAGCATCTATCCTCTGCCCCTACGCCTGGTTAGGAAGCGAGTATTTTAGCCTGAGAAGCAGGGCTCTTGCAACTCTGGAGGAGAGCTAATCCTGCAGCCCACGTTCGTCCTGGGAAACCGCAAGGCGACACTTGGCCTCAGGGTAGGGGCGAAATTGCCGCCGGACAGGTCTTGCCTGCCGCGGTTTCCATGAGTTCTCCACCATTTTCGGGCTTCAATGGAGAGCGAGGAGAGCTGTCGGCTCTCACAGAACTCTGGCCTCCGCACCGTTTGCCATGCAACTGCACTCAAGACCACACGTCTCCTCCCGGCCCGCTGAGAAACAGGCCGCCGTGTAGGACCACTGTAATACTTCTTGGCATGTAGACTCCAAGGCGACACACTGCCCTTTTCCTTGGAGAACTACGGTGCCCCAGCTTGCCAACGCTCATGAAGGCAGTCCGAGCCCGTCTCATGTGCTGGGCCACTTGCATTCAGGGAGGAAAAGCCACCGGCATTGAGGTGAACACTCTGCTCAGCGTTCTTTCCGGGAGCTCACAATTGGCGCCTCTCTAGGTTAAGCAGGAAGTCGTAGTGAGGACCAACCTGAGCAAAGAGCACAATTCCTCACGTTACACCGGTAGTCGTCGTAAGAGGAATTGCCAACTACGCCTGGCTACGGCCTTCCCTGTGTTAAGGAACCAGCCACACTTAGATGCCTTTAAAGGAAAATTTATTCAGCGAAGTTCCCATTGTGTGGCGATGGTCAACCTTCGCAGCGCCAATACTGCAGGGACTTAGGTTGGCTGCTAACAAGGCTAGGTGACCCTGCATACAGAAGCAGGCGTTTCCCTTTGGAAGCTTGCATCCCGGTTTCTTAGGGGCTGCTTCCAAGACCCTGCAATTGCTCAGCATCTATCCTCTGCCCCTACGCCTGGTTAGGAAGCGAGTATTTTAGCCAGAGAAGCAGGGCTCCTGCAACTCTGGAGGAGAGCTAATCCTGCAGCCCACGTTCATCCTGGAAAACCGCAAGGCGACACTTGGCCTCAGGGTAGGGGCGAAATTGCCGCCGGACAGGTCTTGCCTGCCGCGGTTTCCATGAGTTCTCCACCGTTTTCGGGCTTCAATGGAGAGCGAGGAGAGCTGTCGGCTCTCACAGAACTCTGGCCTCCGCACCGTTTGCCATGCAACTGCACTCAAGACCACACGTCTCCTCCCGACCTGCTGAGAAACAGGCATCCGTGTAGGCCCTTGTTATCATTTCCTGGCCTGTAGAGTCCAAGGCGACACACTGTCCTCTTGCTTGGAAACCTACGTTCCCACAGCTTGCCAAACGCTAACGAAGGCAGTCCTAACCAGTCTCGTGTGCTGCGCAACTTTGATTCAGTTACGAAAAGCCACCTGCATTGAGGTGAACACTCTGCTCAGCGCTCTTTCCGGGAGCTCACAGTTGCCCCCTCTCTAGGTTAGGGAGGATGTCGAGGTGAGGTCCAAACTGAGCAAAGAGCACAATTGCTCACGTTGCCGTGGTAGTCGTCGGAAGAGGCATTGACTACTACGCCTTGCTAAAGTCTTTCTTCTGTTAGGGAAGTCACCACACTTAGACACCTGTCAAGGAAAATTTATTCAGCGGAGTTCCCATTGTTAGGCGATGGTCAACCTTCGCTGTGCCAATACTGCAGGGACTTAGGTTGGCTGCTCACAAGGCTAGGTGACCCTACATACAGAAGCAGGCGTTTCCCTTTGGAAGCTTGGATCCCGGTTGCTTAGGGGCTGCTTGCAAGACCCTGCTATTGCCCAGCATCTATCCTCTGCCCCTACGCCTGGTTAGGAAGCGAGTATTTTAGCCTGAGAAGCAGGGCTCTTGCAACTCTGGAGGAGAGCTAATCCTGCAGCCCACGTTCGTCCTGGGAAACCGCAAGGTGACACTTGGCCTCAGGGTAGGGGCGAAATTGCCGCCGGACAGGTCTTGCCTGCCGCGGTTTCCATGAGTTCTCCACCGTTTTCGGGCTTCAATGGAGAGCGAGGAGAGCTGTCGGCTCTCACAGAACTCTGGCCTCCGCACCGTTTGCCATGCAACTGCACTCAAGACCACACGTCTCCTCCCGGCCTGCTGAGAAACAGGCCGCCGTGTAGGACCACTGTAACACTTCTTGGCATGTAGACTCCAAGGCGACACACTGCCCTTTTCCTTGGAGAACTACGGTGCCCCAGCTTGCCAACGCTCATGAAGGTAGTCCGAGCCCGTCTCATGTGCTGGGCCACTTGCATTCAGGGAGGAAAAGCCACCGGCATTGAGGTGAACACTCTGCTCAGCGTTCTTTCCAGGAGCTCACAATTGGCGCCTCTCTAGGTTAAGCAGGAAGTCGTAGTGAGGACCAACCTGAGCAAAGAGCACAATTCCTCACGTTACACCGGTAGTCGTCGTAAGAGGAATTGCCAACTACGCCTGGCTACGGCCTTCCCTGTGTTAAGGAACCAGCCACACTTAGATGCCTTTAAAGGAAAATTTATTCAGCGAAGTTCCCATTGTGTGGCGATGGTCAACCTTCGCAGCGCCAATACTGCAGGGACTTAGGTTGGCTGCTCACAAGGCTAGGTGACCCTGCATACAGAAGCAGGCGTTTCCCTTTGGAAGCTTGCATCCCGGTTTCTTAGGGGCTGCTTGCAAGACCCTGCAATTGCTCAGCATCTATCCTCTGCCCCTACGCCTGGTTAGGAAGCGAGTATTTTAGCCTGAGAAGCAGGGCTCCTGCAACTCTGGAGGAGAGCTAATCCTGCAGCCCACGTTCGTCCTGGAAAACCGCAAGGCGACACTTGGCCTCAGGGTAGGGGCAAAATTGCCGCCGGACAGGTCTTGCCTGCCGCGGTTTCCATGAGTTCTCCACCGTTTTCGGGCTTCAATGGAGAGCGAGGAGAGCTGTCGGCTCTCACAGAACTCTGGCCTCCGCACCGTTTGCCATGCAACTGCACTCAAGACCACACGTCTCCTCCCGACCTGCTGAGAAACAGGCATCCGTGTAGGCCCTTGTTATCATTTCCTGGCCTGCAGAGTCCAAGGCGACACACTGTCCTCTTGCTTGGACACCTACGTTCCCACAGCTTGCCAAACGCTACCGAAGGCAGTCCTAACCAGTCTCGTGTGCTGCGCAACTTTGATTCAGTTACGAAAAGCCACCTGCATTGAGGTGAACACTCTGCTCAGCGCTCTTTCCGGGAGCTCACAGTTGCCCCCTCTCTAGGTTAGGGAGGATGTCGAGGTGAGGTCCAAACTGAGCAAAGAGCACAATTGCTCACGTTGCCGTGGTAGTCGTCGGAAGAGGCATTGACTACTACGCCTTGCTAAAGTCTTTCTTCTGTTAGGGAAGTCACCACACTTAGACACCTGTCAAGGAAAATTTATTCAGCGGAGTTCCCATTGTTTGGCGATGGTCAACCTTCGCTGTGCCAATACTGCAGGGACTTAGGTTGGCTGCTCACAAGGCTAGGTGACCCTACATACAGAAGCAGGCGTTTCCCTTTGGAAGCTTGGATCCCGGTTGCTTAGGGGCTGCTTGCAAGACCCTGCTATTGCCCAGCATCTATCCTCTGCCCCTACGCCTGGTTAGGAAGCGAGTATTTTAGCCTGAGAAGCAGGGCTCTTGCAACTCTGGAGGAGAGCTTATCCTGCAGCCCACGTTCGTCCTGGGAAACCGCAAGGCGACACTTGGCCTCAGGGTAGGGGCGAAATTGCCGCCGGACAGGTCTTGCCTGCCGCGGTTTCCATGAGTTCTCCACCGTTTTCGGGCTTCAATGGAGAGCGAGGAGAGCTGTCGGCTCTCACAGAACTCTGGCCTCCGCACCGTTTGCCATGCAACTGCACTCAAGACCACACGTCTCCTCCCGGCCCGCTGAGAAACAGGCCGCCGTGTAGGACCACTGTAACACTTCTTGGCATGTAGACTCCAAGGCGACACACTGCCCTTTTCCTTGGAGAACTACGGTGCCCCAGCTTGCCAACGCTCATGAAGGCAGTCCGAGCCCGTCTCATGTGCTGGGCCACTTGCATTCAGGGAGGAAAAGCCACCGGCATTGAGGTGAACACTCTGCTCAGCGTTCTTTCCGGGAGCTCACAATTGGCGCCTCTCTAGGTTAAGCAGGAAGTCGTAGTGAGGACCAACCTGAGCAAAGAGCACAATTCCTCACGTTACACCGGTAGTCGTCGTAAGAGGAATTGCCAACTACGCCTGGCTAAGGCCTTCCCTGTGTTAAGGAACCAGCCACACTTAGATGCCTTTAAAGGAAAATTTATTCAGCGAAGTTCCCATTGTGTGGCGATGGTCAACCTTCGCAGCGCCAATACTGCAGGGACTTAGGTTGGCTGCTCACAAGGCTAGGTGACCCTGCATACAGAAGCAGGCGTTTCCCTTTGGAAGCTTGCATCCCGGTTTCTTAGGGGCTGCTTGCAAGACCCTGCATTTGCTCAGCATCTATCCTCTGCCCCTACGCCTGGTTAGGAAGCGAGTATTTTAGCCTGAGAAGCAGGGCTCCTGCAACTCTGGAGGAGAGCTAATCCTGCAGCCCACGTTCGTCCTGGAAAACCGCAAGGCGACACTTGGCCTCAGGGTAGGGGCGAAATTGCCGCCGGACAGGTCTTGCCTGCCGTGGTTTCCATGAGTTCTCCACCGTTTTCGGGCTTCAATGGAGAGCGAGGAGAGCTGTCGGCTCTCACAGAACTCTGGCCTCCGCACCGTTTGCCATGCAACTGCACTCAAGACCACACGTCTCCTCCCGACCTGCTGAGAAACAGGCATCCGTGTAGGCCCTTGTTATCATTTCCTGGCCTGCAGAGTCCAAGGCGACACACTGTCCTCTTGCTTGGACACCTACGTTCCCACAGCTTGCCAAACGCTACCGAAGGCAGTCCTAACCAGTCTCGTGTGCTGCGCAACTTTGATTCAGTTACGAAAAGCCACCTGCATTGAGGTGAACACTCTGCTCAGCGCTCTTTCCGGGAGCTCACAGTTGCCCCCTCTCTAGGTTAGGGAGGATGTCGAGGTGAGGTCCAAACTGAGCAAAGAGCACAATTGCTCACGTTGCCGTGGTAGTCGTCGGAAGAGGCATTGACTACTACGCCTTGCTAAAGTCTTTCTTCTGTTAGGGAAGTCACCACACTTAGACACCTGTCAAGGAAAATTTATTCAGCGGAGTTCCCATTGTTTGGCGATGGTCAACCTTCGCTGTGCCAATACTGCAGGGACTTAGGTTGGCTGCTCACAAGGCTAGGTGACCCTACATACAGAAGCAGGCGTTTCCCTTTGGAAGCTTGGATCCCGGTTGCTTAGGGGCTGCTTGCAAGACCCTGCTATTGCCCAGCATCTATCCTCTGCCCCTACGCCTGGTTAGGAAGCGAGTATTTTAGCCTGAGAAGCAGGGCTCTTGCAACTCTGGAGGAGAGCTAATCCTGCAGCCCACGTTCGTCCTGGAAAACCGCAAGGCGACACTTGGCCTCAGGGTAGGGGCGAAATTGCCGCCGGACAGGTCTTGCCTGCCGCGGTTTCCATGAGTTCTCCACCGTTTTCGGGCTTCAATGGAGAGCGAGGAGAGCTGTCGGCTCTCACAGAACTCTGGCCTCCGCACCGTTTGCCATGCAACTGCACTCAAGACCACACGTCTCCTCCCGACCTGCTGAGAAACAGGCATCCGTGTAGGCCCTTGTTATCATTTCCTGGCCTGCAGAGTCCAAGGCGACACACTGTCCTCTTGCTTGGAAACCTACGTTCCCACAGCTTGCCAAACGCTACCGAAGGCAGTCCTAACCAGTCTCGTGTGCTGCGCAACTTTGATTCAGTTACGAAAAGCCACCTGCATTGAGGTGAACACTCTGCTCAGCGCTCTTTCCGGGAGCTCACAGTTGCCCCCTCTCTAGGTTAGGGAGGATGTCGAGGTGAGGTCCAAACTGAGCAAAGAGCACAATTCCTCACGTTACACCGGTAGTCGTCGTAAGAGGAATTGCCAACTACCCCTGGCTAAGGCCTTCCCTGTGTTAAGGAACCAGCCACACTTAGACGCCTTTAAAGGAAAATTTATTCAGCGAAGTTCCCATTGTGTGGCGATGGTCAACCTTCACAGCGCCAATACTGCAGGGACTTAGGTTGGCTGCTCACAAGGCTAGGTGACCCTGCATACAGAAGCAGGCGTTTCCCTTTGGAAGCTTGGATCCCGGTTGCTTAGGGGCTGCTTGCAAGACCCTGCTATTGCCCAGCATCTATCCTTTGCCCCTACGCCTGGGTAGGAAGCGAGTATTTTAGCCTGAGAAGCAGGGCTCTTGCAACTCTGGAGGAGAGCTAATCCTGCAGCCCACGTTCGTCCTGGAAAACCGCAAGGCGACACTTGGCCTCAATGTAGGGGCGAAATTGCCGTCGGACAGATCTTGCCTGCCGCGGTTTCCATGAGTTCTCCACCGTTTTTGGGCTTCAACGGAGAGCGAGGAGAGCTGTCGGCTCTCACAGAACTCTGGCCTCCGCACCGTTTGCCATGCAACTGCACTCAAGACCACACGTCTCCTCCCGGCCTGCTGAGAAACAGGCCGCCGTGTAGGACCACTGTAACACTTCTTGGCATGTAGACTCCAAGGCGACACACTGCCCTTTTCCTTGGATAACTACGGTGCCACAGCTTCCCAACGCTCATGAAGGCAGTCCGAGCCCGTCTCATGTGCTGGGCCACTTGCATTCAGGGAGGAAAAGCCACCGGCATTGAGGTGAACACTCTGCTCAGCGTCCTTTCTGGGAGCTCACAATTGCCGCCTCTCTAGGTTAAGCAGGAAGTCGTAGTGAGGACCAACCTGAGCAAAGAGCACAATTCCTCACGTTACACCGGTAGTCGTCGTAAGAGGAATTGCCAACTACGCCTGGCCAAGGCCTTCCCTGTGTTAAGGAACCAGCCACACTTAGATGCCTTTAAAGGAAAATTTATTCAGCGGAGTTCCCATTGTGTGGCGATGGTCAACCTTCGCAGCGCCAATACTGCAGGGACTTAGGTTGGCTGCTAACAAGGCTAGGTGACCCTGCATACAGAAGCAGGCGTTTCCCTTTGGAAGCTTGCATCCCGGTTTCTTAGGGGCTGCTTGCAAGACCCTGCAATTGCTCAGCATCTATCCTCTGCCCCTACGCCTGGTTAGGAAGCGAGTGTTTTAGCCTGAGAAGCAGGGCTCCTGCAACTCTGGAGGAGAGCTAATCCTGCAGCCCACGTTCGTCCTGGGAAACCGCAACGTGACCCTTGGCCTCAGTGTAGTGGTGACATTGCCGCCAGACAGGTCTTGCCTGCCGCGGTTTCCATGAGTTCTCCACCGTTTTCGGGCTTCAATGGAGAGCGAGGAGAGCTGTCGGCTCTCACAGAACTCTGGCCTCTGCACCGTTTGCCATGCAACTGCACTCAAGACCACACGTCTCCTCCCGACCTGCTGAGAAACAGGCATCCGTGTAGGCCCTTGTTATCATTTCCTGCCCTGCAGAGTCCAAGGCGACACACTGTCCTCTTGCTTGGAAACCTACGTTCCCACAGCTTGCCAAACGCTACCGAAGGCAGTCCTAACCAGTCTCGTGTGCTGCGCAACTTTGATTCAGTTACGAAAAGCCACCTGCATTGAGGTGAACACTCTGCTCAGCGCTCTTTCCGGGAGCTCACAGTTGCCCCCTCTCTAGGTTAGGCAGGATGTCGAGGTGAGGTCCAAACTGAGCAAAGAGCACAATTCCTCACGTTACACCGGTAGTCGTCGTAAGAGGAATTGCCAACTACGCCTGGCTAAGGCCTTCCCTGTGTTAAGGAACCAGCCACACTTAGACACCTTTAAAGGAAAATTTATTCAGCGAAGTTCCCATTGTGTGGCGATGGTCAACCTTCGCAGCGCCAATACTGCAGGGACTTAGGTTGGCTGCTCACAAGGCTAGGTGACCCTGCATACAGAAGCAGGCGTTTCCCTTTGGAAGCTTGGATCCCGGTTGCTTAGGGGCTGCTTGCAAGACCCTGCTATTGCCCAGCATCTATCCTTTGCCCCTACGCCTGGTTAGGAAGCGAGTGTTTTAGCCTGAGAAGCAGGGCTCTTGCAACTCTGGAGGAGAGCTAATCCTGCAGCCCACGTTCGTCCTGGAAAACCGCAAGGCGACCCTTGGCCTCAAGGTAGGGGCGAAATTGCCGTCGGACAGATCTTGCCTGCCGCGGTTTCCATGAGTTCTCCACCGTTTTGGGGCTTCAATGGAGAGCGAGGAGAGCTGTCGGCTCTCACAGAACTCTGGCCTCCGCACCGTTTGCCATGCAACTTCACTCAAGACCACACGTCTCCTCCCGGCCTGCTGAGAAACAGGCCGCCGTGTAGGACCACTGTAACACTTCTTGGCATGTAGACTCCAAGGCGACACACTGCCCTTTTCCTTGGAGAACTACGGTGCCCCAGCTTGCCAACGCTCATGAAGGCAGTCCGAGCCCGTCTCATGTGCTGGGCCACTTGCATTCAGGGAGGAAAAGCCACCGGCATTGAGGTGAACACTCTGCTCAGCGTTCTTTCCGGGAGCTCAGAATTGCCGCCTCTCTAGGTTAAGCAGGAAGTCGTAGTGAGGACCAACCTGAGCAAAGAGCACAATTCCTCACGTTACACCGGTAGTCATCGTAAGAGGAATTGCCAACTACGCCTGGCTAAGGCCTTCCCTGTGTTAAGGAACCAGCCACACTTAGATGCCTTTAAAGGAAAATTTATTCAGCGAAGTTCCCATTGTGTGGCGATGGTCAACCTTCGCAGCGCCAATACTGCAGGGACTAAGGTTGGCTGCTAACAAGGCTAGGTGACCCTGCATACAGAAGCAGGCGTTTCCCTTTGGAAGCTTGCATCCCGGTTTCTTAGGGGCTGCTTCCAAGACCCTGCAATTGCTCAGCATCTATCCTCTTCCCCTACGCCTGGTTAGGAAGCGAGTATTTTAGCCTGAGAAGCAGGGCTCCTGCAACTCTGGAGGAGAGCTAATCCTGCAGCCCACGTTCGTCCTAGGAAACCGCAAGGTGACCCTTGGCCTCAGTGTAGTGGTGACATTGCCGCCAGACAGTTCTTGCCTGCCGCGGTTTCCATGAGTTCTCCACCGTTTTCGGGCTTCAATGGAGAGCGAGGAGAGCTGTCGGCTCTCACAGAACTCTGGCCTCCGCACCGTTTGCCATGCAACTGCACTCAAGACCACACGTCTCCTCCCGACCTGCTGAGAAACAGGCCGCCGTGTAGGCCCTTGTTATCATTTACTGGCCTGCAGAGTCCAAGGCGACACACTGTCCTCCTGCTTGGAAATCTACGTTCCCACAGCTTGCCAAACGCTACCGAAGGCAGTCCTAACCAGTCTCGTGTGCTGCGCAACTTTGATTCAGTTACGAAAAGCCACCTGCATTGAGGTGAACACTCTGCTCAGCGCTCTTTCCGGGAGCTCACAGTTGCCCCCTCTCTAGGTTAGGGAGGATGTCGAGGTGAGGTCCAAACTGAGCAAAGAGCACAATTGCTCACGTTGCCGTGGTAGTCGTCGTAAGAGACATTGCCTACTACGCCTTGCTAAAGTCTTTCTTCTGTTAGGGAAGTCGCCACACTGAGACACCTGTCAAGGAAAATTTATTCAGCGGAGTTCCCATTGTTTGGCGATGGTCAACCTTCGCTGTGCCAATACTGCAGGGACTTAGGTTGGCTGCTCACAAGGCTAGGTGATCCTGCATACAGAAGCAGGCGTTTCCCTTTGGAAGCTTGCATCTCGGTTTCTTAGGGGCTGCTTCCAAGGCCCTGCATTTGCTCAGCATCTATCCTCTGCCCCTACGCCTGGTTAGGAAGCGAGTATTTTAGCCTGAGAAGCAGGGCTCCTGCAACTCTGGAGAAGAGCTAATCCTGCAGCCCACGTTCGTCCTGGGAAACCGCAAGGCAACCCTTGGCCTCAGTGTAGTGGTGACATTGCCGCCAGACAGGTCTTGCCTGCCGCGGTTTCCATGAGTTCTCCACCGTTTTCGGGCTTCAATGGAGAGCGAGGAGAGCTGTCGGCTCTCACAGAACTCTGGCCTCCGCACCGTTTGTCATGCAACTGCACTCAAGACCACACGTCTCCTCCCGGCCTGCTGAGAAACAGGCCGCCGTGTAGGACCACTGTAACACTTCTTGGCATGTAGACTCCAAGGCGACACACTGCCCTTTTCCTTGGAAAACTACGGTGCCCCAGCTTGCCAACGCTCATGTTGGCAGTCCGAGCCCATCTCATGTGCTGGGCCACTTGCATTCAGGGAGGAAAAGCCACCGGCATTGAGGTGAACACTCTGCTCAGCGTTCTTTCCGGGAGCTCACAATTGCCGCCTCTCTAGGTTAAGCAGGAAGTCGTAGTGAGGACCAACCTGAGCAAAGAGCACAATTCCTCACGTTACACCGGTAGTCGTCGTAAGAGGAATTGCCAACTACGCCTGGCCAAGGCCTTCCCTGTGTTAAGGAACCAGCCACACTTAGATGCCTTTAAAGGAAAATTTATTCAGCGAAGTTCCCATTGTGTGGCGATGGTCAACCTTCGCAGCGCCAATACTGCAGGGACTTAGGTTGGCTGCTCACAAGGCTAGGTGACCCTGCATACAGAAGCAGGCGTTTCCCTTTGGAAGCTTGCATCCCGGTTTCTTAGGGGCTGCTTCCAAGACCCTGCAATTGCTCAGCATCTATCCTCTTCCCCTACGCCTGGTTAGGAAGCGAGTATTTTAGCCTGAGAAGCAGGGCTCCTGCAACTCTGGAGGAGAGCTAATCCTGCAGCCCACGTTCGTCCTAGGAAACCGCAAGGTGACCCTTGGCCTCAGTGTAGTGGTGACATTGCCGCCAGACAGTTCTTGCCTGCCGCGGTTTCCATGAGTTCTCCACCGTTTTCGGGCTTCAATGGAGAGCGAGGAGAGCTGTCGGCTCTCACAGAACTCTGGCCTCCGCACCGTTTGCCATGCAACTGCACTCAAGACCACACGTCTCCTCCCGACCTGCTGAGAAACAGGCCGCCGTGTAGGCCCTTGTTATCATTTACTGGCCTGCAGAGTCCAAGGCGACACACTGTCCTCCTGCTTGGAAATCTACGTTCCCACAGCTTGCCAAACGCTACCGAAGGCAGTCCTAACCAGTCTCGTGTGCTGCGCAACTTTGATTCAGTTACGAAAAGCCACCTGCATTGAGGTGAACACTCTGCTCAGCGCTCTTTCCGGGAGCTCACAGTTGCCCCCTCTCTAGGTTAGGGAGGATGTCGAGGTGAGGTCCAAACTGAGCAAAGAGCACAATTGCTCACGTTGCCGTGGTAGTCGTCGTAAGAGACATTGCCTACTACGCCTTGCTAAAGTCTTTCTTCTGTTAGGGAAGTCGCCACACTGAGACACCTGTCAAGGAAAATTTATTCAGCGGAGTTCCCATTGTTTGGCGATGGTCAACCTTCGCTGTGCCAATACTGCAGGGACTTAGGTTGGCTGCTCACAAGGCTAGGTGATCCTGCATACAGAAGCAGGCGTTTCCCTTTGGAAGCTTGCATCTCGGTTTCTTAGGGGCTGCTTCCAAGGCCCTGCATTTGCTCAGCATCTATCCTCTGCCCCTACGCCTGGTTAGGAAGCGAGTATTTTAGCCTGAGAAGCAGGGCTCCTGCAACTCTGGAGAAGAGCTAATCCTGCAGCCCACGTTCGTCCTGGGAAACCGCAAGGCAACCCTTGGCCTCAGTGTAGTGGTGACATTGCCGCCAGACAGGTCTTGCCTGCCGCGGTTTCCATGAGTTCTCCACCGTTTTCGGGCTTCAATGGAGAGCGAGGAGAGCTGTCGGCTCTCACAGAACTCTGGCCTCCGCACCGTTTGTCATGCAACTGCACTCAAGACCACACGTCTCCTCCCGGCCTGCTGAGAAACAGGCCGCCGTGTAGGACCACTGTAACACTTCTTGGCATGTAGACTCCAAGGCGACACACTGCCCTTTTCCTTGGAAAACTACGGTGCCCCAGCTTGCCAACGCTCATGTTGGCAGTCCGAGCCCATCTCATGTGCTGGGCCACTTGCATTCAGGGAGGAAAAGCCACCGGCATTGAGGTGAACACTCTGCTCAGCGTTCTTTCCGGGAGCTCACAATTGCCGCCTCTCTAGGTTAAGCAGGAAGTCGTAGTGAGGACCAACCTGAGCAAAGAGCACAATTCCTCACGTTACACCGGTAGTCGTCGTAAGAGGAATTGCCAACTACGCCTGGCCAAGGCCTTCCCTGTGTTAAGGAACCAGCCACACTTAGATGCCTTTAAAGGAAAATTTATTCAGCGAAGTTCCCATTGTGTGGCGATGGTCAACCTTCGCAGCGCCAATACTGCAGGGACTTAGGTTGGCTGCTAACAAGGCTAGGTGACCCTACATACAGAAGCAGGCGTTTCCCTTTGGAAGCTTGCATCCCGGTTTCTTAGGGGCTGCTTCCAAGACCCTGCAATTGCTCAGCATCTATCCTCTGCCCCTACGCCTGGTTAGAAAGCGAGTGTTTTAGCCTGAGAAGCAGGGCTCCTGCAACTCTGGAGGAGAGCTAATCCTGCAGCCCACGTTCGTCCTGGGAAACCGCAAGGCGACCCTTGGCCTCAGTGTAGTGGTGACATTGCCGCCAGAGAGGTCTTGCCTGCCACGGTTTCCATGAGTTCTCCACCGTTTTCGGGCTTCAATGGAGAGCGAGGAGAGCTGTCGGCTCTCACAGAACTCTGGCCTCCGCACCGTTTGCCATGCAACTGCACTCAAGACCACACGTCTCCTCCCGACCTGCTGAGAAACAGGCATCCGTGTAGGCCCTTGTTATCATTTCCTGGCCTGCAGAGTCCAAGGCGACACACTGTCCTCTTGCTTGGAAACCTACGTTCCCACAGCTTGCCAAACGCTACCGAAGGCAGTCCTAACCAGTCTCGTGTGCTGCGCAACTTTGATTCAGTTACGAAAAGCCACCTGCATTGAGGTGAACACTCTGCTCAGCGCTCTTTCCGGGAGCTCACAGTTGCCCCCTCTCTAGGTTAGGGAGGATGTCGAGGTGAGGTCCAAACTGAGCAAAGAGCACAATTCCTCACGTTACACCGGTAGTCGTCGTAAGAGGAATTGCCAACTACGCCTGGCTAAGGCCTTCCCTGTGTTAAGGAACCAGCCACACTTAGACGCCTTTAAAGGAAAATTTATTCAGCGAAGTTCCCATTGTGTGGCGATGGTCAACCTTCGCAGCGCCAATACTGCAGGGACTTAGGTTGGCTGCTCACAAGGCTAGGTGACCCTGCATACAGAAGCAGGCGTTTCCCTTTGGAAGCTTGGATCCCGGTTGCTTAGGGGCTGCTTGCAAGACCCTGCTATTGCCCAGCATCTATCCTTTGCCCCTACGCCTGGGTAGGAAGCGAGTATTTTAGCCTGAGAAGCAGGGCTCTTGCAACTCTGGAGGAGAGCTAATCCTGCAGCCCACGTTCGTCCTGGAAAACCGCAAGGCGACACTTGGCCTCAAGGTAGGGGCGAAATTGCCGTCGGAGAGGTCTTGCCTGCCGCGGTTTCCATGAGTTCTCCACCGTTTTTGGGCTTCAACGGAGAGCGAGGAGAGCTGTCGGCTCTCACAGAACTCTGGCCTCCGCACCGTTTGCCATGCAACTGCACTCAAGACCACACGTCTCCTCCCGGCCTGCTGAGAAACAGGCCGCCGTGTAGGACCACTGTAACACTTCTTGGCATGTAGACTCCAAGGCGACACACTGCCCTTTTCCTTGGAGAACTACGGTGCCCCAGCTTGCCAACGCTCATGAAGGCAGTCCGAGCCCGTCTCATGTGCTGGGCCACTTGCATTCAGGGAGGAAAAGCCACCGGCATTGAGGTGAACACTCTGCTCAGCGTTCTTTCCGGGAGCTCACAATTGCCGCCTCTCTAGGTTAAGCAGGAAGTCGTAGTGAGGACCAACCTGAGCAAAGAGCACAATTCCTCACGTTACACCGGTAGTCGTCGTAAGAGGAATTGCCAACTACGCCTGGCCAAGGCCTTCCCTGTGTTAAGGAACCAGCCACACTTAGATGCCTTTAAAGGAAAATTTATTCAGCGAAGTTCCCATTGTGTGGCGATGGTCAACCTTCGCTGTGCCAATACTGCAGGGACTTAGGTTGGCTGCTAACAAGGCTAGGTGACCCTACATACAGAAGCAGGCGTTTCCCTTTGGAAGCTTGCATCCCGGTTTCTTAGGGGCTGCTTCCAAGACCCTGCAATTGCTCAGCATCTATCCTCTGCCCCTACGCCTGGTTAGAAAGCGAGTGTTTTAGCCTGAGAAGCAGGGCTCCTGCAACTCTGGAGGAGAGCTAATCCTGCAGCCCACGTTCGTCCTGGGAAACCGCAAGGCGACCCTTGGCCTCAGTGTAGTGGTGACATTGCCGCCAGAGAGGTCTTGCCTGCCACGGTTTCCATGAGTTCTCCACCGTTTTCGGGCTTCAACGGAGAGCGAGGAGAGCTGTCGGCTCTCACAGAACTCTGGCCTCCGCACCGTTTGCCATGCAACTGCACTCAAGACCACACGTCTCCTCCCGACCTGCTGAGAAACAGGCATCCGTGTAGGCCCTTGTTATCATTTCCTGGCCTGCAGAGTCCAAGGCGACACACTGTCCTCTTGCTTGGAAACCTACGTTCCCACAGCTTGCCAAACGCTACCGAAGGCAGTCCTAACCAGTCTCGTGTGCTGCGCAACTTTGATTCAGTTACGAAAAGCCACCTGCATTGAGGTGAACACTCTGCTCAGCGCTCTTTCCGGGAGCTCACAGTTGCCCCCTCTCTAGGTTAGGGAGGATGTCGAGGTGAGGTCCAAACTGAGCAAAGAGCACAATTCCTCACGTTACACCGGTAGTCGTCGTAAGAGGAATTGCCAACTACGCCTGGCTAAGGCCTTCCCTGTGTTAAGGAACCAGCCACACTTAGACGCCTTTAAAGGAAAATTTATTCAGCGAAGTTCCCATTGTGTGGCGATGGTCAACCTTCGCAGCGCCAATACTGCAGGGACTTAGGTTGGCTGCTCACAAGGCTAGGTGACCCTGCATACAGAAGCAGGCGTTTCCCTTTGGAAGCTTGGATCCCGGTTGCTTAGGGGCTGCTTGCAAGACCCTGCTATTGCCCAGCATCTATCCTTTGCCCCTACGCCTGAGTAGGAAGCGAGTATTTTAGCCTGAGAAGCAGGGCTCTTGCAACTCTGGAGGAGAGCTAATCCTGCAGCCCACGTTCGTCCTGGAAAACCGCAAGGCGACACTTGGCCTCAAGGTAGGGGCGAAATTGCCGTCGGAGAGGTCTTGCCTGCCGCGGTTTCCATGAGTTCTCCACCGTTTTTGGGCTTCAACGGAGAGCGAGGAGAGCTGTCGGCTCTCACAGAACTCTGGCCTCCGCACCGTTTGCCATGCAACTGCACTCAAGACCACACGTCTCCTCCCGCCCTGCTGAGAAACAGGCCGCCGTGTAGGACCACTGTAACACTTCTTGGCATGTAGACTCCAAGGCGACACACTGCCCTTTTCCTTGGAGAACTACGGTGCCCCAGCTTGCCAACGCTCATGAAGGCAGTCCGAGCCCGTCTCATGTGCTGGGCCACTTGCATTCAGGGAGGAAAAGCCACCGGCATTGAGGTGAACACTCTGCTCAGCGTCCTTTCCGGGAGCTCACAATTGCCGCCTCTCTAGGTTAAGCAGGAAGTCGTAGTGAGGACCAACCTGAGCAAAGAGCACAATTCCTCACGTTACACCGGTAGTCGTCGTAAGAGGAATTGCCAACTACGCCTGGCTAAGGCCTTCCCTGTGTTAAGGAACCAGCCACACTTAGATGCCTTTAAAGGAAAATTTATTCAGCGAAGTTCCCATTGTGTGGCGATGGTCAACCTTCGCAGCGCCAATACTGCAGGGACTTAGGTTGGCTGCTAACAAGGCTAGGTGACCCTGCATACAGAAGCAGGCGTTTCCCTTTGGAAGCTTGCATCCCGGTTTCTTAGGGGCTGCTTGCAAGACCCTGCAATTGCTCAGCATCTATCCTCTGCCCCTACGCCTGGTTAGGAAGCGAGTGTTTTAGCCTGAGAAGCAGGGCTCCTGCAACTCTGGAGGAGAGCTAATCCTGCAGCCCACGTTCGTCCTGGGAAACCGCAAGGCGACCCTTGGCCTCAGTGTAGTGGTGACATTGCCGCCAGACAGGTCTTGCCTGCCGCGGTTTCCATGAGTTCTCCACCGTTTTCGGGCTTCAATGGAGAGCGAGGAGAGCTGTCGGCTCTCACAGAACTCTGGCCTCCGCACCGTTTGCCATGCAACTGCACTCAAGACCACACGTCTCCTCCCGACCTGCTGAGAAACAGGCATCCGTGTAGGCCCTTGTTATCATTTCCTGGCCTGCAGAGTCCAAGGCGACACACTGTCCTCTTGCTTGGAAACCTACGTTCCCACAGCTTGCCAAACGCTACCGAAGGCAGTCCTAACCAGTCTCGTGTGCTGCGCAACTTTGATTCAGTTACGAAAAGCCACCTGCATTGAGGTGAACACTCTGCTCAGCGCTCTTTCCGGGAGCTCACAGTTGCCCCCTCTCTAGGTTAGGGAGGATGTCGAGGTGAGGTCCAAACTGAGCAAAGAGCACAATTCCTCACGTTACACCGGTAGTCGTCGTAAGAGGAATTGCCAACTACGCCTGGCTAAGGCCTTCCCTGTGTTAAGGAACCAGCCACACTTAGACACCTTTAAAGGAAAATTTATTCAGCGAAGTTCCCATTGTGTGGCGATGGTCAACCTTCGCAGCGCCAATACTGCAGGGACTTAGGTTGGCTGCTCACAAGGCTAGGTGACCCTGCATACAGAAGCAGGCGTTTCCCTTTGGAAGCTTGGATCCCGGTTGCTTAGGGGCTGCTTGCAAGACCCTGCTATTGCCCAGCATCTATCCTTTGCCCCTACGCCTGGTTAGGAAGCGAGTATTTTAGCCTGAGAAGCAGGGCTCTTGCAACTCTGGAGGAGAGCTAATCCTGCAGCCCACGTTCGTCCTGGAAAACCGCAAGGCGACCCTTGGCCTCAAGGTAGGGGCGAAATTGCCGTCGGACAGATCTTGCCTGCCGCGGTTTCCATGAGTTCTCCACCGTTTTTGGGCTTCAATGGAGAGCGAGGAGAGCTGTCGGCTCTCATAGAACTCTGGCCTCCGCACCGTTTGCCATGCAACTTCACTCAAGACCACACGTCTCCTCCCGCCCTGCTGAGAAACAGGCCGCCGTGTAGGACCACTGTAACACTTCTTGGCATGTAGACTCCAAGGCGACACACTGCCCTTTTCCTTGGAGAACTACGGTGCCCCAGCTTGCCAACGCTCATGAAGGCAGTCCGAGCCCGTCTCATGTGCTGGGCCACTTGCATTCAGGGAGGAAAAGCCACCGGCATTGAGGTGAACACTCTGCTCAGCGGTCTTTCCGGGAGCTCACAATTGCCGCCTCTCTAGGTTAAGCAGGAAGTCGTAGTGAGGACCAACCTGAGCAAAGAGCACAATTCCTCACGTTACACCGGTAGTCGTCGTAAGAGGAATTGCCAACTACGCCTGGCTAAGGCCTTCCCTGTGTTAAGGAACCAGCCACACTTAGACGCCTTTAAAGGAAAATTTATTCAGCGAAGTTCCCATTGTGTGGCGATGGTCAACCTTCGCAGCGCCAATACTGCAGGGACTTAGGTTGGCTGCTAACAAGGCTAGGTGACCCTACATACAGAAGCAGGCGTTTCCCTTTGGAAGCTTGCATCCCGGTTTCTTAGGGGCTGCTTCCAAGACCCTGCAATTGCTCAGCATCTATCCTCTTCCCCTACGCCTGGTTAGGAAGCGAGTATTTTAGCCTGAGAAGCAGGGCTCTTGCAACTCTGGAGGAGAGCTAATCCTGCAGTCCACGTTCGTCCTAGGAAACCGCAAGGTGACCCTTGGCCTCAGTGTAGTGGTGACATTGCCGCCAGACAGGTCTTGCCTGCCGCGGTTTCCATGAGTTCTCCACCGTTTTCGGGCTTCAATGGAGAGCGAGGAGAGCTGTCGGCTCTCACAGAACTCTGGCCTCCGCACCGTTTGCCATGCAACTGCACTCAAGACCACACGTCTCCTCCCGACCTGCTGAGAAACAGGCCGCCGTGTAGGCCCTTGTTATCATTTCCTGGCCTGCAGAGTCCAAGGCGACACACTGTCCTCCTGCTTGGAAATCTACGTTCCCACAGCTTGCCAAACGCTACCGAAGGCAGTCCTAACCAGTCTCGTGTGCTGCGCAACTTTGATTCAGTTACGAAAAGCCACCTGCATTGAGGTGAACACTCTGCTCAGCGCTCTTTCCGGGAGCTCACAGTTGCCCCCTCTCTAGGTTAGGCAGGATGTCGAGGTGAGGTCCAAACTGAGCAAAGAGCACAATTGCTCACGTTGCCGTGGTAGTCGTCGTAAGAGGCATTGCCTACTACGCCTTGCTAAAGTCTTTCTTCTGTTAGGGAAGTCGCCACACTGAGACACCTGTCAAGGAAAATTTATTCAGCGGAGTTCCCATTGTTTGGCGATGGTCAACCTTCGCTGTGCCAATACTGCAGGGACTTAGGTTGGCTGCTCACAAGGCTAGGTGATCCTGCATACAGAAGCAGGCGTTTCCCTTTGGAAGCTTGCATCTCGGTTTCTTAGGGGCTGCTTCCAAGGCCCTGCATTTGCTCAGCATCTATCCTCTGCCCCTACGCCTGGTTAGGAAGCGAGTATTTTAGCCTGAGAAGCAGGGCTCCTGCAACTCTGGAGAAGAGCTAATCCTGCAGCCCACGTTCGTCCTGGGAAACCGCAAGGCAACCCTTGGCCTCAGTGTAGTGGTGACATTGCCGCCAGACAGGTCTTTCCTGCCGCGGTTTCCATGAGTTCTCCACCGTTTTCGGGCTTCAATGGAGAGCGAGGAGAGCTGTCGGCTCTCACAGAACTCTGGCCTCCGCACCGTTTGTCATGCAACTGCACTCAAGACCACACGTCTCCTCCCGGCCTGCTGAGAAACAGGCCGCCGTGTAGGACCACTGTAACACTTCTTGGCATGTAGACTCCAAGGCGACACACTGCCCTTTTCCTTGGAAAACTACGGTGCCCCAGCTTGCCAACGCTCATGAAGGCAGTCCGAGCCCATCTCATGTGCTGGGCCACTTGCATTCAGGGAGGAAAAGCCACCGGCATTGAGGTGAACACTCTGCTCAGCGTTCTTTCCGGGAGCTCACAATTGCCGCCTCTCTAGGTTAAGCAGGAAGTCGTAGTGAGGACCAACCTGAGCAAAGAGCACAATTCCTCACGTTACACCGGTAGTCGTCGTAAGAGGAATTGCCAACTACGCCTGGCCAAGGCCTTCCCTGTGTTAAGGAACCAGCCACACTTAGATGCCTTTAAAGGAAAATTTATTCAGCGAAGTTCCCATTGTGTGGCGATGGTCAACCTTCGCAGCGCCAATACTGCAGGGACTTAGGTTGGCTGCTCACAAGGCTAGGTGACCCTACATACAGAAGCAGGCATTTCCCTTTGGAAGCTTGCATCCCGGTTTCTTAGGGGCTGCTTCCAAGACCCTGCAATTGCTCAGCATCTATCCTCTGCCCCTACGCCTGGTTAGGAAGCGAGTGTTTTAGCCTGAGAAGCAGGGCTCCTGCAACTCTGGAGGAGAGCTAATCCTGCAGCCCACGTTCGTCCTGGGAAACCGCAAGGCGACCCTTGGCCTCAGTGTAGTGGTGACATTGCCGCCAGACAGGTCTTGCCTGCCACGGTTTCCATGAGTTCTCCACCGTTTTCGGGCTTCAATGGAGAGCGAGGAGAGCTGTCGGCTCTCACAGAACTCTGGCCTCCGCACCGTTTGCCATGCAACTGCACTCAAGACCACACGTCTCCTCCCGACCTGCTGAGAAACAGGCATCCGTGTAGGCCCTTGTTATCATTTCCTGGCCTGCAGAGTCCAAGGCGACACACTGTCCTCTTGCTTGGAAACCTACGTTCCCACAGCTTGCCAAACGCTACCGAAGGCAGTCCTAACCAGTCTCGTGTGCTGCGCAACTTTGATTCAGTTACGAAAAGCCACCTGCATTGAGGTGAACACTCTGCTCAGCGCTCTTTCCGGGAGCTCACAGTTGCCCCCTCTCTAGGTTAGGGAGGATGTCGAGGTGAGGTCCAAACTGAGCAAAGAGCACAATTCCTCACGTTACACCGGTAGTCGTCGTAAGAGGAATTGCCAACTACGCCTGGCTAAGGCCTTCCCTGTGTTAAGGAACCAGCCACACTTAGACGCCTTTAAAGGAAAATTTATTCAGCGAAGTTCCCATTGTGTGGCGATGGTCAACCTTCGCAGCGCCAATACTGCAGGGACTTAGGTTGGCTGCTCACAAGGCTAGGTGACCCTGCATACAGAAGCAGGCGTTTCCCTTTGGAAGCTTGGATCCCGGTTGCTTAGGGGCTGCTTGCAAGACCCTGCTATTGCCCAGCATCTATCCTTTGCCCCTACGCCTGGGTAGGAAGCGAGTATTTTAGCCTGAGAAGCAGGGCTCCTGCAACTCTGGAGGAGAGCTAATCCTGCAGCCCACGTTCGTCCTGGAAAACCGCAAGGCGACACTTGGCCTCAAGGTAGGGGCGAAATTGCCGTCGGAGAGGTCTTGCCTGCCGCGGTTTCCATGAGTTCTCCACCGTTTTTGGGCTTCAACGGAGAGCGAGGAGAGCTGTCGGCTCTCACAGAACTCTGGCCTCCGCACCGTTTGCCATGCAACTGCACTCAAGACCACACGTCTCCTCCCGGCCTGCTGAGAAACAGGCCGCCGTGTAGGACCACTGTAACACTTCTTGGCATGTAGACTCCAAGGCGACACACTGCCCTTTTCCTTGGAGAACTACGGTGCCCCAGCTTGCCAACGCTCATGAAGGCAGTCCGAGCCCGTCTCATGTGCTGGGCCACTAGCATTCAGGGAGGAAAAGCCACCGGCATTGAGGTGAACACTCTGCTCAGCGTCCTTTCCGGAAGCTCACAGTTGCCCCCTCTCTAGGTTAGGGAGGATGTCGAGGTGAGGTCCAAACTGAGCAAAGAGCACAATTCCTCACGTTACACCGGTAGTCGTCGTAAGAGGAATTGCCAACTACGCCTGGCTAAGGCCTTCCCTGTGTTAAGGAACCAGCCACACTTAGACGCCTTTAAAGGAACATTTATTCAGCGAAGTTCCCATTGTGTGGCGATGGTCAACCTTCGCAGCGCCAATACTGCAGGGACTTAGGTTGGCTGCTCACAAGGCTAGGTGACCCTGCATACAGAAGCAGGCGTTTCCCTTTGGAAGCTTGGATCCCGGTTGCTTAGGGGCTGCTTGCAAGACCCTGCTATTGCCCAGCATCTATCCTTTGCCCCTACGCCTGGGTAGGAAGCGAGTATTTTAGCCTGAGAAGCAGGGCTCTTGCAACTCTGGAGGAGAGCTAATCCTGCAGCCCACGTTCGTCCTGGAAATCCGCAAGGCGACACTTGGCCTCAAGGTAGGGGCGAAATTGCCGTCGCACAGGTCTTGCCTGCCGCGGTTTCCATGAGTTCTCCACCGTTTTCGGGCTTCAATGGAGAGCGAGGAGAGCTGTCGGCTCTCACAGAACTCTGGCCTCCGCACCGTTTGCCATGCAACTGCACTCAAGACCACACGTCTCCTCCCGGCCTGCTGAGAAACAGGCCGCCGTGTAGGACCACTGTAACACTTCTTGGCATGTAGACTCCAAGGCGACACACTGCCCTTTTCCTTGGAAAACTACGGTGCCCCAGCTTGCCAACGCTCATGAAGGCAGTCCGAGCCCGTCTCATGTGCTGGGCCACTTGCATTCAGGGAGGAAAAGCCACCGGCATTGAGGTGAACACTCTGCTCAGCGTTCTTTCCGGGAGCTCACAATTGCCGCCTCTCTAGGTTAAGCAGGAAGTCGTAGTGAGGACCAACCTGAGCAAAGAGCACAATTCCTCACGTTACACCGGTAGTCGTCGTAAGAGGAATTGCCAACTACGCCTGGCCAAGGCCTTCCCTGTGTTAAGGAACCAGCCACACTTAGATGCCTTTAAAGGAAAATTTATTCAGCGAAGTTCCCATTGTGTGGCGATGGTCAACCTTCGCAGCGCCAATACTGCAGGGACTTAGGTTGGCTGCTAACAAGGCTAGGTGACCCTACATACAGAAGCAGGCGTTTCCCTTTGGAAGCTTGCATCCCGGTTTCTTAGGGGCTGCTTCCAAGACCCTGCAATTGCTCAGCATCTATCCTCTGCCCCTACGCCTGGTTAGGAAGCGAGTGTTTTAGCCTGAGAAGCAGGGCTCCTGCAACTCTGGAGGAGAGCTAATCCTGCAGCCCACGTTCGTCCTGGGAAACCGCAAGGCGACCCTTGGCCTCAGTGTAGTGGTGACATTGCCGCCAGACAGGTCTTGCCTGCAACGGTTTCCATGAGTTCTCCACCGTTTTCGGGCTTCAATGGAGAGCGAGGAGAGCTGTCGGCTCTCACAGAACTCTGGCCTCCGCACCGTTTGCCATGCAACTGCACTCAAGACCACACGTCTCCTCCCGACCTGCTGAGAAACAGGCATCCGTGTAGGCCCTTGTTATCATTTCCTGGCCTGCAGAGTCCAAGGCGACACACTGTCCTCTTGCTTGGAAACCTACGTTCCCACAGCTTGCCAAACGCTACCGAAGGCAGTCCTAACCAGTCTCGTGTGCTGCGCAACTTTGATTCAGTTACGAAAAGCCACCTGCATTGAGGTGAACACTCTGCTCAGCGCTCTTTCCGGGAGCTCACAGTTGCCCCCTCTCTAGGTTAGGGAGGATGTCGAGGTGAGGTCCAAACTGAGCAAAGAGCACAATTCCTCACGTTACACCGGTAGTCGTCGTAAGAGGAATTGCCAACTACGCCTGGCTAAGGCCTTCCCTGTGTTAAGGAACCAGCCACACTTAGACACCTTTAAAGGAAAATTTATTCAGCGAAGTTCCCATTGTGTGGCGATGGTCAACCTTCGCTGTGCCAATACTGCAGGGACTTAGGTTGGCTGCTCACAAGGCTAGGTGACCCTGCATACAGAAGCAGGCGTTTCCCTTTGGAAGCTTGGATCTCGGTTGCTTAGGGGCTGCTTGCAAGACCCTGCTATTGCCCAGCATCTATCCTTTGCCCCTACGCCTGGTTAGGAAGCGAGTATTTTAGCCTGAGAAGCAGGGCTCTTGCAACTCTGGAGGAGAGCTAATCCTGCAGCCCACGTTCGTCCTGGAAAACCGCAAGGCGACCCTTGGCCTCAGGGTAGGGGCGAAATTGCCGTCGGACAGATCTTGCCTGCCGCGGTTTCCATGAGTTCTCCACCGTTTTCGGGCTTCAATGGAGAGCGAGGAGAGCTGTCGGCTCTCACAGAACTCTGGCCTCCGCACCGTTTGCCATGCAACTTCACTCAAGACCACACGTCTCCTCCCGCCCTGCTGAGAAACAGGCCGCCGTGTAGGACCACTGTAACACTTCTTGGCATGTAGACTCCAAGTCGACACACTGCCCTTTTCCTTGGAGAACTACGGTGCCCCAGCTTGCCAACGCTCATGAAGGCAGTCCGAGCCCGTCTCATGTGCTGGGCCACTTGCATTCAGGGAGGAAAAGCCACCGGCATTGAGGTGAACACTCTGCTCAGCGTCCTTTCCGGGAGCTCACAATTGCCGCCTCTCTAGGTTAAGCAGGAAGTCGTAGTGAGGACCAACCTGAGCAAAGAGCACAATTCCTCACGTTACACCGGTAGTCGTCGTAAGAGGAATTGCCAACTACGCCTGGCTAAGGCCTTCCCTGTGTTAAGGAACCAGCCACACTTAGATGCCTTTAAAGGAAAATTTATTCAGCGAAGTTCCCATTGTGTGGCGATGGTCAACCTTCGCAGCGCCAATACTGCAGGGACTTAGGTTGGCTGCTAACAAGGCTAGGTGACCCTGCATACAGAAGCAGGCGTTTCCCTTTGGAAGCTTGCATCCCGGTTTCTTAGGGGCTGCTTCCAAGACCCTGCAATTGCTCAACATCTATCCTCTTCCCCTACGCCTGGTTAGGAAGCGAGTATTTTAGCCTGAGAAGCAGGGCTCCTGCAACTCTGGAGGAGAGCTAATCCTGCAGCCCACGTTCGTCCTAGGAAACCGCAAGGTGACCCTTGGCCTCAGTGTAGTGGTGACATTGCCGCCAGACAGGTCTTGCCTGCCGCGGTTTCCATGAGTTCTCCACCGTTTTCGGGCTTCAATGGAGAGCGAGGAGAGCTGTCGGCTCTCACAGAACTCTGGCCTCCGCACCGTTTGCCATGCAACTGCACTCAAGGACACACGTCTCCTCCCGACCTGCTGAGAAACAGGCATCCGTGTAGGCCCTTGTTATCATTTCCTGGCCTGCAGAGTCCAAGGCGACACACTGTCCTCTTGCTTGGACACCTACGTTCCCACAGCTTGCCAAACGCTACCGAAGGCAGTCCTAACCAGTCTCGTGTGCTGCGCAACTTTGATTCAGTTACGAAAAGCCACCTGCATTGAGGTGAACACTCTGCTCAGCGCTCTTTCCGGGAGCTCACAGTTGCCCCCTCTCTAGGTTAGGGAGGATGTCGAGGTGAGGTCCAAACTGAGCAAAGAGCACAATTCCTCACGTTACACCGGTAGTCGTCGTAAGAGGAATTGCCAACTACGCCTGGCTAAGGCCTTCCCTGTGTTAAGGAACCAGCCACACTTAGACACCTTTAAAGGAAAATTTATTCAGCGAAGTTCCCATTGTGTGGCGATGGTCAACCTTCGCAGCGCCAATACTGCAGGGACTTAGGTTGGCTGCTCACAAGGCTAGGTGACCCTGCATACAGAAGCAGGCGTTTCCCTTTGGAAGCTTGGATCTCGGTTGCTTAGGGGCTGCTTGCAAGACCCTGCTATTGCCCAGCATCTATCCTTTGCCCCTACGCCTGGTTAGGAAGCGAGTATTTTAGCCTGAGAAGCAGGGCTCTTGCAACTCTGGAGGAGAGCTAATCCTGCAGCCCACGTTCGTCCTGGAAAACCGCAAGGCGACCCTTGGCCTCAGGGTAGGGGCGAAATTGCCGTCGGACAGATCTTGCCTGCCGCGGTTTCCATGAGTTCTCCACCGTTTTCGGGCTTCAATGGAGAGCGAGGAGAGCTGTCGGCTCTCACAGAACTCTGGCCTCCGCACCGTTTGCCATGCAACTTCACTCAAGACCACACGTCTCCTCCCGCCCTGCTGAGAAACAGGCCGCCGTGTAGGACCACTGTAACACTTCTTGGCATGTAGACTCCAAGTCGACACACTGCCCTTTTCCTTGGAGAACTACGGTGCCCCAGCTTGCCAACGCTCATGAAGGCAGTCCGAGCCCGTCTCATGTGCTGGGCCACTTGCATTCAGGGAGGAAAAGCCACCGGCATTGAGGTGAACACTCTGCTCAGCGTCCTTTCCGGGAGCTCACAATTGCCGCCTCTCTAGGTTAAGCAGGAAGTCGTAGTGAGGACCAACCTGAGCAAAGAGCACAATTCCTCACGTTACACCGGTAGTTGTCGTAAGAGGAATTGCCAACTACGCCTGGCTAAGGCCTTCCCTGTGTTAAGGAACCAGCCACACTTAGATGCCTTTAAAGGAAAATTTATTCAGCGAAGTTCCCATTGTGTGGCGATGGTCAACCTTCGCAGCGCCAATACTGCAGGGACTTAGGTTGGCTGCTAACAAGGCTAGGTGACCCTGCATACAGAAGCAGGCGTTTCCCTTTGGAAGCTTGCATCCCGGTTTCTTAGGGGCTGCTTCCAAGACCCTGCAATTGCTCAACATCTATCCTCTTCCCCTACGCCTGGTTAGGAAGCGAGTATTTTAGCCTGAGAAGCAGGGCTCCTGCAACTCTGGAGGAGAGCTAATCCTGCAGCCCACGTTCGTCCTAGGAAACCGCAAGGTGACCCTTGGCCTCAGTGTAGTGGTGACATTGCCGCCAGACAGGTCTTGCCTGCCGCTGTTTCCATGAGTTCTCCACCGTTTTCGGGCTTCAATGGAGAGCGAGGAGAGCTGTCGGCTCTCACAGAACTCTGGCCTCCGCACCGTTTGCCATGCAACTGCACTCAAGGCCACACGTCTCCTCCCGACCTGCTGAGAAACAGGCATCCGTGTAGGCCCTTGTTATCATTTCCTGGCCTGCAGAGTCCAAGGCGACACACTGTCCTCTTGCTTGGACACCTACGTTCCCACAGCTTGCCAAACGCTACCGAAGGCAGTCCTAACCAGTCTCGTGTGCTGCGCAACTTTGATTCAGTTACGAAAAGCCACCTGCATTGAGGTGAACACTCTGCTCAGCGCTCTTTCCGGGAGCTCACAGTTGCCCCCTCTCTAGGTTAGGGAGGATGTCGAGGTGAGGTCCAAACTGAGCAAAGAGCACAATTGCTCACGTTGCCGTGGTAGTCGTCGGAAGAGGCATTGACTACTACGCCTTGCTAAAGTCTTTCTTCTGTTAGGGAAGTCGCCACACTGAGACACCTGTCAAGGAAAATTTATTCAGCGGAGTTCCCATTGTTTGGCGATGGTCAACCTTCGCTGTGCCAATACTGCAGGGACGTAGGTTGGCTGCTCACAAGGCTAGGTGATCCTGCATACAGAAGCAGGCGTTTCCCTTTGGAAGCTTGCATCTCGGTTTCTTAGCGGCTGCTTCCAAGGCCCTGCATTTGCTCAGCATCTATCCTCTGCCCCTACGCCTGGTTAGGAAGCGAGTATTTTAGCCTGAGAAGCAGGGCTCCTGCAACTCTGGAGAAGAGCTAATCCTGCAGCCCACGTTCGTCCTGGGAAACCGCAAGGCAACCCTTGGCCTCAGTGTAGTGGTGACATTGCCGCCAGACAGGTCTTGCCTGCCGCGGTTTCCATGAGTTCTCCACCGTTTTCGGGCTTCAATGGAGAGCGAGGAGAGCTGTCGGCTCTCACAGAACTCTGGCCTCCGCACCGTTTGCCATGCAACTGCACTCAAGACCACATGTCTCCTCCCGACCTGCTGAGAAACAGGCCGCCGTGTAGGCCCTTGTTATCATTTCCTGGCCTGCAGAGTCCAAGGCGACACACTGTCCTCTTGCTTGGAAATCTACGTTCCCACAGCTTGCCAAACGCTACCGAAGGCAGTCCTAACCAGTCTCGTGTGCTGCGCAACTTTGATTCAGTTACGAAAAGCCACCTGCATTGAGGTGAACACTCTGCTCAGCGCTCTTTCCGGGAGCTCACAGTTGCCCCCTCTCTAGGTTAGGCAGGATGTCGAGGTGAGGTCCAAACTGAGCAAAGAGCACAATTGCTCACGTTGCCGTGGTAGTCGTCGTAAGAGGCATTGCCTACTACGCCTTGCTAAAGTCTTTCTTCTGTTAGGGAAGTCGCCACACTGAGACACCTGTCAAGGAAAATTTATTCAGCGGAGTTCCCATTGTTTGGCGATGGTCAACCTTCGCTGTGCCAATACTGCAGGGACTTAGGTTGGCTGCTCACAAGGCTAGGTGATCCTGCATACAGAAGCAGGCGTTTCCCTTTGGAAGCTTGCATCTCGGTTTCTTAGGGGCTGCTTCCAAGGCCCTGCATTTGCTCAGCATCTATCCTCTGCCCCTACGCCTGGTTAGGAAGCGAGTATTTTAGCCTGAGAAGCAGGGCTCCTGCAACTCTGGAGAAGAGCTAATCCTGCAGCCCACGTTCGTCCTGGGAAACCGCAAGGCAACCCTTGGCCTCAGTGTAGTGGTGACATTGCCGCCAGACAGGTCTTGCCTGCCGCGGTTTCCATGAGTTCTCCACCGTTTTCGGGCTTCAATGGAGAGCGAGGAGAGCTGTCGGCTCTCACAGAACTCTGGCCTCCGCACCGTTTGTCATGCAACTGCACTCAAGACCACACGTCTCCTCCCGGCCTGCTGAGAAACAGGCCGCCGTGTAGGACCACTGTAACACTTCTTGGCATGTAGACTCCAAGGCGACACACTGCCCTTTTCCTTGGAAAACTACGGTGCCCCAGCTTGCCAACGCTCATGAAGGCAGTCCGAGCCCATCTCATGTGCTGGGCCACTTGCATTCAGGGAGGAAAAGCCACCGGCATTGAGGTGAACACTCTGCTCAGCGTTCTTTCCGGGAGCTCACAATTGCCGCCTCTCTAGGTTAAGCAGGAAGTCGTAGTGAGGACCAACCTGAGCAAAGAGCACAATTCCTCACGTTACACCGGTAGTCGTCGTAAGAGGAATTGCCAACTACGCCTGGCCAAGGCCTTCCCTGTGTTAAGGAACCAGCCACACTTAGATGCCTTTAAAGGAAAATTTATTCAGCGAAGTTCCCATTGTGTGGCGATGGTCAACCTTCGCAGCGCCAATACTGCAGGGACTTAGGTTGGCTGCTAACAAGGCTAGGTGACCCTGCATACAGAAGCAGGCGTTTCCCTTTGGAAGCTTGCATCCCGGTTTCTTAGGGGCTGCTTCCAAGACCCTGCAATTGCTCAGCATCTATCCTCTGCCCCTACGCCTGGTTAGGAAGCGAGTGTTTTAGCCTGAGAAGCAGGGCTCCTGCAACTCTGGAGGAGAGCTAATCCTGCAGCCCACGTTCGTCCTGGGAAACCGCAAGGCGACCCTTGGCCTCAGTGTAGTGGTGACATTGCCGCCAGACAGGTCTTGCCTGCCGCGGTTTCCATGAGTTCTCCACCGTTTTCGGGCTTCAATGGAGAGCGAGGAGAGCTGTCGGCTCTCACAGAACTCTGGCCTCCGCACCGTTTGCCATGCAACTGCACTCAAGACCACACGTCTCCTCCCGACCTGCTGAGAAACAGGCATCCGTGTAGGCCCTTGTTATCATTTCCTGGCCTGCAGAGTCGAAGGCGACACACTGTCCTCTTGCTTGGAAACCTACGTTCCCACAGCTTGCCAAACGCTACCGAAGGCAGTCCTAACCAGTCTCGTGTGCTGCGCAACTTTGATTCAGCTACGAAAAGCCACCTGCATTGAGGTGAACACTCTGCTCAGCGCTCTTTCCGGGAGCTCACAGTTGCCCCCTCTCTAGGTTAGGGAGGATGTCGAGGTGAGGTCCAAACTGAGCAAAGAGCACAATTCCTCACGTTACACCGGTAGTCGTCGTAAGAGGAATTGCCAACTACGCCTGGCTAAGGCCTTCCCTGTGTTAAGGAACCAGCCACACTTAGACGCCTTTAAAGGAAAATTTATTCAGCGAAGTTCCCATTGTGTGGCGATGGTCAACCTTCGCAGCGCCAATACTGCAGGGACTTAGGTTGGCTGCTCAGAAGGCTAGGTGACCCTGCATACAGAAGCAGGCGTTTCCCTTTGGAAGCTTGGATCCCGGTTGCTTAGGGGCTGCTTGCAAGACCCTGCTATTGCCCAGCATCTATCCTTTGCCCCTACGCCTGGGTAGGAAGCGAGTATTTTAGCCTGAGAAGCAGGGCTCTTGCAACTCTGGAGGAGAGCTAATCCTGCAGCCCACGTTCGTCCTGGAAAACCGCAAGGCGACACTTGGCCTCAAGGTAGGGGCGAAATTGCCGTCGGAGAGGTCTTGCCTGCCGCGGTTTCCATGAGTTCTCCACCGTTTTTGGGCTTCAACGGAGAGCGAGGAGAACTGTCGGCTCTCACAGAACTCTGGCCTCCGCACCGTTTGCCATGCAACTGCACTCAAGACCACACGTCTCCTCCCGGCCTGCTGAGAAACAGGCCGCCGTGTAGGACCACTGTAACACTTCTTGGCATTTAGACTCCAAGGCGACACACTGCCCTTTTCCTTGGAGAACTACGGTGCCCCAGCTTGCCAACGCTCATGAAGGCAGTCCGAGCCCGTCTCATGTGCTGGGCCACTTGCATTCAGGGAGGAAAAGCCACCGGCATTGAGGTGAACACTCTGCTCAGCGTCCTTTCCGGGAGCTCACAATTGCCGCCTCTCTAGGTTAAGCAGGAAGTCGTAGTGAGGACCAACCTGAGCAAAGAGCACAATTCCTCACGTTACACCGGTAGTCGTCGTAAGAGGAATTGCCAACTACGCCTGGCTAAGGCCTTCCCTGTGTTAAGGAACCAGCCACACTTAGATGCCTTTAAAGGAAAATTTATTCAGCGAAGTTCCCATTGTGTGGCGATGGTCAACCTTCGCAGCGCCAATACTGCAGGGACTTAGGTTGGCTGCTAACAAGGCTAGGTGACCCTGCATACAGAAGCAGGCGTTTCCCTTTGGAAGCTTGCATCCCGGTTTCTTAGGGGCTGCTTCCAAGACCCTGCAATTGCTCAGCATCTATCCTCTGCCCCTACGCCTGGTTAGGAAGCGAGTGTTTTAGCCTGAGAAGCAGGGCTCCTGCAACTCTGGAGGAGAGCTAATCCTGCAGCCCACGTTCGTCCTGGGAAACCGCAAGGCGACCCTTGGCCTCAGTGTAGTGGTGACATTGCCGCCAGACAGGTCTTGCCTGCCGCGGTTTCCATGAGTTCTCCACCGTTTTCGGGCTTCAATGGAGAGCGAGGAGAGCTGTCGGCTCTCACAGAACTCTGGCCTCCGCACCGTTTGCCATGCAACTGCACTCAAGACCACACGTCTCCTCCCGACCTGCTGAGAAACAGGCCGCCGTGTAGGCCCTTGTTATCATTTCCTGGCCTGCAGAGTCCAAGGCGACACACTGTCCTCTTGCTTGGAAAGCTACGTTCCCACAGCTTGCCAAACGCTACCGAAGGCAGTCCTAACCAGTCTCGTGTGCTGCGCAACTTTGATTCAGTTACGAAAAGCCACCTGCATTGAGGTGAACACTCTGCTCAGCGCTCTTTCCGGGAGCTCACAGTTGCCCCCTCTCTAGGTTAGGCAGGATGTCGAGGTGAGGTCCAAACTGAGCAAAGAGCACAATTGCTCACGTTGCCGTGGTAGTCGTCGTAAGAGGCATTGCCTACTACGCCTTGCTAAAGTCTTTCTTCTGTTAGGGAAGTCGCCACACTGAGACACCTGTCAAGGAAAATTTATTCAGCGGAGTTCCCATTGTTTGGCGATGGTCAACCTTCGCTGTGCCAATACTGCAGGGACTTAGGTTGGCTGCTCACAAGGCTAGGTGATCCTGCATACAGAAGCAGGCGTTTCCCTTTGGAAGCTTGCATCTCGGTTTCTTAGGGGCTGCTTCCAAGGCCCTGCATTTGCTCAGCATCTATCCTCTGCCCCTACGCCTGGTTAGGAAGCGAGTATTTTAGCCTGAGAAGCAGGGCTCCTGCAACTCTGGAGAAGAGCTAATCCTGCAGCCCACGTTCGTCCTGGGAAACCGCAAGGCAACCCTTGGCCTCAGTGTAGTGGTGACATTGCCGCCAGACAGGTCTTGCCTGCCGCGGTTTCCATGAGTTCTCCACCGTTTTCGGGCTTCAGTGGAGAGCGAGGAGAGCTGTCGGCTCTCACAGAACTCTGGCCTCCGCACCGTTTGTCATGCAACTGCACTCAAGACCACACGTCTCCTCCCGGCCTGCTGAGAAACAGGCCGCCGTGTAGGACCACTGTAACACTTCTTGGCATGTAGACTCCAAGGCGACACACTGCCCTTTTCCTTGGAAAACTACGGTGCCCCAGCTTGCCAACGCTCATGAAGGCAGTCCGAGCCCATCTCATGTGCTGGGCCACTTGCATTCAGGGAGGAAAAGCCACCGGCATTGAGGTGAACACTCTGCTCAGCGTTCTTTCCGGGAGCTCACAATTGCCGCCTCTCTAGGTTAAGCAGGAAGTCGTAGTGAGGACCAACCTGAGCAAAGAGCACAATTCCTCACGTTACACCGGTAGTCGTCGTAAGAGGAATTGCCAACTACGCCTGGCCAAGGCCTTCCCTGTGTTAAGGAACCAGCCACACTTAGATGCCTTTAAAGGAAAATTTATTCAGCGAAGTTCCCATTGTGTGGCGATGGTCAACCTTCGCAGCGCCAATACTGCAGGGACTTAGGTTGGCTGCTAACAAGGCTAGGTGACCCTGCATACAGAAGCAGGCGTTTCCCTTTGGAAGCTTGCATCCCGGTTTCTTAGGGGCTGCTTGCAAGACCCTGCAATTGCTCAGCATCTATCCTCTGCCCCTACGCCTGGTTAGGAAGCGAGTGTTTTAGCCTGAGAAGCAGGGCTCCTGCAACTCTGGAGGAGAGCTAATCCTGCAGCCCACGTTCGTCCTGGGAAACCGCAACGCGACCCTTGGCCTCAGTGTAGTGGTGACATTGCCGCCAGACAGGTCTTGCCTGCCGCGGTTTCCATGAGTTCTCCACCGTTTTCGGGCTTCAATGGAGAGCGAGGAGAGCTGTCGGCTCTCACAGAACTCTGGCCTCCGCACCGTTTGCCATGCAACTGCACTCAAGACCACACGTCTCCTCCCGACCTGCTGAGAAACAGGCATCCGTGTAGGCCCTTGTTATCATTTCCTGGCCTGCAGAGTCCAAGGCGACACACTGTCCTCTTGCTTGGAAACCTACGTTCCCACAGCTTGCCAAACGCTACCGAAGGCAGTCCTAACCAGTCTCGTGTGCTGCGCAACTTTGATTCAGTTACGAAAAGCCACCTGCATTGAGGTGAACACTCTGCTCAGCGCTCTTTCCGGGAGCTCACAGTTGCCCCCTCTCTAGGTTAGGGAGAATGTCGAGGTGAGGTCCAAACTGAGCAAAGAGCACAATTCCTCACGTTACACCGGTAGTCGTCGTAAGAGGAATTGCCAACTACGCCTGGCTAAGGCCTTCCCTGTGTTAAGGAACCAGCCACACTTAGACACCTTTAAAGGAAAATTTATTCAGCGAAGTTCCCATTGTGTGGCGATGGTCAACCTTCGCAGCGCCAATACTGCAGGGACTTAGGTTGGCTGCTCACAAGGCTAGGTGACCCTGCATACAGAAGCAGGCGTTTCCCTTTGGAAGCTTGGATCCCGGTTGCTTAGGGGCTGCTTGCAAGACCCTGCTATTGCCCAGCATCTATCCTTTGCCCATACGCCTGGTTAGGAAGCGAGTGTTTTAGCCTGAGAAGCAGGGCTCTTGCAACTCTGGAGGAGAGCTAATCCTGCAGCCCACGTTCGTCCTGGAAAACCGCAAGGCGACCCTTGGCCTCAAGGTAGGGGCGAAATTGCCGTCGGACAGATCTTGCCTGCCGCGGTTTCCATGAGTTCTCCACCGTTTTTGGGCTTCAATGGAGAGCGAGGAGAGCTGTCGGCTCTCACAGAACTCTGGCCTCCGCACCGTTTGCCATGGAACTGCACTCAAGACCACACGTCTCCTCCCGCCCTGCTGAGAAACAGGCCGCCGTGTAGGACCACTGTAACACTTCTTGGCATGTAGACTCCAAGGCGACACACTGCCCTTTTCCTTGGAGAACTACGGTGCCCCAGCTTGCCAACGCTCATGAAGGCAGTCCGAGCCCGTCTCATGTGCTGGGCCACTTGCATTCAGGGAGGAAAAGCCACCGGCATTGAGGTGAACACTCTGCTCAGCGTTCTTTCCGGGAGCTCACAATTGCCGCCTCTCTAGGTTAAGCAGGAAGTCGTAGTGAGGACCAACCTGAGCAAAGAGCACAATTCCTCACGTTACACCGGTAGTCGTCGTAAGAGGAATTGCCAACTACGCCTGGCTAAGGCCTTCCCTGTGTTAAGGAACCAGCCACACTTAGATGCCTTTAAAGGAAAATTTATTCAGCGAAGTTCCCATTGTGTGGCGATGGTCAACCTTCGCAGCGCCAATACTGCAGGGACTTAGGTTGGCTGCTAACAAGGCTAGGTGACCCTGCATACAGAAGCAGGCGTTTCCCTTTGGAAGCTTGCATCCCGGTTTCTTAGGGGCTGCTTCCAAGACCCTGAAATTGCTCAGCATCTATCCTCTTCCCCTACGCCTGGTTAGGAAGCGAGTATTTTAGCCTGAGAAGCAGGGCTCCTGCAACTCTGGAGGAGAGCTAATCCTGCAGCCCACGTTCGTCCTAGGAAACCGCAAGGTGACCCTTGGCCTCAGTGTAGTGGTGACATTGCCGCCAGACAGGTCTTGCCTGCCGCGGTTTCCATGAGTTCTCCACCGTTTTCGGGCTTCAATGGAGAGCGAGGAGAGCTGTCGGCTCTCACAGAACTCTGGCCTCCGCACCGTTTGCCATGCAACTGCACTCAAGACCACACGTCTCCTCCCGACCTGCTGAGAAACAGGCCGCCGTGTAGGCCCTTGTTATCATTTCCTGGCCTGCAGAGTCCAAGGCGACACACTGTCCTCCTGCTTGGAAATCTACGTTCCCACAGCTTGCCAAACGCTACCGAAGGCAGTCCTAACCAGTCTCGTGTGCTGCGCAACTTTGATTCAGTTACGAAAAGCCACCTGCATTGAGGTGAACACTCTGCTCAGCGCTCTTTCCGGGAGCTCACAGTTGCCCCCTCTCTAGGTTAGGGAGGATGTCGAGGTGAGGTTCAAACTGAGCAAAGAGCACAATTGCTCACGTTGCCGTGGTAGTCGTCGTAAGAGGCATTGCCTACTACGCCTTGCTAAAGTCTTTCTTCTGTTAGGGAAGTCGCCACACTGAGACACCTGTCAAGGAAAATTTATTCAGCGGAGTTCCCATTGTTTGGCGATGGTCAACCTTCGCTGTGCCAATACTGCAGGGACTTAGGTTGGCTGCTCACAAGGCTAGGTGATCCTGCATACAGAAGCAGGCGTTTCCCTTTGGAAGCTTGCATCTCGGTTTCTTAGGGGCTGCTTCCAAGGCCCTGCATTTGCTCAGCATCTATCCTCTGCCCCTACGCCTGGTTAGGAAGCGAGTATTTTAGCCTGAGAAGCAGGGCTCCTGCAACTCTGGAGAAGAGCTAATCCTGCAGCCCACGTTCGTCCTGGGAAACCGCAAGGCAACCCTTGGCCTCAGTGTAGTGGTGACATTGCCGCCAGACAGGTCTTGCCTGCCGCGGTTTCCATGAGTTCTCCACCGTTTTCGGGCTTCAATGGAGAGCGAGGAGAGCTGTCGGCTCTCACAGAACTCTGGCCTCCGCACCGTTTGTCATGCAACTGCACTCAAGACCACACGTCTCCTCCCGGCCTGCTGAGAAACAGGCCGCCGTGTAGGACCACTGTAACACTTCTTGGCATGTAGACTCCAAGGCGACACACTGCCCTTTTCCTTGGAAAACTACGGTGCCCCAGCTTGCCAACGCTCATGAAGGCAGTCCGAGCCCATCTCATGTGCTGGGCCACTTGCATTCAGGGAGGAAAAGCCACCGGCATTGAGGTGAACACTCTGCTCAGCGTTCTTTCCGGGAGCTCACAATTGCCGCCTCTCTAGGTTAAGCAGGAAGTCGTAGTGAGGACCAACCTGAGCAAAGAGCACAATTCCTCACGTTACACCGGTAGTCGTCGTAAGAGGAATTGCCAACTACGCCTGGCCAAGGCCTTCCCTGTG
This sequence comes from Lagenorhynchus albirostris, assembly GCF_949774975.1. Taxonomy (NCBI): domain Eukaryota; kingdom Metazoa; phylum Chordata; class Mammalia; order Artiodactyla; family Delphinidae; genus Lagenorhynchus; species Lagenorhynchus albirostris. Next base: position 119,522,005 of record NC_083100.1, on the reverse strand, counting down.
TTAAGGAACCAGCCACACTTAGATGCCTTTAAAGGAAAATTTATTCAGCGAAGTTCCCATTGTGTGGCGATGGTCAACCTTCGCAGCGCCAATACTGCAGGGACTTAGGTTGGCTGCTAACAAGGCTAGGTGACCCTACATACAGAAGCAGGCGTTTCCCTTTGGAAGCTTGCATCCCGGTTTCTTAGGGGCTGCTTCCAAGACCCTGCAATTGCTCAGCATCTATCCTCTGCCCCTACGCCTGGTTAGAAAGCGAGTGTTTTAGCCTGAGAAGCAGGGCTCCTGCAACTCTGGAGGAGAGCTAATCCTGCAGCCCACGTTCGTCCTGGGAAACCGCAAGGCGACCCTTGGCCTCAGTGTAGTGGTGACATTGCCGCCAGAGAGGTCTTGCCTGCCACGGTTTCCATGAGTTCTCCACCGTTTTCGGGCTTCAATGGAGAGCGAGGAGAGCTGTCGGCTCTCACAGAACTCTGGCCTCCGCACCGTTTGCCATGCAACTGCACTCAAGACCACACGTCTCCTCCCGACCTGCTGAGAAACAGGCATCCGTGTAGGCCCTTGTTATCATTTCCTGGCCTGCAGAGTCCAAGGCGACACACTGTCCTCTTGCTTGGAAATCTACGTTCCCACAGCTTGCCAAACGCTACCGAAGGCAGTCCTAACCAGTCTCGTGTGCTGCGCAACTTTGATTCAGTTACGAAAAGCCACCTGCATTGAGGTGAACACTCTGCTCAGCGCTCTTTCCGGGAGCTCACAGTTGCCCCCTCTCTAGGTTAGGGAGGATGTCGAGGTGAGGTCCAACCTGAGCAAAGAGCACAATTCCTCACGTTACACAGGTAGTCGTCGTAAGAGGAATTGCCAACTATGCCTGGCTAAGGCCTTCCCTGTGTTAAGGAACCAGCCACACTTAGACGCCTTTAAAGGAAAATTTATTCAGCGAAGTTCCCATTGTGTGGCGATGGTCAACCTTCGCAGCGCCAATACTGCAGGGACTTAGGTTGGCTGCTAACAAGGCTAGGTGACCCTGCATACAGAAGCAGGCCTTTCCCTTTGGAAGCTTGCATCCCGGTTTCTTAGGGGCTGCTTGCAAGACCCTGCAATTGCTCAGCATCTATCCTCTTCCCCTACGCCTGGTTAGGAAGCGAGTATTTTAGCCTGAGAAGCAGGGCTCTTGCAACTCTGGAGGGGAGCTAATCCTGCAGTCCACGTTCGTCCTAGGAAACCGCAAGGTGACCCTTGGCCTCAGTGTAGTGGTGACATTGCCGCCAGACAGGTCTTGCCTGCCGCGGTTTCCATGAGTTCTCCACCGTTTTCGGGCTTCAATGGAGAGCGAGGAGAGCTGTCGGCTCTCACAGAACTCTGGCCTCCGCACCGTTTGCCATGCAACTGCACTCAAGACCACACGTCTCCTCCCGACCTGCTGAGAAACAGGCCGCCGTGTAGGCCCTTGTTATCATTTCCTGGCCTGCAGAGTCCAAGGCGACACACTGTCCTCCTGCTTGGAAATCTACGTTCCCACAGCTTGCCAAACGCTATCGAAGGCAGTCCTAACCAGTCTCGTGTGCTGCGCAACTTTGATTCAGTTACGAAAAGCCACCTGCATTGAGGTGAACACTCTGCTCAGCGCTCTTTCCGGGAGCTCACAGTTGCCCCCTCTCTAGGTTAGGCAGGATGTCGAGGTGAGGTCCAAACTGAGCAAAGAGCACAATTGCTCACGTTGCCGTGGTAGTCGTCGTAAGAGGCATTGCCTACTACGCCTTGCTAAAGTCTTTCTTCTGTTAGGGAAGTCGCCACACTGAGACACCTGTCAAGGAAAATTTATTCAGCGGAGTTCCCATTGTTTGGCGATGGTCAACCTTCGCTGTGCCAATACTGCAGGGACTTAGGTTGGCTGCTCACAAGGCTAGGTGATCCTGCATACAGAAGCAGGCGTTTCCCTTTGGAAGCTTGCATCTCGGTTTCTTAGGGGCTGCTTCCAAGGCCCTGCATTTGCACAGCATCTATCCTCTGCCCCTACGCCTGGTTAGGAAGCGAGTATTTTAGCCTGAGAAGCAGGGCTCCTGCAACTCTGGAGAAGAGCTAATCCTGCAGCCCACGTTCGTCCTGGGAAACCGCAAGGCAACCCTTGGCCTCAGTGTAGTGGTGACATTGCCGCCAGACAGGTCTTGCCTGCCGCGGTTTCCATGAGTTCTCCACCGTTTTTGGGCTTCAACGGAGAGCGAGGAGAGCTGTCGGCTCTCACAGAACTCTGGCCTCCGCACCGTTTGCCATGCAACTGCACTCAAGACCACACGTCTCCTCCCGGCCTGCTGAGAAACAGGCCGCCGTGTAGGACCACTGTAACACTTCTTGGCATGTAGACTCCAAGGCGACACACTGCCCTTTTCCTTGGAGAACTACGGTGCCCCAGCTTGCCAACGCTCATGAAGGCAGTCCGAGCCCGTCTCATGTGCTGGGCCACTTGCATTCAGGGAGGAAAAGCCACCGGCATTGAGGTGAACACTCTGCTCAGCGGTCTTTCCGGGAGCTCACAATTGCCGCCTCTCTAGGTTAAGCAGGAAGTCGTAGTGAGGACCAACCTGAGCAAAGAGCACAATTCCTCACGTTACACCGGTAGTCGTCGTAAGAGGAATTGCCAACTACGCCTGGCTAAGGCCTTCCCTGTGTTAAGGAACCAGCCACACTTAGATGCCTTTAAAGGAACATTTATTCAGCGAAGTTCCCATTGTGTGGCGATGGTCAACCTTCGCAGCGCCAATACTGCAGGGACTTAGGTTGGCTGCTAACAAGGCTAGGTGACCCTGCATACAGAAGCAGGCGTTTCCCTTTGGAAGCTTGCATCCCGGTTTCTTAGGGGCTGCTTGCAAGACCCTGCAATTGCTCAGCATCTATCCTCTGCCCCTACACCTGGTTAGGAAGCGAGTGTTTTAGCCTGAGAAGCAGGGCTCCTGCAACTCTGGAGGAGAGCTAATCCTGCAGCCCACGTTCGTCCTGGGAAACCGCAAGGCGACCCTTGGCCTCAGTGTAGTGGTGACATTGCCGCCAGACAGGTCTTGCCTGCCGCGGTTTCCATGAGTTCTCCACCGTTTTCGGGCTTCAATGGAGAGCGAGGAGAGCTGTCGGCTCTCACAGAACTCTGGCCTCCGCACCGTTTGCCATGCAACTGCACTCAAGACCACACGTCTCCTCCCGACCTGCTGAGAAACAGGCATCCGTGTAGGCCCTTGTTATCATTTCCTGGCCTGCAGAGTCCAAGGCGACACACTGTCCTCTTGCTTGGAAACCTACGTTCCCACAGCTTGCCAAACGCTACCGAAGGCAGTCCTAACCAGTCTCGTGTGCTGCGCAACTTTGATTCAGTTACGAAAAGCCACCTGCATTGAGGTGAACACTCTGCTCAGCGCTCTTTCCGGGAGCTCACAGTTGCCCCCTCTCTAGGTTAGGGAGGATGTCGAGGTGAGGTCCAAACTGAGCAAAGAGCACAATTCCTCACGTTACACCGGTAGTCGTCGTAAGAGGAATTGCCAACTACGCCTGGCTAAGGCCTTCCCTGTGTTAAGGAACCAGCCACACTTAGACGCCTTTAGAGGAAAATTTATTCAGCGAAGTTCCCATTGTGTGGCGATGGTCAACCTTCGCAGCGCCAATACTGCAGGGACTTAGGTTGGCTGCTCACAAGGCTAGGTGACCCTGCATACAGAAGCAGGCGTTTCCCTTTGGAAGCTTGGATCCCGGTTGCTTAGGGGCTGCTTGCAAGACCCTGCTATTGCCCAGCATCAATCCTTTGCCCCTACGCCTGGGTAGGAAGCGAGTATTTTAGCCTGAGAAGCAGGGCTCTGGCAACTCTGGAGGAGAGCTAATCCTGCAGCCCACGTTCGTCCTGGAAAACCGCAAGGCGACACTTGGCCTCAAGGTAGGGGCGAAATTGCCGTCGCACAGGTCTTGCCTGCCGCGGTATCCATGAGTTCTCCACCGTTTTCGGGCTTCAATGGAGAGCGAGGAGAGCTGTCGGCTCTCACAGAACTCTGGCCTCCGCACCGTTTGCCATGCAACTGCACTCAAGACCACACGTCTCCTCCCGGCCTGCTGAGAAACAGGCCGCCGTGTAGGACCACTGTAACACTTCTTGGCATGTAGACTCCAAGGCGACACACTGCCCTTTTCCTTGGAGAACTACGGTGCCCCAGCTTGCCAACGCTCATGAAGGCAGTCCGAGCCCATCTCATGTGCTGGGCCACTTGCATTCAGGGAGGAAAAGCCACCGGCATTGAGGTGAACACTCTGCTCAGCGTTCTTTCCGGGAGCTCACAATTGGCGCCTCTCTAGGTTAAGCAGGAAGTCGTAGTGAGGACCAACCTGAGCAAAGAGCACAATTCCTCACGTTACACCGGTAGTCGTCGTAAGAGGAATTGCCAACTACGCCTGGCTAAGGCCTTCCCTGTGTTAAGGAACCAGCCACACTTAGATGCCTTTAAAGGAAAATTTATTCAGCGAAGTTCCCATTGTGTGGCGATGGTCAACCTTCGCAGCGCCAATACTGCAGGGACTTAGGTTGGCTGCTAACAAGGCTAGGTGACCCTACATACAGAAGCAGGCGTTTCCCTTTGGAAGCTTGCATCCCGGTTTCTTAGGGGCTGCTTCCAAGACCCTGCAATTGCTCAACATCTATCCTCTTCCCCTACGCCTGGTTAGGAAGCGAGTGTTTTAGCCTGAGAAGCAGGGCTCTTGCAACTCTGGAGGAGAGCTAATCCTGCAGCCCACGTTCGTCCTGGGAAACCGCAAGGCGACCCTTGGCCTCAGTGTAGTGGTGACATTGCCGCCAGACAGGTCTTGCCTGCCGCGGTTTCCATGAGTTCTCCACCATTTTCGGGCTTCAATGGAGAGCGAGGAGAGCTGTCGGCTCTCACAGAACTCTGGCCTCCGCACCGTTTGCCATGCAACTGCACTCAAGACCACACGTCTCCTCCCGACCTGCTGAGAAACAGGCCGCCGTGTAGGACCTTGTTATCATTTCCTGGCCTGCAGAGTCCAAGGCGACACACTGTCCTCTTGCTTGGAAACCTACGTTCCCACAGCTTGCCAAACGCTACCGAAGGCAGTCCTAACCAGTCTCGTGTGCTGCGCAACTTTGATTCAGTTACGAAAAGCCACCTGCATTGAGGTGAACACTCTGCTCAGTGCTCTTTCCGGGAGCTCACAGTTGCCCCCTCTCTAGGTTAGGGAGGATGTCGAGGTGAGGTCCAAACTGAGCAAAGAGCACAATTCCTCACGTTACACCGGTAGTCGTCGTAAGAGGAATTGCCAACTACGCCTGGCTAAGGCCTTCCCTGTGTTAAGGAACCAGCCACACTTAGACGCCTTTAAAGGAAAATTTATTCAGCGAAGTTCCCATTGTGTGGCGATGGTCAACCTTCGCAGCGCCAATACTGCAGGGACTTAGGTTGGCTGCTCACAAGGCTAGGTGACCCTGCATACAGAAGCAGGCGTTTCCCTTTGGAAGCTTGGATCCCGGTTGCTTAGGGGCTGCTTGCAAGACCCTGCTATTGCCCAGCATCTATCCTTTGCCCCTACGCCTGGTTAGGAAGCGAGTATTTTAGCCTGAGAAGCAGGGCTCTTGCAACTCTGGAGGAGAGCTAATCCTGCAGCCCACGTTCGTCCTGGAAAACCGCAAGGCGACCCTTGGCCTCAAGGTAGGGGCGAAATTGCCGTCGGACAGATCTTGCCTGCCGCGGTTTCCATGAGTTCTCCACCGTTTTTGGGCTTCAATGGAGAGCGAGGAGAGCTGTCGGCTCTCACAGAACTCTGGCCTCCGCACCGTTTGCCATGCAACTTCACTCAAGACCACACGTCTCCTCCCGCCCTGCTGAGAAACAGGCCGCCGTGTAGGACCACTGTAACACTTCTTGGCATGTAGACTCCAAGGCGACACACTGCCCTTTTCCTTGGAGAACTACGGTGCCCCAGCTTGCCAACGCTCATGAAGGCAGTCCGAGCCCGTCTCATGTGCTGGGCCACTTGCATTCAGGGAGGAAAAGCCACCGGCATTGAGGTGAACACTCTGCTCAGCGGTCTTTCCGGGAGCTCACAATTGCCGCCTCTCTAGGTTAAGCAGGAAGTCGTAGTGAGGACCAACCTGAGCAAAGAGCACAATTCCTCACGTTACACCGGTAGTCGTCGTAAGAGGAATTGCCAACTACGCCTGGCTAAGGCCTTCCCTGTGTTAAGGAACCAGCCACACTTAGATGCCTTTAAAGGAAAATTTATTCAGCGAAGTTCCCATTGTGTGGCGATGGTCAACCTTCGCAGCGCCAATACTGCAGGGACTTAGGTTGGCTGCTAACAAGGCTAGGTGACCCTGCATACAGAAGCAGGCGTTTCCCTTTGGAAGCTTGCATCCCGGTTTCTTAGGGGCTGCTTCCAAGACCCTGCAATTGCTCAGCATCTATCCTCTTCCCCTACGCCTGGTTAGGAAGCGAGTATTTTAGCCTGAGAAGCAGGGCTCTTGCAACTCTGGAGGAGAGCTAATCCTGCAGTCCACGTTGGTCCTGGGAAACCGCAAGGTGACCCTTGGCCTCAGTGTAGTGGTGACATTGCCGCCAGACAGGTCTTGCCTGCCGCGGTTTCCATGAGTTCTCCACCGTTTTCGGGCTTCAATGGAGAGCGAGGAGAGCTGTCGGCTCTCACAGAACTCTGGCCTCCGCACCGTTTGCCATGCAACTGCACTCAAGACCACACGTCTCCTCCCGACCTGCTGAGAAACAGGCCGCCGTGTAGGCCCTTGTTATCATTTCCTGGCCTGCAGAGTCCAAGGCGACACACTGTCCTCCTGCTTGGAAATCTACGTTCCCACAGCTTGCCAAACGCTACCGAAGGCAGTCCTAACCAGTCTCGTGTGCTGCGCAACTTTGATTCAGTTACGAAAAGCCACCTGCATTGAGGTGAACACTCTGCTCAGCGCTCTTTCCGGGAGCTCACAGTTGCCCCCTCTCTAGGTTAGGCAGGATGTCGAGGTGAGGTCCAAACTGAGCAAAGAGCACAATTGCTCACGTTGCCGTGGTAGTCGTCGTAAGAGGCATTGCCTACTACGCCTTGCTAAAGTCTTTCTTCTGTTAGGGAAGTCGCCACACTGAGACACCTGTCAAGGAAAATTTATTCAGCGGAGTTCCCATTGTTTGGCGATGGTCAACCTTCGCTGTGCCAATACTGCAGGGACTTAGGTTGGCTGTTCACAAGGCTAGGTGATCCTGCATACAGAAGCAGGCGTTTCCCTTTGGAAGCTTGCATCTCGGTTTCTTAGGGGCTGCTTCCAAGGCCCTGCATTTGCTCAGCATCTATCCTCTGCCCCTACGCCTGGTTAGGAAGCGAGTATTTTAGCCTGAGAAGCAGGGCTCCTGCAACTCTGGAGAAGAGCTAATCCTGCAGCCCACGTTCGTCCTGGGAAACCGCAAGGCAACCCTTGGCCTCAGTGTAGTGGTGACATTGCCGCCAGACAGGTCTTGCCTGCCGCGGTTTCCATGAGTTCTCCACAGTTTTCGGGCTTCAATGGAGAGCGAGGAGAGCTGTCGGCTCTCACAGAACTCTGGCCTCCACACCGTTTGCCATGCAACTGCACTCAAGACCACACGTCTCCTCCCGGCCTGCTGAGAAACAGGCCGCCGTGTAGGACCACTGTAACACTTCTTGGCATGTAGACTCCAAGGCGACACACTGCCCTTTTCCTTGGAAAACTACGGTGCCCCAGCTTGCAAACGCTCATGAAGGCAGTCCGAGCCCATCTCATGTGCTGGGCCACTTGCATTCAGGGAGGAAAAGCCACCGGCATTGAGGTGAACACTCTGCTCAGCGTTCTTTCCGGGAGCTCACAATTGCCGCCTCTCTAGGTTAAGCAGGAAGTCGTAGTGAGGACCAACCTGAGCAAAGAGCACAATTCCTCACGTTACACCGGTAGTCGTCGTAAGAGGAATTGCCAACTACGCCTGGCCAAGGCCTTCCCTGTGTTAAGGAACCAGCCACACTTAGATGCCTTTAAAGGAAAATTTATTCAGCGAAGTTCCCATTGTGTGGCGATGGTCAACCTTCGCAGCGCCAATACTGCAGGGACTTAGGTTGGCTGCTAACAAGGCTAGGTGACCCTACATACAGAAGCAGGCGTTTCCCTTTGGAAGCTTGCATCCCGGTTTCTTAGGGGCTGCTTCCAAGACCCTGCAATTGCTCAGCATCTATCCTCTGCCCCTACGCCTGGTTAGGAAGCGAGTGTTTTAGCCTGAGAAGCAGGGCTCCTGCAACTCTGGAGGAGAGCTAATCCTGCAGCCCACGTTCGTCCTGGGAAACCGCAAGGCGACCCTTGGCCTCAGTGTAGTGGTGACATTGCCGCCAGACAGGTCTTGCCTGCCACGGTTTCCATGAGTTCTCCACCGTTTTCGGGCTTCAATGGAGAGCGAGGAGAGCTGTCGGCTCTCACAGAACTCTGGCCTCCGCACCGTTTGCCATGCAACTGCACTCAAGACCACACGTCTCCTCCCGACCTGCTGAGAAACAGGCATCCGTGTAGGCCCTTGTTATCATTTCCTGGCCTGCAGAGTCCAAGGCGACACACTGTCCTCTTGCTTGGAAACCTACGTTCCCACAGCTTGCCAAACGCTACCGAAGGCAGTCCTAACCAGTCTCGTGTGCTGCGCAACTTTGATTCAGTTACGAAAAGCCACCTGCATTGAGGTGAACACTCTGCTCAGCGCTCTTTCCGGGAGCTCACAGTTGCCCCCTCTCTAGGTTAGGGAGGATGTCGAGGTGAGGTCCAAACTGAGCAAAGAGCACAATTCCTCACGTTACACCGGTAGTCGTCGTAAGAGAAATTGCCAACTACGCCTGGCTAAGGCCTTCCCTGTGTTAAGGAACCAGCCACACTTAGACACCTTTAAAGGAAAATTTATTCAGCGAAGTTCCCATTGTGTGGCGATGGTCAACCTTCGCAGCGCCAATACTGCAGGGACTTAGGTTGGCTGCTCACAAGTCTAGGTGACCCTGCATACAGAAGCAGGCGTTTCCCTTTGGAAGCTTGGATCCCAGTTGCTTAGGGGCTGCTTGCAAGACCCTGCTATTGCCCAGCATCTATCCTTTGCCCCTACGCCTGGTTAGGAAGCGAGTATTTTAGCCTGAGAAGCAGGGCTCTTGCAACTCTGGAGGAGAGCTAATCCTGCAGCCCACGTTCGTCCTGGAAAACCGCAAGGCGACCCTTGGCCTCAAGGTAGGGGCGAAATTGCCGTCGGACAGATCTTGCCTGCCGCGGTTTCCATGAGTTCTCCACCGTTTTTGGGCTTCAATGGAGAGCGAGGAGAGCTGTCGGCTCTCACAGAACTCTGGCCTCCGCACCGTTTGCCATGCAACTGCACTCAAGACCACACGTCTCCTCCCGGCCTGCTGAGAAACAGGCCGCCGTGTAGGACCACTGTAACACTTCTTGGCATGTAGACTCCAAGGCGACACACTGCCCTTTTCCTTGGAGAACTACGGTGCCCCAGCTTGCCAACGCTCATGAAGGCAGTCCGAGCCCGTCTCATGTGCTGGGCCACTTGCATTCAGGGAGGAAAAGCCACCGGCATTGAGGTGAACACTCTGCTCAGCGGTCTTTCCGGGAGCTCACAATTGCCGCCTCTCTAGGTTAAGCAGGAAGTCGTAGTGAGGACCAACCTGAGCAAAGAGCACAATTCCTCACGTTACACCGGTAGTCGTCGTAAGAGGAATTGCCAACTACGCCTGGCTAAGGCCTTCCCTGTGTTAAGGAACCAGCCACACTTAGATGCCTTTAAAGGAAAATTTATTCAGCGAAGTTCCCATTGTGTGGCGATGGTCAACCTTCGCAGCGCCAATACTGCAGGGACTTAGGTTGGCTGCTAACAAGGCTAGGTGACCCTGCATACAGAAGCAGGCGTTTCCCTTTGGAAGCTTGCATCCCGGTTTCTTAGGGGCTGCTTCCAAGACCCTGCAATTGCTCAGCATCTATCCTCTTCCCCTACGCCTGGTTAGGAAGCGAGTATTTTAGCCTGAGAAGCAGGGCTCTTGCAACTCTGGAGGAGAGCTAATCCTGCAGTCCACGTTCGTCCTAGGAAACCGCAAGGTGACCCTTGGCCTCAGTGTAGTGGTGACATTGCCGCCAGACAGGTCTTGCCTGCCGCGGTTTCCATGAGTTCTCCACCATTTTCGGGCTTCAATGGAGAGCGAGGAGAGCTGTCGGCTCTCACAGAACTCTGGCCTCCGCACCGTTTGCCATGCAACTGCACTCAAGACCACACGTCTCCTCCCGACCTGCTGAGAAACAGGCCGCCGTGTAGGACCACTGTAACACTTCTTGGCATGTAGACTCCAAGGCGACACACTGCCCTTTTCCTTGGAGAACTACGGTGCCCCAGCTTGCCAACGCTCATGAAGGCAGTCCGAGCCCGTCTCATGTGCTGGGCCACTAGCATTCAGGGAGGAAAAGCCACCGGCATTGAGGTGAACACTCTGCTCAGCGTCCTTTCCGGAAGCTCACAGTTGCCCCCTCTCTAGGTTAGGGAGGATGTCGAGGTGAGGTCCAAACTGAGCAAAGAGCACAATTCCTCACGTTACACCGGTAGTCGTCGTAAGAGGAATTGCCAACTACGCCTGGCTAAGGCCTTCCCTGTGTTAAGGAACCAGCCACACTTAGACGCCTTTAAAGGAAAATTTATTCAGCGAAGTTCCCATTGTGTGGCGATGGTCAACCTTCGCAGCGCCAATACTGCAGGGACTTAGGTTGGCTGCTCACAAGGCTAGGTGACCCTGCATACAGAAGCAGGCGTTTCCCTTTGGAAGCTTGGATCCCGGTTGCTTAGGGGCTGCTTGCAAGACCCTGCTATTGCCCAGCATCTATCCTTTGCCCCTACGCCTGGGTAGGAAGCGAGTATTTTAGCCTGAGAAGCAGGGCTCTTGCAACTCTGGAGGAGAGCTAATCCTGCAGCCCACGTTCGTCCTGGAAATCCGCAAGGCGACACTTGGCCTCAAGGTAGGGGCGAAATTGCCGTCGCACAGGTCTTGCCTGCCGCGGTTTCCATGAGTTCTCCACCGTTTTCGGGCTTCAATGGAGAGCGAGGAGAGCTGTCGGCTCTCACAGAACTCTGGCCTCCGCACCGTTTGCCATGCAACTGCACTCAAGACCACACGTCTCCTCCCGACCTGCTGAGAAACAGGCCGCCGTGTAGGCCCTTGTTATCATTTCCTGGCCTGCAGAGTCCAAGGCGACACACTGTCCTCCTGCTTGGAAATCTACGTTCCCACAGCTTGCCAAACGCTACCGAAGGCAGTCCTAACCAGTCTCGTGTGCTGCGCAACTTTGATTCAGTTACGAAAAGCCACCTGCATTGAGGTGAACACTCTGCTCAGCGCTCTTTCCGGGAGCTCACAGTTGCCCCCTCTCTAGGTTAGGCAGGATGTCGAGGTGAGGTCCAAACTGAGCAAAGAGCACAATTGCTCACGTTGCCGTGGTAGTCGTCGTAAGAGGCATTGCCTACTACGCCTTGCTAAAGTCTTTCTTCTGTTAGGGAAGTCGCCACACTGAGACACCTGTCAAGGAAAATTTATTCAGCGGAGTTCCCATTGTTTGGCGATGGTCAACCTTCGCTGTGCCAATACTGCAGGGACTTAGGTTGGCTGCTCACAAGGCTAGGTGATCCTGCATACAGAAGCAGGCGTTTCCCTTTGGAAGCTTGCATCTCGGTTTCTTAGGGGCTGCTTCCAAGGCCCTGCATTTGCTCAGCATCTATCCTCTGCCCCTACGCCTGGTTAGGAAGCGAGTATTTTAGCCTGAGAAGCAGGGCTCCTGCAACTCTGGAGGAGAGCTAATCCTGCAGCCCACGTTCGTCCTGGGAAACCGCAAGGCAACCCTTGGCCTCAGTGTAGTGGTGACATTGCCGCCAGACAGGTCTTGCCTGCCGCGGTTTCCATGAGTTCTCCACCGTTTTTGGGCTTCAACGGAGAGCGAGGAGAGCTGTCGGCTCTCACAGAACTCTGGCCTCCGCACCGTTTGCCATGCAACTGCACTCAAGACCACACGTCTCCTCCCGGCCTGCTGAGAAACAGGCCGCCGTGTAGGACCACTGTAACACTTCTTGGCATGTAGACTCCAAGGCGACACACTGCCCTTTTCCTTGGAGAACTACGGTGCCCCAGCTTGCCAACGCTCATGAAGGCAGTCCGAGCCCGTCTCATGTGCTGGGCCACTTGCATTCAGGGAGGAAAAGCCACCGGCATTGAGGTGAACACTCTGCTCAGCGGTCTTTCCGGGAGCTCACAATTGCCGCCTCTCTAGGTTAAGCAGGAAGTCGTAGTGAGGACCAACCTGAGCAAAGAGCACAATTCCTCACGTTACACCGGTAGTCGTCGTAAGAGGAATTGCCAACTACGCCTGGCTAAGGCCTTCCCTGTGTTAAGGAACCAGCCACACTTAGATGCCTTTAAAGGAAAATTTATTCAGCGAAGTTCCCATTGTGTGGCGATGGTCAACCTTCGCAGCGCCAATACTGCAGGGACTTAGGTTGGCTGCTAACAAGGCTAGGTGACCCTGCATACAGAAGCGGGCGTTTCCCTTTGGAAGCTTGCATCCCGGTTTCTTAGGGGCTGCTTGCAAGACCCTGCAATTGCTCAGCATCTATCCTCTGCCCCTACACCTGTTTAGGAAGCGAGTGTTTTAGCCTGAGAAGCAGGGCTCCTGCAACTCTGGAGGAGAGCTAATCCTGCAGCCCACGTTCGTCCTGGGAAACCGCAAGGCGACCCTTGGCCTCAGTGTAGTGGTGACATTGCCGCCAGACAGGTCTTGCCTGCCGCGGTTTCCATGAGTTCTCCACCGTTTTCGGGCTTCAATGGAGAGCGAGGAGAGCTGTCGGCTCTCACAGAACTCTGGCCTCCGCACCGTTTGCCATGCAACTGCACTCAAGACCACACGTCTCCTCCCGACCTGCTGAGAAACAGGCATCCGTGTAGGCCCTTGTTATCATTTCCTGGCCTGCAGAGTCCAAGGCGACACACTGTCCTCTTGCTTGGAAACCTACGTTCCCACAGCTTGCCAAACGCTACCGAAGGCAGTCCTAACCAGTCTCGTGTGCTGCGCAACTTTGATTCAGTTTCGAAAAGCCACCTGCATTGAGGTGAACACTCTGCTCAGCGCTCTTTCCGGGAGCTCACAGTTGCCCCCTCTCTAGGTTAGGGAGGATGTCGAGGTGAGGTCCAAACTGAGCAAAGAGCACAATTGCTCACGTTACACCGGTAGTCGTCGTAAGAGGAATTGCCAACTACGCCTGGCTAAGGCCTTCCCTGTGTTAAGGAACCAGCCACACTTAGACGCATTTAGAGGAAAATTTATTCAGCGAAGTTCCCATTGTGTGGCGATGGTCAACCTTCGCAGCGCCAATACTGCAGGGACTTAGGTTGGCTGCTCACAAGGCTAGGTGACCCTGCATACAGAAACAGGCGTTTCCCTTTGGAAGCTTGGATCCCGGTTGCTTAGGGGCTGCTTGCAAGACCCTGCTATTGCCCAGCATCAATCCTTTGCCCCTACGCCTGGGTAGGAAGCGAGTATTTTAGCCTGAGAAGCAGGGCTCTTGCAACTCTGGAGGAGAGCTAATCCTGCAGCCCACGTTCGTCCTGGAAAACCGCAAGGTGACACTTGGCCTCAAGGTAGGGGCGAAATTGCCGTCGCACAGGTCTTGCCTGCCGCGGTTTCCATGAGTTCTCCACCGTTTTCGGGCTTCAATGGAGAGCGAGGAGAGCTGTCGGCTCTCACAGAACTCTGGCCTCCGCACCGCTTGCCATGCAACTGCACTCAAGACCACACGTCTCCTCCCGGCCTGCTGAGAAACAGGCCGCCGTGTAGGACCACTGTAACACTTCTTGGCATGTAGACTCCAAGGCGACACACTGCCCTTTTCCTTGGAGAACTACGGTGCCCCAGCTTGCCAACGCTCATGAAGGCAGTCCGAGCCCATCTCATGTGCTGGGCCACTTGCATTCAGGGAGGAAAAGCCACCGGCATTGAGGTGAACACTCTGCTCAGCGTTCTTTCCGGGAGCTCACAATTGCCGCCTCTCTAGGTTAACCAGGAAGTCGTAGTGAGGACCAACCTGAGCAAAGAGCACAATTCCTCACGTTACACCGGTAGTCGTCGTAAGAGGAATTGCCAACTACGCCTGGCCAAGGCCTTCCCTGTGTTAAGGAACCAGCCACACTTAGATGCCTTTAAAGGAAAATTTATTCAGCGAAGTTCCCATTGTGTGGCGATGGTCAACCTTCGCAGCGCCAATACTGCAGGGACTTAGGTTGGCTGCTAACAAGGCTAGGTGACCCTACATACAGAAGCAGGCGTTTCCCTTTGGAAGCTTGCATCCCGGTTTCTTAGGGGCTGCTTCCAAGACCCTGCAATTGCTCAACATCTATCCTCTTCCCCTACGCCTGGTTAGGAAGCGAGTGTTTTAGCCTGAGAAGCAGGGCTCCTGCAACTCTGGAGGAGAGCTAATCCTGCAGCCCACGTTCGTCCTGGGAAACCGCAAGGCGACCCTTGGCCTCAGTGTAGTGGTGACATTGCCGCCAGACAGGTCTTGCCTGCCGCGGTTTCCATGAGTTCTCCACCATTTTCGGGCTTCAATGGAGAGCGAGGAGAGCTGTCGGCTCTCACAGAACTCTGGCCTCCGCACCGTTTGCCATGCAACTGCACTCAAGACCACACGTCTCCTCCCGACCTGCTGAGAAACAGGCCGCCGTGTAGGACCTTGTTATCATTTCCTGGCCTGCAGAGTCCAAGGCGACACACTGTCCTCTTGCTTGGAAACCTACGTTCCCACAGCTTGCCAAACGCTACCGAAGGCAGTCCTAACCAGTCTCGTGTGCTGCGCAACTTTGATTCAGTTACGAAAAGCCACCTGCATTGAGGTGAACACTCTGCTCAGTGCTCTTTCCGGGAGCTCACAGTTGCCCCCTCTCTAGGTTAGGGAGGATGTCGAGGTGAGGTCCAAACTGAGCAAAGAGCACAATTCCTCACGTTACACCGGTAGTCGTCGTAAGAGGAATTGCCAACTACGCCTGGCTAAGGCCTTCCCTGTGTTATGGAACCAGCCACACTTAGACGCCTTTAAAGGAAAATTTATTCAGCGAAGTTCCCATTGTGTGGCGATGGTCAACCTTCGCAGCGCCAATACTGCAGGGACTTAGGTTGGCTGCTCACAAGGCTAGGTGACCCTGCATACAGAAGCAGGCGTTTCCCTTTGGAAGCTTGGATCCCGGTTGCTTAGGGGCTGCTTGCAAGACCCTGCTATTGCCCAGCATCTATCCTTTGCCCCTACGCCTGTTTAGGAAGCGAGTATTTTAGCCTGAGAAGCAGGGCTCTTGCAACTCTGGAGGAGAGCTAATCCTGCAGCCCACGTTCGTCATGGAAAACCGCAAGGCGACCCTTGGCCTCAAGGTAGGGGCGAAATTGCCGTCGGACAGATCTTGCCTGCCGCGGTTTCCATGAGTTCTCCACCGTTTTTGGGCTTCAATGGAGAGCGAGGAGAGCTGTCGGCTCTCACAGAACTCTGGCCTCCGCACCGTTTGCCATGCAACTTCACTCAAGACCACACGTCTCCTCCCGCCCTGCTGAGAAACAGGCCGCCGTGTAGGACCACTGTAACACTTCTTGGCATGTAGACTCCAAGGCGACACACTGCCCTTTTCCTTGGAGAACTACGGTGCCCCAGCTTGCCAACGCTCATGAAGGCAGTCCGAGCCCGTCTCATGTGCTGGGCCACTTGCATTCAGGGAGGAAAAGCCACCGGCATTGAGGTGAACACTCTGCTCAGCGGTCTTTCCGGGAGCTCACAATTGCCGCCTCTCTAGGTTAAGCAGGAAGTCGTAGTGAGGACCAACCTGAGCAAAGAGCACAATTCCTCACGTTACACCGGTAGTCGTCGTAAGAGGAATTGCCAACTACGCCTGGCTAAGGCCTTCCCTGTGTTAAGGAACCAGCCACACTTAGACGCCTTTAAAGGAAAATTTATTCAGCGAAGTTCCCATTGTGTGGCGATGGTCAACCTTCGCAGCGCCAATACTGCAGGGACTTAGGTTGGCTGCTCACAAGGCTAGGTGACCCTGCATACAGAAGCAGGCGTTTCCCTTTGGAAGCTTGGATCCCGGTTGCTTAGGGGCTGCTTGCAAGACCCTGCTATTGCCCAGCATCTATCCTTTGCCCCTACGCCTGGTTAGGAAGCGAGTATTTTAGCCTGAGAAGCAGGGCTCTTGCAACTCTGGAGGAGAGCTAATCCTGCAGTCCACGTTGGTCCTGGGAAACCGCAAGGTGACCCTTGGCCTCAGTGTAGTGGTGACATTGCCGCCAGACAGGTCTTGCCTGCCGCGGTTTCCATGAGTTCTCCACCGTTTTCGGGCTTCAATGGAGAGCGAGGAGAGCTGTCGGCTCTCACAGAACTCTGGCCTCCGCACCGTTTGCCATGCAACTGCACTTAAGACCACACGTCTCCTCCCGACCTGCTGAGAAACAGGCCGCCGTGTAGGCCCTTGTTATCATTTCCTGGCCTGCAGAGTCCAAGGCGACACACTGTCCTCCTGCTTGGAAATCTACGTTCCCACAGCTTGCCAAACGCTACCGAAGGCAGTCCTAACCAGTCTCGTGTGCTGCGCAACTTTGATTCAGTTACGAAAAGCCACCTGCATTGAGGTGAACACTCTGCTCAGCGCTCTTTCCGGGAGCTCACAGTTGCCCCCTCTCTAGGTTAGGCAGGATGTCGAGGTGAGGTCCAAACTGAGCAAAGAGCACAATTGCTCACGTTGCCGTGGTAGTCGTCGTAAGAGGCATTGCCTACTACGCCTTGCTAAAGTCTTTCTTCTGTTAGGGAAGTCGCCACACTGAGACACCTGTCAAGGAAAACTTATTCAGCGGAGTTCCCATTGTTTGGCGATGGTCAACCTTCGCTGTGCCAATACTGCAGGGACTTAGGTTGGCTGCTCACAAGGCTAGGTGATCCTGCATACAGAAGCAGGCGTTTCCCTTTGGAAGCTTGCATCTCGGTTTCTTAGGGGCTGCTTCCAAGGCCCTGCATTTGCTCAGCATCTATCCTCTGCCCCTACGCCTGGTTAGGAAGCGAGTATTTTAGCCTGAGAAGCAGGGCTCCTGCAACTCTGGAGAAGAGCTAATCCTGCAGCCCACGTTCGTCCTGGGAAACCGCAAGGCAACCCTTGGCCTCAGTGTAGTGGTGACATTGCCGCCAGACAGGTCTTGCCTGCCGTGGTTTCCATGAGTTCTCCACCGTTTTCGGGCTTCAATGGAGAGCGAGGAGAGCTGTCGGCTCTCACAGAACTCTGGCCTCCGCACCGTTTGCCATGCAACTGCACTCAAGACCACACGTCTCCTCCCGACCTGCTGAGAAACAGGCCGCCGTGTAGGCCCTTGTTATCATTTCCTGGCCTGCAGAGTCCAAGGCGACACACTGTCCTCCTGCTTGGAAATCTACGTTCCCACAGCTTGCCAAACGCTACCGAAGGCAGTCCTAACCAGTCTCGTGTGCTGCGCAACTTTGATTCAGTTACGAAAAGCCACCTGCATTGAGGTGAACACTCTGCTCAGCGCTCTTTCCGGGAGCTCACAGTTGCCCCCTCTCTAGGTTAGGCAGGATGTCGAGGTGAGGTCCAAACTGAGCAAAGAGCACAATTGCTCACGTTGCCGTGGTAGTCGTCGTAAGAGGCATTGCCTACTACGCCTTGCTAAAGTCTTTCTTCTGTTAGGGAAGTCGCCACACTGAGACACCTGTCAAGGAAAATTTATTCAGCGGAGTTCCCATTGTTTGGCGATGGTCAACCTTCGCTGTGCCAATACTGCAGGGACTTAGGTTGGCTGCTCACAAGGCTAGGTGACCCTGCATACAGAAGCAGGCGTTTCCCTTTGGAAGCTTGCATCCCGGTTTCTTAGGGGCTGCTTGCAAGACCCTGCAATTGCTCAGCATCTATCCTCTGCCCCTACGCCTGGTTAGGAAGCGAGTATTTTAGCCTGAGAAGCAGGGCTCCTGCAACTCTGGAGGAGAGCTAATCCTGCAGCCCACGTTCGTCCTGGAAAACCGCAAGGCGACACTTGGCCTCAGGGTAGGGGCGAAATTGCCGCCGGACAGGTCTTGCCTGCCGCGGTTTCCATGAGTTCTCCACCGTTTTCGGGCTTCAATGGAGAGCGAGGAGAGCTGTCGGCTCTCACAGAACTCTGGCCTCCGCACCATTTGCCATGCAACTGCACTCAAGACCACACGTCTCCTCCCGACCTGCTGAGAAACAGGCATCCGTGTAGGCCCTTGTTATCATTTCCTGGCCTGCAGAGTCCAAGGCGACACACTGTCCTCTTGCTTGGAAACCTACGTTCCCACAGCTTGCCAAACGCTACCGAAGGCAGTCCTAACCAGTCTCGTGTGCTGCGCAACTTTGATTCAGTTACGAAAAGCCACCTGCATTGAGGTGAACACTCTGCTCAGCGCTCTTTCCGGGAGCTCACAGTTGCCCCCTCTCTAGGTTAGGGAGGATGTCGAGGTGAGGTCCAAACTGAGCAAAGAGCACAATTCCTCACGTTACACCGGTAGTCGTCGTAAGAGGAATTGCCAACTACGCCTGGCTAAGGCCTTCCCTGTGTTAAGGAACCAGCCACACTTAGACGCCTTTAAAGGAAAATTTATTCAGCGAAGTTCCCATTGTGTGGCGATGGTCAACCTTCGCAGCGCCAATACTGCAGGGACTTAGGTTGGCTGCTCACAAGGCTAGGTGACCCTGCATACAGAAACAGGCGTTTCCCTTTGGAAGCTTGGATCCCGGTTGCTTAGGGGCTGCTTGCAAGACCCTGCTATTGCCCAGCATCAATCCTTTGCCCCTACGCCTGGGTAGGAAGCGAGTATTTTAGCCTGAGAAGCAGGGCTCTTGCAACTCTGGAGGAGAGCTAATCCTGCAGCCCACGTTCGTCCTGGAAAACCGCAAGGTGACACTTGGCCTCAAGGTAGGGGCGAAATTGCCGTCGCACAGGTCTTGCCTGCCGCGGTTTCCATGAGTTCTCCACCGTTTTCGGGCTTCAATGGAGAGCGAGGAGAGCTGTCGGCTCTCACAGAACTCTGGCCTCCGCACCGCTTGCCATGCAACTGCACTCAAGACCACACGTCTCCTCCCGGCCTGCTGAGAAACAGGCCGCCGTGTAGGACCACTGTAACACTTCTTGGCATGTAGACTCCAAGGCGACACACTGCCCTTTTCCTTGGAGAACTACGGTGCCCCAGCTTGCCAACGCTCATGAAGGCAGTCCGAGCCCATCTCATGTGCTGGGCCACTTGCATTCAGGGAGGAAAAGCCACCGGCATTGAGGTGAACACTCTGCTCAGCGTTCTTTCCGGGAGCTCACAATTGCCGCCTCTCTAGGTTAAGCAGGAAGTCGTAGTGAGGACCAACCTGAGCAAAGAGCACAATTCCTCACGTTACACCGGTAGTCGTCGTAAGAGGAATTGCCAACTACGCCTGGCTAAGGCCTTCCCTGTGTTAAGGAACCAGCCACACTTAGACGCCTTTAAAGGAAAATTTATTCAGCGAAGTTCCCATTGTGTGGCGATGGTCAACCTTCGCAGCGCCAATACTGCAGGGACTTAGGTTGGCTGCTCACAAGGCTAGGTGACCCTGCATACAGAAGCAGGCGTTTCCCTTTGGAAGCTTGGATCCCGGTTGCTTAGGGGCTGCTTGCAAGACCCTGCTATTGCCCAGCATCTATCCTTTGCCCCTACGCCTGGGTAGGAAGCGAGTATTTTAGCCTGAGAAGCAGGGCTCCTGCAACTCTGGAGGAGAGCTAATCCTGCAGCCCACGTTGGTCCTGGAAAACCGCAAGGTGACCCTTGGCCTCAGTGTAGTGGTGACATTGCCGCCAGACAGGTCTTGCCTGCCGCGGTTTCCATGAGTTCTCCACCGTTTTCGGGCTTCAATGGAGAGCGAGGAGAGCTGTCGGCTCTCACAGAACTCTGGCCTCCGCACCGTTTGCCATGCAACTGCACTTAAGACCACACGTCTCCTCCCGACCTGCTGAGAAACAGGCCGCCGTGTAGGCCCTTGTTATCATTTCCTGGCCTGCAGAGTCCAAGGCGACACACTGTCCTCCTGCTTGGAAATCTACGTTCCCACAGCTTGCCAAACGCTACCGAAGGCAGTCCTAACCAGTCTCGTGTGCTGCGCAACTTTGATTCAGTTACGAAAAGCCACCTGCATTGAGGTGAACACTCTGCTCAGCGCTCTTTCCGGGAGCTCACAGTTGCCCCCTCTATAGGTTAGGCAGGATGTCGAGGTGAGGTCCAAACTGAGCAAAGAGCACAATTGCTCACGTTGCCGTGGTAGTCGTCGTAAGAGGCATTGCCTACTACGCCTTGCTAAAGTCTTTCTTCTGTTAGGGAAGTCGCCACACTGAGACACCTGTCAAGGAAAACTTATTCAGCGGAGTTCCCATTGTTTGGCGATGGTCAACCTTCGCTGTGCCAATACTGCAGGGACTTAGGTTGGCTGCTCACAAGGCTAGGTGATCCTGCATACAGAAGCAGGCGTTTCCCTTTGGAAGCTTGCATCTCGGTTTCTTAGGGGCTGCTTCCAAGGCCCTGCATTTGCTCAGCATCTATCCTCTGCCCCTACGCCTGGTTAGGAAGCGAGTATTTTAGCCTGAGAAGCAGGGCTCCTGCAACTCTGGAGAAGAGCTAATCCTGCAGCCCACGTTCGTCCTGGGAAACCGCAAGGCAACCCTTGGCCTCAGTGTAGTGGTGACATTGCCGCCAGACAGGTCTTGCCTGCCGTGGTTTCCATGAGTTCTCCACCGTTTTCGGGCTTCAATGGAGAGCGAGGAGAGCTGTCGGCTCTCACAGAACTCTGGCCTCCGCACCGTTTGCCATGCAACTGCACTCAAGACCACACGTCTCCTCCCGACCTGCTGAGAAACAGGCCGCCGTGTAGGCCCTTGTTATCATTTCCTGGCCTGCAGAGTCCAAGGCGACACACTGTCCTCCTGCTTGGAAATCTACGTTCCCACAGCTTGCCAAACGCTACCGAAGGCAGTCCTAACCAGTCTCGTGTGCTGCGCAACTTTGATTCAGTTACGAAAAGCCACCTGCATTGAGGTGAACACTCTGCTCAGCGCTCTTTCCGGGAGCTCACAGTTGCCCCCTCTCTAGGTTAGGCAGGATGTCGAGGTGAGGTCCAAACTGAGCAAAGAGCACAATTGCTCACGTTGCCGTGGTAGTCGTCGTAAGAGGCATTGCCTACTACGCCTTGCTAAAGTCTTTCTTCTGTTAGGGAAGTCGCCACACTGAGACACCTGTCAAGGAAAATTTATTCAGCGAAGTTCCCATTGTGTGGCGATGGTCAACCTTCGCAGCGCCAATACTGCAGGGACTTAGGTTGGCTGCTCACAAGGCTAGGTGACCCTGCATACAGAAGCAGGCGTTTCCCTTTGGAAGCTTGGATCCCGGTTGCTTAGGGGCTGCTTGCAAGACCCTGCTATTGCCCAGCATCTATCCTTTGCCCCTACGCCTGGGTAGGAAGCGAGTATTTTAGCCTGAGAAGCAGGGCTCTTGCAACTCTGGAGGAGAGCTAATCCTGCAGCCCACGTTCGTCCTGGAAAACCGCAAGGCGACCCTTGGCCTCAAGGTAGGGGCGAAATTGCCGTCGGACAGATCTTGCCTGCCGCGGTTTCCATGAGTTCTCCACCGTTTTTGGGCTTCAATGGAGAGCGAGGAGAGCTGTCGGCTCTCACAGAACTCTGGCCTCCGCACCGTTTGCCATGCAACTTCACTCAAGACCACACGTCTCCTCCCGCCCTGCTGAGAAACAGGCCGCCGTGTAGGACCACTCTAACACTTCTTGGCATGTAGACTCCAAGGCGACACACTGCCCTTTTCCTTGGAGAACTACGGTGCCCCAGCTTGCCAACGCTCATGAAGGCAGTCCGAGCCCGTCTCATGTGCTGGGCCACTTGCATTCAGGGAGGAAAAGCCACCGGCATTGAGGTGAACACTCTGCTCAGCGGTCTTTCCGGGAGCTCACAATTGCCGCCTCTCTAGGTTAAGCAGGAAGTCGTAGTGAGGACCAACCTGAGCAAAGAGCACAATTCCTCACGTTACACCGGTAGTCGTCGTAAGAGGAATTGCCAACTACGCCTGGCTAAGGCCTTCCCTGTGTTAAGGAACCAGCCACACTTAGACGCCTTTAAAGGAAAATTTATTCAGCGAAGTTCCCATTGTGTGGCGATGGTCAACCTTCGCAGCGCCAATACTGCAGGGACTTAGGTTGGCTGCTCACAAGGCTAGGTGACCCTGCATACAGAAGCAGGCGTTTCCCTTTGGAAGCTTGCATCCTGGTTTCTTAGGGGCTGCTTCCAAGACCCTGCAATTGCTCAGCATCTATCCTCTGCCCCTACGCCTGGTTAGGAAGCGAGTATTTTAGCCTGAGAAGCAGGGCTCCTGCAACTCTGGAGGAGAGCTAATCCTGCAGCCCACGTTCGTCCTAGGAAACCGCAAGGTGACCCTTGGACTCAGTGTAGTGGTGACATTGCCGCCAGACAGGTCTTGCCTGCCGCGGTTTCCATGAGTTCTCCACCATTTTCGGGCTTCAATGGAGAGCGAGGAGAGCTGTCGGCTCTCACAGAACTCTGGCCTCCGCACCATTTGCCATGCAACTGCACTCAAGACCACACGTCTCCTCCCGACCTGCTGAGAAACAGGCATCCGTGTAGGACCTTGTTATCATCTCCTGGCCTGCAGAGTCCAAGGCGACACACTGTCCTCTTGCTTGGAAACCTACGTTCCCACAGCTTGCCAAACGCTACCGAAGGCAGTCCTAACCAGTCTCGTGTGCTGCGCAACTTTGATTCAGTTACGAAAAGCCACCTGCATTGAGGTGAACACTCTGCTCAGCGCTCTTTCCGGGAGCTCACAGTTGCCCCCTCTCTAGGTTAGGGAGGATGTCGAGGTGAGGTCCAAACTGAGCAAAGAGCACAATTCCTCACGTTACACCGGTAGTCGTCGTAAGAGGAATTGCCAACTACGCCTGGCTAAGGCCTTCCCTGTGTTAAGGAACCAGCCACACTTAGACGCCTTTAAAGGAAAATTTATTCAGCGAAGTTCCCATTGTGTGGCGATGGTCAACCTTCGCAGCGCCAATACTGCAGGGACTTAGGTTGGCTGCTCACAAGGCTAGGTGACCCTGCATACAGAAGCAGGCGTTTCCCTTTGGAAGCTTGGATCCCGGTTGCTTAGGGGCTGCTTGCAAGACCCTGCTATTGCCCAGCATCTATCCTTTGCCCCTACGCCTGGGTAGGAAGCGAGTATTTTAGCCTGAGAAGCAGGGCTCTTGCAACTCTGGAGGAGAGCTAATCCTGCAGCCCACGTTCGTCCTGGAAAACCGCAAGGCGACACTTGGCCTCAAGGTAGGGGCGAAATTGCCGTCGGAGAGGTCTTGCCTGCCGCGGTTTCCATGAGATCTCCACCGTTTTTGGGCTTCAACGGAGAGCGAGGAGAGCTGTCGGCTCTCACAGAACTCTGGCCTCCGCACCGTTTGCCATGCAACTGCACTCAAGACCACACGTCTCCTCCCGGCCTGCTGAGAAACAGGCCGCCGTGTAGGACCACTGTAACACTTCTTGGCATGTAGACTCCAAGGCGACACACTGCCCTTTTCCTTGGAGAACTACGGTGCCCCAGCTTGCCAACGCTCATGAAAGCAGTCCGAGCCCATCTCATGTGCTGGGCCACTTGCATTCAGGGAGGAAAAGCCACCGGCATTGAGGTGAACACTCTGCTCAGTGGTCTTTCCGGGAGCTCACAATTGCCGCCTCTCTAGGTTAAGCAGGAAGTCGTAGTGAGGACCAACCTGAGCAAAGAGCACAATTCCTCACGTTACACCGGTAGTCGTCGTAAGAGGAATTGCCAACTACGCCTGGCTAAGGCCTTCCCTGTGTTAAGGAACCAGCCACACTTAGATGCCTTTAAAGGAAAATTTATTCAGCGAAGTTCCCATTGTGTGGCGATGGTCAACCTTCGCAGCGCCAATACTGCAGGGACTTAGGTTGGCTGCTAACAAGGCTAGGTGACCCTGCATACAGAAGCAGGCGTTTCCCTTTGGAAGCTTGCATCCCGGTTTCTTAGGGGCTGCTTGCAAGACCCTGCAATTGCTCAGCATCTATCCTCTGCCCCTACGCCTGGTTAGGAAGCGAGTGTTTTAGCCTGAGAAGCAGGGCTCCTGCAACTCTGGAGGAGAGCTAATCCTGCAGCCCACGTTCGTCCTGGGAAACCGCAAGGCGACCCTTGGCCTCAGTGTAGTGGTGACATTGCCGCCAGACAGGTCTTGCCTGCCGCGGTTTCCATGAGTTCTCCACCGTTTTCGGGCTTCAATGGAGAGCGAGGAGAGCTGTCGGCTCTCACAGAACTCTGGCCTCCGCACCGTTTGCCATGCAACTGCACTCAAGACCACACGTCTCCTCCCGACCTGCTGAGAAACAGGCATCCGTGTAGGCCCTTGTTATCATTTCCTGGCCTGCAGAGTCCAAGGCGACACACTGTCCTCTTGCTTGGAAACCTACGTTCCCACAGCTTGCCAAACGCTACCGAAGGCAGTCCTAACCAGTCTCGTGTGCTGCGCAACTTTGATTCAGTTACGAAAAGCCACCTGCATTGAGGTGAACACTCTGCTCAGCGCTCTTTCCGGGAGCTCACAGTTGCCCCCTCTCTAGGTTAGGGAGGATGTCGAGGTGAGGTCCAAACTGAGCAAAGAGCACAATTGCTCACGTTGCCGTGGTAGTCGTCGTAAGAGGCATTGCCTACTACGCCTTGCTAAAGTCTTTCTTCTGTTAGGGAAGTCGCCACACTTAGACACCTGTCAAGGAAAATTTATTCAGCGGAGTTCCCATTGTTTGGCGATGGTCAACCTTCGCTGTGCCAATACTGCAGGGACTTAGGTTGGCTGCTCACAAGGCTAGGTGACCCTACATACAGAAGCAGGCGTTTCCCTTTGGAAGCTTGGATCCCGGTTGCTTAGGGGCTGCTTGCAAGACCCTGCTATTGCCCAGCATCTATCCTCTGCCCCTACGCCTGGTTAGGAAGCGAGTATTTTAGCCTGAGAAGCAGGGCTCCTGCAACTCTGGAGGAGAGCTAATCCTGCAGCCCACGTTCGTCCTGGAAAACCGCAAGGCGACACTTGGCCTCAGGGTAGGGGCGAAATTGCCGCCGGACAGGTCTTGCCTGCCGCGGTTTCCATGAGTTCTCCACCGTTTTCGGGCTTCAATGGAGAGCGAGGAGAGCTGTCGGCTCTCACAGAACTCTGGCCTCCGCACCGTTTGCCATGCAACTGCACTCAAGACCACACGTCTCCTCCCGGCCTGCTGAGAATCAGGCTGCCGTGTAGGACCACTGTAACACTTCTTGGCATGTAGACTCCAAGGCGACACACTGCCCTTTTCCTTGGAGAACTACGGTGCCCGAGTTTGCCAACGCTCATGAAGGCAGTCCGAGCCCGTCTCATGTGCTGGGCCACTTGCTTTCAGGGAGGAAAAGCCACCGGCATTGAGGTGAACACTCTGCTCAGCGGTCTTTCCGGGAGCTCACAATTGCCGCCTCTCTAGGTTAAGCAGGAAGTCGTAGTGAGGACCAACCTGAGCAAAGAGCACAATTCCTCACGTTACACCGGTAGTCGTCGTAAGAGGAATTGCCAACTACGCCTGGCCAAGGCCTTCCCTGTGTTAAGGAACCAGCCACACTTAGATGACTTTAAAGAAAATTTATTCAGCGAAGTTCCCATTGTGTGGCGATGGTCAACCTTCGCAGCGCCAATACTGCAGGGACTTAGGTTGGCTGCTAACAAGGCTAGGTGACCCTGCATACAGAAGCAGGTGTTTCCCTTTGGAAGCTTGCATCCCGGTTTCTTAGGGGCTGCTTCCAAGACCCTGCAATTGCTCAGCATCTATCCTCTTCCCCTACGCCTGGTTAGGAAGCGAGTATTTTAGCCTGAGAAGCAGGGCTCCTGCAACTCTGGAGGAGAGCTAATCCTGCAGCCCACGTTCGTCCTAGGAAACCGCAAGGTGACCCTTGGCCTCAGTGTAGTGGTGACATTGCCGCCAGACAGGTCTTGCCTGCCGCGGTTTCCATGAGTTCTCCACCATTTTCGGGCTTCAATGGAGAGCGAGGAGAGCTGTCGGCTCTCACAGAACTCTGGCCTCCGCACCGTTTGCCATGCAACTGCACTCAAGACCACACGTCTCCTCCCGACCTGCTGAGAAACAGGCCGCCGTGTAGGACCTTGTTATCATTTCCTGGCCTGCAGAGTCCAAGGCGACACACTGTCCTCTTGCTTGGAAACCTACGTTCCCACAGCTTGCCAAACGCTACCGAAGGCAGTCCTAACCAGTCTCGTGTGCTGCGCAACTTTGATTCAGTTACGAAAAGCCACCTGCATTGAGGTGAACACTCTGCTCAGCGCTCTTTCCGGGAGCTCACAGTTGCCCCCTCTCTAGGTTAGGCAGGATGTCGAGGTGAGGTCCAAACTGAGCAAAGAGCACAATTGCTCACGTTGCCGTGGTAGTCGTCGTAAGAGGCATTGCCTACTACGCCTTGCTAAAGTCTTTCTTCTGTTAGGGAAGTCGCCACACTGAGACACCTGTCAAGGAAAATTTATTCAGCGGAGTTCCCATTGTTTGGCGATGGTCAACCTTCGCTGTGCCAATACTGCAGGGACTTAGGTTGGCTGCTCACAAGGCTAGGTGATCCTGCATACAGAAGCAGGCGTTTCCCTTTGGAAGCTTGCATCTCGGTTTCTTAGGGGCTGCTTCCAAGGCCCTGCATTTGCTCAGCATCTATCCTCTGCCCCTACGCCTGGTTAGGAAGCGAGTATTTTAGCCTGAGAAGCAGGGCTCCTGCAACTCTGGAGAAGAGCTAATCCTGCAGCCCACGTTCGTCCTGGGAAACCGCAAGGCAACCCTTGGCCTCAGTGTAGTGGTGACATTGCCGCCAGACAGGTCTTGCCTGCCGCGGTTTCCATGAGTTCTCCACCGTTTTCGGGCTTCAATGGAGAGCGAGGAGAGCTGTCGGCTCTCACAGAACTCTGGCCTCCGCACCGTTTGTCATGCAACTGCACTCAAGACCACACGTCTCCTCCCGGCCTGCTGAGAAACAGGCCGCCGTGTAGTACCACTGTAACACTTCTTGGCATGTAGACTCCAAGGCGACACACTGCCCTTTTCCTTGGAAAACTACGGTGCCCCAGCTTGCCAACGCTCATGAAGGCAGTCCGAGCCCATCTCATGTGCTGGGCCACTTGCATTCAGGGAGGAAAAGCCACCGGCATTGAGGTGAACACTCTGCTCAGCGTTCTTTCCGGGAGCTCACAATTGCCGCCTCTCTAGGTTAAGCAGGAAGTCGTAGTGAGGACCAACCTGAGCAAAGAGCACAATTCCTCACGTTACACCGGTAGTCGTCGTAAGAGGAATTGCCAACTACGCCTGGCCAAGGCCTTCCCTGTGTTAAGGAACCAGCCACACTTAGATGCCTTTAAAGGAAAATTTATTCAGCGAAGTTCCCATTGTGTGGCGATGGTCAACCTTCGCAGCGCCAATACTGCAGGGACTTAGGTTGGCTGCTAACAAGGCTAGGTGACCCTACATACAGAAGCAGGCGTTTCCCTTTGGAAGCTTGCATCCCGGTTTCTTAGGGGCTGCTTCCAAGACCCTGCAATTGCTCAGCATCTATCCTCTGCCCCTACGCCTGGTTAGGAAGCGAGTGTTTTAGCCTGAGAAGCAGGACTCCTGCAACTCTGGAGGAGAGCTAATCCTGCAGCCCACGTTCGTCCTGGGAAACCGCAAGGCGACCCTTGGCCTCAGTGTAGTGGTGACATTGCCGCCAGACAGGTCTTGCCTGCCACGGTTTCCATGAGTTCTCCACCGTTTTCGGGCTTCAATGGAGAGCGAGGAGAGCTGTCGGCTCTCACAGAACTCTGGCCTCCGCACCGTTTGCCATGCAACTGCACTCAAGACCACATGTCTCCTCCCGACCTGCTGAGAAACAGGCATCCGTGTAGGCCCTTGTTATCATTTCCTGGCCTGCAGAGTCCAAGGCGACACACTGTCCTCTTGCTTGGAAACCTACGTTCCCACAGCTTGCCAAACGCTACCGAAGGCAGTCCTAACCAGTCTCGTGTGCTGCGCAACTTTGATTCAGCTACGAAAAGCCACCTGCATTGAGGTGAACACTCTGCTCAGCGCTCTTTCCGGGAGCTCACAGTTGCCCCCTCTCTAGGTTAGGGAGGATGTCGAGGTGAGGTCCAAACTGAGCAAAGAGCACAATTCCTCACGTTACACCGGTAGTCGTCGTAAGAGGAATTGCCAACTACGCCTGGCTAAGGCCTTCCCTGTGTTAAGGAACCAGCCACACTTAGACGCCTTTAAAGGAAAATTTATTCAGCGAAGTTCCCATTGTGTGGCGATGGTCAACCTTCGCAGCGCCAATACTGCAGGGACTTAGGTTGGCTGCTCACAAGGCTAGGTGACCCTGCATACAGAAGCAGGCGTTTCCCTTTGGAAGCTTGGATCCCGGTTGCTTAGGGGCTGCTTGCAAGACCCTGCTATTGCCCAGCATCTATCCTTTGCCCCTACGCCTGGGTAGGAAGCGAGTATTTTAGCCTGAGAAGCAGGGCTCTTGCAACTCTGGAGGAGAGCTAATCCTGCAGCCCACGTTCGTCCTGGAAAACCGCAAGGCGACACTTGGCCTCAAGGTAGGGGCGAAATTGCAGTCGGAGAGGTCTTGCCTGCCGCGGTTTCCATGAGTTCTCCACTGTTTTTGGGCTTCAACGGAGAGCGAGGAGAGCTGTCGGCTCTCACAGAACTCTGGCCTCCGCACCGTTTGCCATGCAACTGCACTCAAGACCACACGTCTCCTCCCGGCCTGCTGAGAAACAGGCCGCCGTGTAGGACCACTGTAACACTTCTTGGCATGTAGACTCCAAGGCGACACACTGCCCTTTTCCTTGGAGAACTACGGTGCCCCAGCTTGCCAACGCTCATGAAGGCAGTCCGAGCCCGTCTCATGTGCTGGGCCACTTGCATTCAGGGAGGAAAAGCCACCGGCATTGAGGTGAACACTCTGCTCAGCGTCCTTTCCGGGAGCTCACAATTGCCGCCTCTCTAGGTTAAGCAGGAAGTCGTAGTGAGGACCAACCTGAGCAAAGAGCACAATTCCTCACGTTACACCGGTAGTCGTCGTAAGAGGAATTGCCAACTACGCCTGGCTAAGGCCTTCCCTGTGTTAAGGAACCAGCCACACTTAGATGCCTTTAAAGGAAAATTTATTCAGCGAAGTTCCCATTGTGTGGCGATGGTCAACCTTCGCAGCGCCAATACTGCAGGGACTTAGGTTGGCTGCTAACAAGGCTAGGTGACCCTGCATACAGAAGCAGGCGTTTCCCTTTGGAAGCTTGGATCCCGGTTTCTTAGGGGCTGCTTCCAAGACCCTGCAATTGCTCAGCATCTATCCTCTGCCCCTACGCCTGGTTAGGAAGCGAGTGTTTTAGCCTGAGAAGCAGGGCTCCTGCAACTCTGGAGGAGAGCTAATCCTGCAGCCCACGTTCGTCCTGGGAAACCGCAAGGCGACCCTTGGCCTCAGTGTAGTGGTGACATTGCCGCCAGACAGGTCTTGCCTGCCGCGGTTTCCATGAGTTCTCCACCGTTTTCGGGCTTCAATGGAGAGCGAGGAGAGCTGTCGGCTCTCACAGAACTCTGGCCTCCGCACCGTTTGCCATGCAACTGCACTCAAGACCACACGTCTCCTCCCGGCCTGCTGAGAAACAGGCCGCCGTGTAGGACCACTGTAACACTTCTTGGCATGTAGACTCCAAGGCGACACACTGCCCTTTTCCTTGGAGAACTACGGTGCCCCAGCTTGCCAACGCTCATGAAGGCAGTCCGAGCCCGTCTCATGTGCTGGGCCACTTGCATTCAGGGAGGAAAAGCCACCGGCATTGAGGTGAACACTCTGCTCAGCGTCCTTTCCGGGAGCTCACAATTGCCGCCTCTCTAGGTTAAGCAGGAAGTCGTAGTGAGGACCAACCTGAGCAAAGAGCACAATTCCTCACGTTACACCGGTAGTCGTCGTAAGAGGAATTGCCAACTACGCCTGGCTAAGGCCTTCCCTGTGTTAAGGAACCAGCCACACTTAGACGCCTTTAAAGGAAAATTTATTCAGCGAAGTTCCCATTGTGTGGCGATGGTCAACCTTCGCAGCGCCAATACTGCAGGGACTTAGGTTGGCTGCTCACAAGGCTAGGTGACCCTGCATACAGAAGCAGGCGTTTCCCTTTTGAAGCTTGCATCCCGGTTTCTTAGGGGCTGCTTCCAAGACCCTGCAATTGCTCAGCATCTATCCTCTTCCCCTACGCCTGGTTAGGAAGCGAGTATTTTAGCCTGAGAAGCAGGGCTCCTGCAACTCTGGAGGAGAGCTAATCCTGCAGCCCACGTTCGTCCTAGGAAACCGCAAGGTGACCCTTGGCCTCAGTGTAGTGGTGACATTGCCGCCAGACAGGTCTTGCCTGCCGCGGTTTCCATGAGTTCTCCACCGTTTTCGGGCTTCAATGGAGAGCGAGGAGAGCTGTCGGCTCTCACAGAACTCTGGCCTCCGCAGCGTTTGCCATGCAACTGCACTCAAGACCACACGTCTCCTCCCGACCTGCTGAGAAACAGGCCGCCGTGTAGGACCTTGTTATCATTTCCTGGCCTGCAGAGTCCAAGGCGACACACTGTCCTCTTGCTTGGAAACCTACGTTCCCACAGCTTGCCAAACGCTACCGAAGGCAGTCCTAACCAGTCTCGTGTGCTGCGCAACTTTGATTCAGTTACGAAAAGCCACCTGCATTGAGGTGAACACTCTGCTCAGTGCTCTTTCCGGGAGCTCACAGTTGCCCCCTCTCTAGGTTAGGGAGGATGTCGAGGTGAGGTCCAAACTGAGCAAAGAGCACAATTCCTCACGTTACACCGGTAGTCGTCGTAAGAGGAATTGCCAACTACGCCTGGCTAAGGCCTTCCCTGTGTTAAGGAACCAGCCACACTTAGACGCCTTTAAAGGAAAATTTATTCAGCGAAGTTCCCATTGTGTGGCGATGGTCAACCTTCGCAGCGCCAATACTGCAGGGACTTAGGTTGGCTGCTCACAAGGCTAGGTGACCCTGCATACAGAAGCAGGCGTTTCCCTTTGGAAGCTTGGATCCCGGTTGCTTAGGGGCTGCTTGCAAGACCCTGCTATTGTCCAGCATCTATCCTTTGCCCCTACGCCTGGGTAGGAAGCGAGTATTTTAGCCTGAGAAGCAGGGCTCTTGCAACTCTGGAGGAGAGCTAATCCTGCAGCCCACGTTCGTCCTGGAAAACCGCAAGGCGACCCTTGGCCTCAAGGTAGGGGCGAAATTGCCATCGGACAGATCTTGCCTGCCGCGGTTTCCATGAGTTCTCCACCGTTTTTGGGCTTCAATGGAGAGCGAGGAGAGCTGTCGGCTCTCACAGAACTCTGGCCTCCGCACCGTTTGCCATGCAACTTCACTCAAGACCACACGTCTCCTCCCGGCCTGCTGAGAAACAGGCCGCCGTGTAGGACCACTGTAACACTTCTTGGCATGTAGACTCCAAGGTGACACACTGCCCTTTTCCTTGGAGAACTACGGTGCCCCAGCTTGCCAACGCTCATGAAGGCAGTCCGAGCCCGTCTCATGTGCTGGGCCACTTGCATTCAGGGAGGAAAAGCCACCGGCATTGAGGTGAACACTCTGCTCAGCGGTCTTTCCGGGAGCTCACAATTGCCGCCTCTCTAGGTTAAGCAGGAAGTCGTAGTGAGGACCAACCTGAGCAAAGAGCACAATTCCTCACGTTACACCGGTAGTCGTCGTAAGAGGAATTGCCAACTACGCCTGGCTAAGGCCTTCCCTGTGTTAAGGAACCAGCCACACTTAGATGCCTTTAAAGGAAAATTTATTCAGCGAAGTTCCCATTGTGTGGCGATGGTCAACCTTCGCAGCGCCAATACTGCAGGGACTTAGGTTGGCTGCTAACAAGGCTAGGTGACCCTGCATACAGAAGCAGGCGTTTCCCTTTGGAAGCTTGCATCCCGGTTTCTTAGGGGCTGCTTGCAAGACCCTGCAATTGCTCAGCATCTATCCTCTTCCCCTACGCCTGGTTAGGAAGCGAGTATTTTAGCCTGAGAAGCAGGGCTCTTGCAACTCTGGAGGAGAGCTAATCCTGCAGTCCACGTTGGTCCTGGGAAACCGCAAGGTGACCCTTGGCCTCAGTGTAGTGGTGACATTGCCGCCAGACAGGTCTTGCCTGCCGCGGTTTCCATGAGTTCTCCACCGTTTTCGGGCTTCAATGGAGAGCGAGGAGAGCTGTCGGCTCTCACAGAACTCTGGCCTCCGCACCGTTTGCCATGCAACTGCACTCAAGACCACACGTCTCCTCCCGACCTGCTGAGAAACAGGCCGCCGTGTAGGCCCTTGTTATCATTTCCTGGCCTGCAGAGTCCAAGGCGACACACTGTCCTCCTGCTTGGAAATCTACGTTCCCACAGCTTGCCAAACGCTACCGAAGGCAGTCCTAACCAGTCTCGTGTGCTGCGCAACTTTGATTCAGTTACGAAAAGCCACCTGCATTGAGGTGAACACTCTGCTCAGCGTTCTTTCCGGGAGCTCACAGTTGCCCCCTCTCTAGGTTAGGCAGGATGTCGAGGTGAGGTCCAAACTGAGCAAAGAGCACAATTGCTCACGTTGCCGTGGTAGTCGTCGTAAGAGGCATTGCCTACTATGCCTTGCTAAAGTCTTTCTTCTGTTAGGGAAGTCGCCACACTGAGACACCTGTCAAGGAAAATTTATTCAGCGGAGTTCCCATTCTTTGGCGATGGTCAACCTTCGCTGTGCCAATACTGCAGGGACTTAGGTTGGCTGCTCACAAGGCTAGGTGATCCTGCATACAGAAGCAGGCGTTTCCCTTTGGAAGCTTGCATCTCGGTTTCTTAGGGGCTGCTTCCAAGGCCCTGCATTTGCTCAGCATCTATCCTCTGCCCCTACACCTGGTTAGGAAGCGAGTATTTTAGCCTGAGAAGCAGGGCTCCTGCAACTCTGGAGAAGAGCTAATCCTGCAGCCCACGTTCGTCCTGGGAAACCGCAAGGCATCCCTTGGCCTCAGTGTAGTGGTGACATTGCCGCCAGACAGGTCTTGCCTGCCGCGGTTTCCATGAGTTCTCCACCGTTTTTGGGCTTCAACGGAGAGCGAGGAGAGCTGTCGGCTCTCACAGAACTCTGGCCTCCGCACCGTTTGCCATGCAACTGCACTCAAGACCACACGTCTCCTCCCGGCCTGCTGAGAAACAGGCCGCCGTGTAGGACCACTGTAACACTTCTTGGCATGTAGACTCCAAGGCGACACACTGCCCTTTTCCTTGGAGAACTACGGTGCCCCAGCTTGCCAACGCTCATGAAGGCAGTCCGAGCCCGTCTCATGTGCTGGGCCACTTGCATTCAGGGAGGAAAAGCCACCGGCATTGAGGTGAACACTCTGCTCAGCGGTCTTTCCGGGAGCTCACAATTGCCGCCTCTCTAGGTTAAGCAGGAAGTCGTAGTGAGGACCAACCTGAGCAAAGAGCACAATTCCTCACGTTACACCGGTAGTCGTCGTAAGAGGAATTGCCAACTACGCCTGGCTAAGGCCTTCCCTGTGTTAAGGAACCAGCCACACTTAGATGCCTTTAAAGGAAAATTTATTCAGCGAAGTTCCCATTGTGTGGCGATGGTCAACCTTCGCAGCGCCAATACTGCAGGGACTTAGGTTGGCTGCTAACAAGGCTAGGTGACCCTGCATACAGAAGCAGGCGTTTCCCTTTGGAAGCTTGCATCCCGGTTTCTTAGGGGCTGCTTGCAAGACCCTGCAATTGCTCAGCATCTATCCTCTGCCCCTACGCCTGGTTAGGAAGCGAGTGTTTTAGCCTGAGAAGCAGGGCTCCTGCAACTCTGGAGGAGAGCTAATCCTGCAGCCCACGTTCGTCCTGGGAAACCGCAAGGCGACCCTTGGCCTCAGTGTAGTGGTGACATTGCCGCCAGACAGGTCTTGCCTGCCGCGGTTTCCATGAGTTCTCCACCGTTTTCGGGCTTCAATGGAGAGCGAGGAGAGCTGTCGGCTCTCACAGAACTCTGGCCTCCGCACCGTTTGCCATGCAACTGCACTCAAGACCACACGTCTCCTCCCGACCTGCTGAGAAACAGGCATCCGTGTAGGCCCTTGTTATCATTTCCTGGCCTGCAGAGTCCAAGGCGACACACTGTCCTCTTGCTTGGAAACCTACGTTCCCACAGCTTGCCAAACGCTACCGAAGGCAGTCCTAACCAGTCTCGTGTGCTGCGCAACTTTGATTCAGTTACGAAAAGCCACCTGCATTGAGGTGAACACTCTGCTCAACGCTCTTTCCGGGAGCTCACAGTTGCCCCCTCTCTAGGTTAGGGAGGATGTCGAGGTGAGGTCCAAACTGAGCAAAGAGCACAATTCCTCACGTTACACCGGTAGTCGTCGTAAGAGGAATTGCCAACTACGCCTGGCTAAGGCCTTCCCTGTGTTAAGGAACCAGGCACACTTAGACGCCTTTAAAGGAAAATTTATTCAGCGAAGTTCCCATTGTGTGGCGATGGTCAACCTTCGCAGCGCCAATACTGCAGGGACTTAGGTTGGCTGCTCACAAGGCTAGGTGACCCTGCATACAGAAGCAGGCGTTTCCCTTTGGAAGCTTGGATCCCGGTTGCTTAGGGGCTGCTTGCAAGACCCTGCTATTGCCCAGAATCAATCCTTTGCCCCTACGCCTGGGTAGGAAGCGAGTATTTTAGCCTGAGAAGCAGGGCTCTTGCAACTCTGGAGGAGAGCTAATCCTGCAGCCCACGTTCGTCCTGGAAAACCGCAAGGCGACCCTTGGCCTCAAGGTAGGGGCGAAATTGCCGTCGGACAGATCTTGCCTGCCGCGGTTTCCATGAGTTCTCCACCGTTTTTGGGCTTCAATGGAGAGCGAGGAGAGCTGTCGGCTCTCACAGAACTCTGGCCTCCGCACCGTTTGCCATGCAACTTCACTCAAGACCACACGTCTCCTCCCGCCCTGCTGAGAAACAGGCCGCCGTGTAGGACCACTGTAACACTTCTTGGCATGTAGACTCCAAGGCGACACACTGCCCTTTTCCTTGGAGAACTACGGTGCCCCAGCTTGCCAACGCTCATGAAGGCAGTCCGAGCCCATCTCATGTGCTGGGCCACTTGCATTCAGGGAGGAAAAGCCACCGGCATTGAGGTGAACACTCTGCTCAGCGTTCTTTCCGGGAGCTCACAATTGCCGCCTCTCTAGGTTAAGCAGGAAGTCGTAGTGAGGACCAACCTGGGCAAAGAGCACAATTCCTCACGATACACCGGTAGTCGTCGTAAGAGGAATTGCCAACTACGCCTGGCCAAGGCCTTCCCTGTGTTAAGGAACCAGCCACACTTAGATGCCTTTAAAGGAACATTTATTCAGCGAAGTTCCCATTGTGTGGCGATGGTCAACCTTCGCAGCGCCAATACTGCAGGGACTTAGGTTGGCTGCTAACAAGGCTAGGTGACCCTACATACAGAAGCAGGCGTTTCCCTTTGGAAGCTTGCATCCCGGTTTCTTAGGGGCTGCTTCCAAGACCCTGCAATTGCTCAGCATCTATCCTCTTCCCCTACGCCTGGTTAGGAAGCGAGTGTTTTAGCCTGAGAAGCAGGGCTCCTGCAACTCTGGAGGAGAGCTAATCCTGCAGCCCACGTTCGTCCTGGGAAACCGCAAGGCGACCCTTGGCCTCAGTGTAGTGGTGACATTGCCGCCAGACAGGTCTTGCCTGCCACGGTTTCCATGAGTTCTCCACCGTTTTCGGGCTTCAATGGAGAGCGAGGAGAGCTGTCGGCTCTCACAGAACTCTGGCCTCCGCACCGTTTGCCATGCAACTGCACTCAAGACCACACGTCTCCTCCCGACCTGCTGAGAAACAGGCATCCGTGTAGGCCCTTGTTATCATTTCCTGGCCTGCAGAGTCCAAGACGACACACTGTCCTCTTGCTTGGAAACCTACGTTCCAACAGCTTGCCAAACGCTACCGAAGGCAGTCCTAACCAGTCTCGTGTGCTGCGCAACTTTGATTCAGTTACGAAAAGCCACCTGCATTGAGGTGAACACTCTGCTCAGCGCTCTTTCCGGGAGCTCACAGTTGCCCCCTCTCTAGGTTAGGGAGGATGTCGAGGTGAGGTCCAAACTGAGCAAAGAGCACAATTCCTCACGTTACACCGGTAGTCGTCGTAAGAGGAATTGCCAACTACGCCTGGCTAAGGCCTTCCCTGTGTTAAGGAACCAGCCACACTTAGACACCTTTAAAGGAAAATTAGTTCAGCGAAGTTCCCATTGTGTGGCGATGGTCAACCTTCGCAGCGCCAATACTGCAGGGACTTAGGTTGGCTGCTCACAAGGCTAGGTGACCCTACATACAGAAGCAGGCGTTTCCCTTTGGAAGCTTGGATCCCGGTTGCTTAGGGGCTGCTTGCAAGACCCTGCTATTGCCCAGCATCTATCCTTTGCCCCTACGCCTGGTTAGTAAGCGAGTATTTTAGCCTGAGAAGCAGGGCTCTTGCAACTCTGGAGGAGAGCTAATCCTGCAGCCCACGTTCGTCCTGGAAAACCGCAAGGCGACCCTTGGCCTCAAGGTAGGGGCGAAATTGCCGTCGGACAGATCTTGCCTGCCGCGGTTTCCATGAGTTCTCCACCGTTTTTGGGCTTCAATGGAGAGCGAGGAGAGCTGTCGGCTCTCACAGAACTCTGGCCTCCGCACCGTTTGCCATGCAACTTCACTCAAGACCACACGTCTCCTCCCGCCCTGCTGAGAAACAGGCCGCCGTGTAGGACCACTGTAACACTTCTTGGCATGTAGACTCCAAGGCGACACACTGCCCTTTTCCTTGGAGAACTACGGTGCCCCAGCTTGCCAACGCTCATGAAGGCAGTCCGAGCCCGTCTCATGTGCTGGGCCACTTGCATTCAGGGAGGAAAAGCCACCGACATTGAGGTGAACACTCTGCTCAGCGTTCTTTCCGGGAGCTCACAATTGCCGCCTCTCTAGGTTAAGCAGGAAGTCGTAGTGAGGACCAACCTGAGCAAAGAGCACAATTCCTCACGTTACACCGGTAGTCGTCGTAAGAGGAATTGCCAACTACGCCTGGCTAAGGCCTTCCCTGTGTTAAGGAACCAGCCACACTTAGACGCCTTTAAAGGAAAATTTATTCAGCGAAGTTCCCATTGTGTGGCGATGGTCAACCTTCGCAGCGCCAATACTGCAGGGACTTAGGTTGGCTGCTAACAAGGCTAGGTGACCCTGCATACAGAAGCAGGCGTTTCCCTTTGGAAGCTTGCATCCCGGTTTCTTAGGGGCTGCTTCCAAGACCCTGCAATTGCTCAGCATCTATCCTCTTCCCCTACGCCTGGTTAGGAAGCGAGTATTTTAGCCTGAGAAGCAGGGCTCCTGCAACTCTGGAGGAGAGCTAATCCTGCAGCCCACGTTCGTCCTAGGAAACCGCAAGGTGACCCTTGGCCTCAGTGTAGTGGTGACATTGCCGCCAGAGAGGTCTTGCCTGCCGCGGTTTCCATGAGTTCTCCACCATTTTCGGGCTTCAATGGAGAGCGAGGAGAGCTGTCGGCTCTCACAGAACTCTGGCCTCCGCACCGTTTGCCATGCAACTGCACTCAAGACCACACGTCTCCTCCCGACCTGCTGAGAAACAGGCCGCCGTGTAGGACCTTGTTATCATTTCCTGGCCTGCAGAGTCCAAGGCGACTCACTGTCCTCTTGCTTGGAAACCTACGTTCCCACAGCTTGCCAAACGCTACCGAAGGCAGTCCTAACCAGTC
Organism: Lagenorhynchus albirostris; assembly: GCF_949774975.1. NCBI lineage: Eukaryota > Metazoa > Chordata > Mammalia > Artiodactyla > Delphinidae > Lagenorhynchus > Lagenorhynchus albirostris. The sequence goes on along the minus strand of NC_083100.1, from coordinate 119,484,020 downwards.
TCGTGTGCTGCGCAACTTTGATTCAGTTACGAAAAGCCACCTGCATTGAGGTGAACACTCTGCTCAGTGCTCTTTCCGGGAGCTCACAGTTGCCCCCTCTCTAGGTTAGGGAGGATGTCGAGGTGAGGTCCAAACTGAGCAAAGAGCACAATTCCTCACGTTACACCAGTAGTCGTCGTAAGAGGAATTGCCAACTACGCCTGGCTAAGGCCTTCCCTGTGTTAAGGAACCAGCCACACTTAGACGCCTTTAAAGGAAAATTTATTCAGCGAAGTTCCCATTGTGTGGCGATGGTCAACCTTCGCAGCGCCAATACTGCAGGGACTTAGGTTGGCTGCTCACAAGGCTAGGTGACCCTGCATACAGAAGCAGGCGTTTCCCTTTGGAAGCTTGGATCCCGGTTGCTTAGGGGCTGCTTGCAAGACCCTGCTATTGCCCAGCATCTATCCTTTGCCCCTACGCCTGGTTAGGAAGCGAGTATTTTAGCCTGAGAAGCAGGGCTCTTGCAACTCTGGAGGAGAGCTAATCCTGCAGCCCACGTTCGTCCTGGAAAACCGCAAGGCGACACTTGGCCTCAAGGTAGGGGCGAAATTGCCGTCGGACAGATCTTGCCTGCCGCGGTTTCCATGAGTTCTCCACCGTTTTTGGGCTTCAATGGAGAGCGAGGAGAGCTGTCGGCTCTCACAGAACTCTGGCCTCCGCACCGTTTGCCATGCAACTTCACTCAAGACCACACGTCTCCTCCCGCCCTGCTGAGAAACAGGCCGCCGTGTAGGACCACTGTAACACTTCTTGGCATGTAGACTCCAAGGCGACACACTGCCCTTTTCCTTGGAGAACTACGGTGCCCCAGCTTGCCAACGCTCATGAAGGCAGTCCGAGCCCGTCTCATGTGCTGGGCCACTTGCATTCAGGGAGGAAAAGCCACCGGCATTGAGGTGAACACTCTGCTCAGCGTCCTTTCCGGGAGCTCACAATTGCCGCCTCTCTAGGTTAAGCAGGAAGTCGTAGTGAGGACCAACCTGAGCAAAGAGCACAATTCCTCACGTTACACCGGTAGTCGTCATAAGAGGAATTGCCAACTACGCCTGGCTAAGGCCTTCCCTCTGTTAAGGAACCAGCCACACTTAGATGCCTTTAAAGGAAAATTTATTCAGCGAAGTTCCCATTGTGTGGCGATGGTCAACCTTCGCAGCGCCAATACTGCAGGGACTTAGGTTGGCTGCTAACAAGGCTAGGTGACCCTGCATACAGAAGCAGGCGTTTCCCTTTGGAAGCTTGCATCCCGGTTTCTTAGGGGCTGCTTCCAAGACCCTGCAATTGCTCAGCATCTATCCTCTTCCCCTACGCCTGGTTAGGAAGCGAGTATTTTAGCCTGAGAAGCAGGGCTCTTGCAACTCTGGAGGAGAGCTAATCCTGCAGTCCACGTTGGTCCTGGGAAACCGCAAGGTGACCCTTGGCCTCAGTGTAGTGGTGACATTGCCGCCAGACAGGTCTTGCCTGCCGCGGTTTCCATGAGTTCTCCACCGTTTTCGGGCTTCAATGGAGAGCGAGGAGAGCTGTCGGCTCTCACAGAACTCTGGCCTCCGCACCGTTTGCCATGCAACTGCACTCAAGACCACACGTCTCCTCCCGACCTGCTGAGAAACAGGCCGCCGTGTAGGCCCTTGTTATCATTTCCTGGCCTGCAGAGTCCAAGGCGACACACTGTCCTCCTGCTTGGAAATCTACGTTCCCACAGCTTGCCAAACGCTACCGAAGGCAGTCCTAACCAGTCTCGTGTGCTGCGCAACTTTGATTCAGTTACGAAAAGCCACCTGCATTGAGGTGAACACTCTGCTCAGCGCTCTTTCCGGGAGCTCACAGTTGCCCCCTCTCTAGGTTAGGCAGGATGTCGAGGTGAGGTCCAAACTGAGCAAAGAGCACAATTGCTCACGTTGCCGTGGTAGTCGTCGTAAGAGGCATTGCCTACTACGCCTTGCTAAAGTCTTTCTTCTGTTAGGGAAGTCGCCACACTGAGACACCTGTCAAGGAAAATTTATTCAGCGGAGTTCCCATTGTTTGGCGATGGTCAACCTTCGCTGTGCCAATACTGCAGGGACTTAGGTTGGCTGCTCACAAGGCTAGGTGATCCTGCATACAGAAGCAGGCGTTTCCCTTTGGAAGCTTGCATCTCGGTTTCTTAGGGGCTGCTTCCAAGGCCCTGCATTTGCTCAGCATCTATCCTCTGCCCCTACGCCTGGTTAGGAAGCGAGTATTTTAGCCTGAGAAGCAGGGCTCCTGCAACTCTGGAGAAGAGCTAATCCTGCAGCCCACGTTCGTCCTGGGAAACCGCAAGGCAACCCTTGGCCTCAGTGTAGTGGTGACATTGCCGCCAGACAGGTCTTGCCTGCCGCGGTTTCCATGAGTTCTCCACCGTTTTCGGGCTTCAATGGAGAGCGAGGAGAGCTGTCGGCTCTCACAGAACTCTGGCCTCCGCACCGTTTGTCATGCAACTGCACTCAAGACCACACGTCTCCTCCCGGCCTGCTGAGAAACAGGCCGCCGTGTAGGACCACTGTAACACTTCTTGGCATGTAGATTCCAAGGCGACACACTGCCCTTTTCCTTGGAAAACTACGGTGCCCCAGCTTGCCAACGCTCATGAAGGCAGTCCGAGCCCATCTCATGTGCTGGGCCACTTGCATTCAGGGAGGAAAAGCCACCGGCATTGAGGTGAACACTCTGCTCAGCGTTCTTTCCGGGAGCTCACAATTGCCGCCTCTCTAGGTTAAGCAGGAAGTCGTAGTGAGGACCAACCTGAGCAAAGAGCACAATTCCTCACGTTACACCGGTAGTCGTCGTAAGAGGAATTGCCAACTACGCCTGGCCAAGGCCTTCCCTGTGTTAAGGAACCAGCCACACTTAGATGCCTTTAAAGGAAAATTTATTCAGCGAAGTTCCCATTGTGTGGCGATGGTCAACCTTCGCAGCGCCAATACTGCAGGGACTTAGGTTGGCTGCTAACAAGGCTAGGTGACCCTACATACAGAAGCAGGCGTTTCCCTTTGGAAGCTTGCATCCCGGTTTCTTAGGGGCTGCTTCCAAGACCCTGCAATTGCTCAGCATCTATCCTCTGCCCCTACGCCTGGTTAGGAAGCGAGTGTTTTAGCCTGAGAAGCAGGGCTCCTGCAACTCTGGAGGAGAGCTAATCCTGCAGCCCACGTTCGTCCTGGGAAACCGCAAGGCGACCCTTGGCCTCAGTGTAGTGGTGACATTGCCGCCAGACAGGTCTTGCCTGCCACGGTTTCCATGAGTTCTCCACCGTTTTCGGGCTTCAATGGAGAGCGAGGAGAGCTGTCGGCTCTCACAGAACTCTGGCCTCCGCACCATTTGCCATGCAACTGCACTCAAGACCACACGTCTCCTCCCGACCTGCTGAGAAACAGGCATCCGTGTAGGCCCTTGTTATCATTTCCTGGCCTGCAGAGTCCAAGGCGACACACTGTCCTCTTGCTTGGAAACCTACGTTCCCACAGCTTGCCAAACGCTACCGAAGGCAGTCCTAACCAGTCTCGTGTGCTGCGCAACTTTGATTCAGTTACGAAAAGCCACCTGCATTGAGGTGAACACTCTGCTCAGCGCTCTTTCCGGGAGCTCACAGTTGCCCCCTCTCTAGGTTAGGGAGGATGTCGAGGTGAGGTCCAAACTGAGCAAAGAGCACAATTGCTCACGTTACACCGGTAGTCGTCGTAAGAGGAATTGCCAACTACGCCTGGCTAAGGCCTTCCCTGTGTTAAGGAACCAGCCACACTTAGACGCCTTTAAAGGAAAATTTATTCAGCGAAGTTCCCATTGTGTGGCGATGGTCAACCTTCGCTGTGCCAATACTGCAGGGACTTAGGTTGGCTGCTCACAAGGCTAGGTGACCCTGCATACAGAAGCAGGCGTTTCCCTTTGGAAGCTTGGATCCCGGTTGCTTAGGGGCTGCTTGCAAGACCCTGCTATTGCCCAGCATCTATCCTTTGCCCCTACGCCTGGGTAGGAAGCGAGTATTTTAGCCTGAGAAGCAGGGCTCTTGCAACTCTGGAGGAGAGCTAATCCTGCAGCCCACGTTCGTCCTGGAAAACCGCAAGGCGACACTTGGCCTCAAGGTAGGGGCGAAATTGCCGTCGGAGAGGTCTTGCCTGCCGCGGTTTCCATGAGTTCTCCACCGTTTTTGGGCTTCAACGGAGAGCGAGGAGAGCTGTCGGCTCTCACAGAACTCTGGCCTCCGCACCGTTTGCCATGCAACTGCACTCAAGACCACACGTCTCCTCCCGGCCTGCTGAGAAACAGGCCGCCGTGTAGGACCACTGTAACACTTCTTGGCATGTAGACTCCAAGGCGACACACTGCCCTTTTCCTTGGAGAACTACGGTGCCCCAGCTTGCCAACGCTCATGAAGGCAGTCCGAGCCCGTCTCATGTGCTGGGCCACTTGCATTCAGGGAGGAAAAGCCACCGGCATTGAGGTGAACACTCTGCTCAGCGGTCTTTCCGGGAGCTCACAATTGCCGCCTCTCTAGGTTAAGCAGGAAGTCGTAGTGAGGACCAACCTGAGCAAAGAGCACAATTCCTCACGTTACACCGGTAGTCGTCGTAAGAGGAATTGCCAACTACGCCTGGCTAAGGCCTTCCCTGTGTTAAGGAACCAGCCACACTTAGATGCCTTTAAAGGAAAATTTATTCAGCGAAGTTCCCATTGTGTGGCGATGGTCAACCTTCGCAGCGCCAATACTGCAGGGACTTAGGTTGGCTGCTAACAAGGCTAGGTGACCCTGCATACAGAAGCAGGCGTTTCCCTTTGGAAGCTTGCATCCCGGTTTCTTAGGGGCTGCTTGCAAGACCCTGCAATTGCTCAGCATCTATCCTCTGCCCCTACGCCTGGTTAGGAAGCGAGTGTTTTAGCCTGAGAAGCAGGGCTCCTGCAACTCTGGAGGAGAGCTAATCCTGCAGCCCACGTTCGTCCTGGGAAACCGCAAGGCGACCCTTGGCCTCAGTGTAGTGGTGACATTGCCGCCAGACAGGTCTTGCCTGCCGCGGTTTCCATGAGTTCTCCACTGTTTTCGGGCTTCAATGGAGAGCGAGGAGAGCTGTCGGCTCTCACAGAACTCTGGCCTCCGCACCGTTTGCCATGCAACTGCACTCAAGACCACACGTCTCCTCCCGACCTGCTGAGAAACAGGCATCCGTGTAGGCCCTTGTTATCATTTCCTGGCCTGCAGAGTCCAAGGCGACACACTGTCCTCTTGCTTGGAAACCTACGTTCCCACAGCTTGCCAAACGCTACCGAAGGCAGTCCTAACCAGTCTCGTGTGCTGCGCAACTTTGATTCAGTTACGAAAAGCCACCTGCATTGAGGTGAACACTCTGCTCAGCGCTCTTTCCGGGAGCTCACAGTTGCCCCCTCTCTAGGTTAGGGAGGATGTCGAGGTGAGGTCCAAACTGAGCAAAGAGCACAATTCCTCACGTTACACCGGTAGTCGTCGTAAGAGGAATTGCCAACTACGCCTGGCTAAGGCCTTCCCTGTGTTAAGGAACCAGCCACACTTAGACGCCTTTAAAGGAACATTTATTCAGCGAAGTTCCCATTGTGTGGCGATGGTCAACCTTCGCAGCGCCAATACTGCAGGGACTTAGGTTGGCTGCTCACAAGGCTAGGTGACCCTGCATACAGAAGCAGGCGTTTCCCTTTGGAAGCTTGGATCCCGGTTGCTTAGGGGCTGCTTGCAAGACCCTGCTATTGCCCAGCATCAATCCTTTGCCCCTACGCCTGGGTAGGAAGCGAGTATTTTAGCCTGAGAAGCAGGGCTCTTGCAACTCTGGAGGAGAGCTAATCCTGCAGCCCACGTTCGTCCTGGAAAACCGCAAGGCGACCCTTGGCCTCAAGGTAGGGGCGAAATTGCCGTCGGACAGATCTTGCCTGCCGCGGTTTCCATGAGTTCTCCACCGTTTTTGGGCTTCAATGGAGAGCGAGGAGAGCTGTCGGCTCTCACAGAACTCTGGCCTCCGCACCGTTTGCCATGCAACTTCACTCAAGACCACACGTCTCCTCCCGCCCTGCTGAGAAACAGGCCGCCGTGTAGGACCACTGTAACACTTCTTGGCATGTAGACTCCAAGGCGACACACTGCCCTTTTCCTTGGAGAACTACGGTGCCCCAGCTTGCCAACGCTCATGAAGGCAGTCCGAGCCCATCTCATGTGCTGGGCCACTTGCATTCAGGGAGGAAAAGCCACCGGCATTGAGGTGAACACTCTGCTCAGCGGTCTTTCCGGGAGCTCACAATTGCCGCCTCTCTAGGTTAACCAGGAAGTCGTAGTGAGGACCAACCTGAGCAAAGAGCACAATTCCTCACGTTACACCGGTAGTCGTCGTAAGAGGAATTGCCAACTACGCCTGGCCAAGGCCTTCCCTGTGTTAAGGAACCAGCCACACTTAGATGCCTTTAAAGGAAAATTTATTCAGCGAAGTTCCCATTGTGTGGCGATGGTCAACCTTCGCAGCGCCAATACTGCAGGGACTTAGGTTGGCTGCTCACAAGGCTAGGTGACCCTGCATACAGAAGCAGGCGTTTCCCTTTGGAAGCTTGCATCCCGGTTTCTTAGGGGCTGCTTCCAAGACCCTGCAATTGCTCAGCATCTATCCTCTGCCCCTACGCCTGGTTAGGAAGCGAGTATTTTAGCCTGAGAAGCAGGGCTCCTGCAACTCTGGAGGAGAGCTAATCCTGCAGCCCACGTTCGTCCTAGGAAACCGCAAGGTGACCCTTGGCCTCAGTGTAGTGGTGACATTGCCGCCAGACAGGTCTTGCCTGCCGCGGTTTCCATGAGTTCTCCACCGTTTTCGGCCTTCAATGGAGAGCGAGGAGAGCTGTCGGCTCTCACAGAACTCTGGCCTCCGCACCGTTTGCCATGCAACTGCACTCAAGACCACACGTCTCCTCCCGACCTGCTGAGAAACAGGCCGCCGTGTAGGCCCTTGTTATCATTTCCTGGCCTGCAGAGTCCAAGGCGACACACTGTCCTCTTGCTTGGAAATCTACGTTCCCACAGCTTGCCAAACGCTACCGAAGGCAGTCCTAACCAGTCTCGTGTGCTGCGCAACTTTGATTCAGTTACGAAAAGCCACCTGCATTGAGGTGAACACTCTGCTCAGCGCTCTTTCCGGGAGCTCACAGTTGCCCCCTCTCTAGGTTAGGCAGGATGTCGAGGTGAGGTCCAAATTGAGCAAAGAGCACAATTGCTCACGTTGCCGTGGTAGTCGTCGTAAGAGGCATTGCCTACTACGCCTTGCTAAAGTCTTTCTTCTGTTAGGGAAGTCGCCACACTGAGACACCTGTCAAGGAAAATTTATTCAGCGGAGTTCCCATTGTTTGGCGATGGTCAACCTTCACTGTGCCAATACTGCAGGGACTTAGGTTGGCTGCTCACAAGGCTAGGTGATCCTGCATACAGAAGCAGGCGTTTCCCTTTGGAAGCTTGCATCTCGGTTTCTTAGGGGCTGCTTCCAAGGCCCTGCATTTGCTCAGCATCTATCCTCTGCCCCTACGCCTGGTTAGGAAGCGAGTATTTTAGCCTGAGAAGCAGGGCTCCTGCAACTCTGGAGAAGAGCTAATCCTGCAGCCCACGTTCGTCCTGGGAAACCGCAAGGCAACCCTTGGCCTCAGTGTAGTGGTGACATTGCCGCCAGACAGGTCTTGCCTGCCGCGGTTTCCATGAGTTCTCCACCGTTTTCGGGCTTCAGTGGAGAGCTAGGAGAGCTGTCGGCTCTCACAGAACTCTGGCCTCCGCACCGTTTGTCATGCAACTGCACTCAAGACCACACGTCTCCTCCCGGCCTGCTGAGAAACAGGCCGCCGTGTAGGACCACTGTAACACTTCTTGGCATGTAGACTCCAAGGCGACACACTGCCCTTTTCCTTGGAAAACTACGGTGCCCCAGCTTGCCAACGCTCATGAAGGCAGTCCGAGCCCATCTCATGTGCTGGGCCACTTGCATTCAGGGAGGAAAAGCCACCGGCATTGAGGTGAACACTCTGCTCAGCGTTCTTTCCGGGAGCTCACAATTGCCGCCTCTCTAGGTTAAGCAGGAAGTCGTAGTGAGGACCAACCTGAGCAAAGAGCACAATTCCTCACGTTACACCGGTAGTCGTCGTAAGAGGAATTGCCAACTACGCCTGGCCAAGGCCTTCCCTGTGTTAAGGAACCAGCCACACTTAGATGCCTTTAAAGGAAAATTTATTCAGCGAAGTTCCCATTGTGTGGCGATGGTCAACCTTCGCAGCGCCAATACTGCAGGGACTTAGGTTGGCTGCTAACAAGGCTAGGTGACCCTACATACAGAAGCAGGCGTTTCCCTTTGGAAGCTTGCATCCCGGTTTCTTAGGGGCTGCTTCCAAGACCCTGCAATTGCTCAGCATCTATCCTCTGCCCCTACGCCTGGTTAGGAAGCGAGTATTTTAGCCTGAGAAGCAGGGCTCCTGCAACTCTGGAGAAGAGCTAATCCTGCAGCCCACGTTCGTCCTGGGAAACCGCAAGGCAACCCTTGGCCTCAGTGTAGTGGTGACATTGCCGCCAGACAGGTCTTGCCTGCCGCGGTTTCCATGAGTTCTCCACCGTTTTCGGGCTTCAATGGAGAGCGAGGAGAGCTGTCGGCTCTCACAGAACTCTGGCCTCCGCACCGTTTGTCATGCAACTGCACTCAAGACCACACGTCTCCTCCCGGCCTGCTGAGAAACAGGCCGCCGTGTAGGACCACTGTAACACTTCTTGGCATGTAGACTCCAAGGCGACACACTGCCCTTTTCCTTGGAAAACTACGGTGCCCCAGCTTGCCAACGCTCATGAAGGCAGTCCGAGCCCATCTCATGTGCTGGGCCACTTGCATTCAGGGAGGAAAAGCCACCGGCATTGAGGTGAACACTCTGCTCAGCGTTCTTTCCGGGAGCTCACAATTGCCGCCTCTCTAGGTTAAGCAGGAAGTCGTAGTGAGGACCAACCTGAGCAAAGAGCACAATTCCTCACGTTACACCGGTAGTCGTCGTAAGAGGAATTGCCAACTACGCCTGGCTAAGGCCTTCCCTGTGTTAAGGAACCAGCCACACTTAGATGCCTTTAAAGGAAAATTTATTCAGCGAAGTTCCCATTGTGTGGCGATGGTCAACCTTTGCAGCGCCAATACTGCAGGGACTTAGGTTGGCTGCTAACAAGGCTAGGTGACCCTACATACAGAAGCAGGCGTTTCCCTTTGGAAGCTTGCATCCCGGTTTCTTAGGGGCTGCTTCCAAGACCCTGCAATTGCTCAGCATCTATCCTCTGCCCCTACGCCTGGTTAGGAAGCGAGTGTTTTAGCCTGAGAAGCAGGGCTCCTGCAACTCTGGAGGAGAGCTAATCCTGCAGCCCACGTTCGTCCTGGGAAACCGCAAGGCGACCCTTGGCCTCAGTGTAGTGGTGACATTGCCGCCAGAGAGGTCTTGCCTGCCACGGTTTCCATGAGTTCTCCACCGTTTTCGGGCTTCAATGGAGAGCGAGGAGAGCTGTCGGCTCTCACAGAACTCTGGCCTCCGCACCGTTTGCCATGCAACTGCACTCAAGACCACACGTCTCCTCCCGACCTGCTGAGAAACAGGCATCCGTGTAGGCCCTTGTTATCATTTCCTGGCCTGCAGAGTCCAAGGCGACACACTGTCCTCTTGCTTGGAAACCTACGTTCCCACAGCTTGCCAAACGCTACCGAAGGCAGTCCTAACCAGTCTCGTGTGCTGCGCAACTTTGATTCAGCTACGAAAAGCCACCTGCATTGAGGTGAACACTCTGCTCAGCGCTCTTTCCGGGAGCTCACAGTTGCCCCCTCTCTAGGTTAGGGAGGATGTCGAGGTGAGGTCCAAACTGAGCAAAGAGCACAATTCCTCACGTTACACCGGTAGTCGTCGGAAGAGGAATTGCCAACTACGCCTGGCTAAGGCCTTCCCTGTGTTAAGGAACCAGCCACACTTAGACGCCTTTAAAGGAAAATTTATTCAGCGAAGTTCCCATTGTGTGGCGATGGTCAACCTTCGCAGCGCCAATACTGCAGGGACTTAGGTTGGCTGCTCACAAGGCTAGGTGACCCTGCATACAGAAGCAGGCGTTTCCCTTTGGAAGCTTGGATCCCGGTTGCTTAGGGGCTGCTTGCAAGACCCTGCTATTGCCCAGCATCTATCCTTTGCCCCTACGCCTGGTTAGGAAGCGAGTATTTTAGCCTGAGAAGCAGGGCTCTTGCAACTCTGGAGGAGAGCTAATCCTGCAGCCCACGTTCGTCCTGGAAAACCGCAAGGCGACACTTGGCCTCAAGGTAGGGGCGAAATTGCCGTCGGAGAGGTCTTGCCTGCCGCGGTTTCCATGAGTTCTCCACCGTTTTCGGGCTTCAATGGAGAGCGAGGAGAGCTGTCGGCTCTCACAGAACTCTGGCCTCCGCACCGTTTGCCATGCAACTGCACTCAAGACCACACGTCTCCTCCCGACCTGCTGAGAAACAGGCATCCGTGTAGGCCCTTGTTATCATTTCCTGGCCTGCAGAGTCCAAGGCGACACATTGTCCTCTTGCTTGGAAACCTACGTTCCCACAGCTTGCCAAACGCTACCGAAGGCAGTCCTAACCAGTCTCGTGTGCTGCGCAACTTTGATTCAGCTACGAAAAGCCACCTGCATTGAGGTGAACACTCTGCTCAGCGCTCTTTCCGGGAGCTCACAGTTGCCCCCTCTCTAGGTTAGGGAGGATGTCGAGGTGAGGTCCAAACTGAGCAAAGAGCACAATTCCTCACGTTACACCGGTAGTCGTCGTAAGAGGAATTGCCAACTACGCCTGGCTAAGGCCTTCCCTGTGTTAAGGAACCAGCCACACTTAGACACCTTTAAAGGAAATTTTATTCAGCGAAGTTCCCATTGTGTGGCGATGGTCAACCTTCGCAGCGCCAATACTGCAGGGACTTAGGTTGGCTGCTCACAAGGCTAGGTGACCCTGCATACAGAAGCAGGCGTTTCCCTTTGGAAGCTTGGATCCCGGTTGCTTAGGGGCTGCTTGCAAGACCCTGCTATTGCCCAGCATCTATCCTTTGCCCCTACGCCTGGTTAGGAAGCGAGTATTTTAGCCTGAGAAGCTGGGCTCTTGCAACTCTGGAGGAGAGCTAATCCTGCAGCCCACGTTCGTCCTGGAAAACCGCAAGGCGACCCTTGGCCTCAAGGTAGGGGCGAAATTGCCGTCGGACAGATCTTGCCTGCCGCGGTTTCCATGAGTTCTCCACCGTTTTTGGGCTTCAATGGAGAGCGAGGAGAGCTGTCGGCTCTCACAGAACTCTGGCCTCCGCACCGTTTGCCATGCAACTTCACTCAAGACCACACGTCTCCTCCCGCCCTGCTGAGAAACAGGCCGCCGTGTAGGACCACTGTAACACTTCTTGACATGTAGACTCCAAGGCGACACACTGCCCTTTTCCTTGGAGAACTACGGTGCCCCAGCTTGCCAACGCTCATGAAGGCAGTCCGAGCCCGTCTCATGTGCTGGGCCACTTGCATTCAGGGAGGAAAAGCCACCGGCATTGAGGTGAACACTCTGCTCAGCGGTCTTTCCGGGAGCTCACAATTGCCGCCTCTCTAGGTTAAGCAGGAAGTCATAGTGAGGACCAACCTGAGCAAAGAGCACAATTCCTCACGTTACACCGGTAGTCGTCGTAAGAGGAATTGCCAACTACGCCTGGCTAAGGCCTTCCCTGTGTTAAGGAACCAGCCACACTTAGATGCCTTTAAAGGAAAATTTATTCAGCGAAGTTCCCATTGTGTGGCGATGGTCAACCTTCGCAGCGCCAATACTGCAGGGACTTAGGTTGGCTGCTAACAAGGCTAGGTGACCCTGCATACAGAAGCAGGCGTTTCCCTTTGGAAGCTTGCATCCCGGTTTCTTAGGGGCTGCTTCCAAGACCCTGCAATTGCTCAGCATCTATCCTCTGCCCCTACGCCTGGTTAGGAAGCGAGTATTTTAGCCTGAGAAGCAGGGCTCCTGCAACTCTGGAGGAGAGCTAATCCTGCAGCCCACGTTCGTCCTAGGAAACCGCAAGGTGACCCTTGGCCTCAGTGTAGTGGTGACATTGCCGCCAGACAGGTCTTGCCTGCCGCGGTTTCCATGAGTTCTCCACCGTTTTCGGCCTTCAATGGAGAGCGAGGAGAGCTGTCGGCTCTCACAGAACTCTGGCCTCCGCACCGTTTGCCATGCAACTGCACTCAAGACCACACGTCTCCTCCCGACCTGCTGAGAAACAGGCCGCCGTGTAGGCCCTTGTTATCATTTCCTGGCCTGCAGAGTCCAAGGCGACACACTGTCCTCTTGCTTGGAAATCTACGTTCCCACAGCTTGTCAAACGCTACCGAAGGCAGTCCTAAACAGTCTCGTGTGCTGCGCAACTTTGATTCAGTTACGAAAAGCCACCTGCATTGAGGTGAACACTCTGCTCAGCGCTCTTTCCGGGAGCTCACAGTTGCCCCCTCTCTAGGTTAGGCAGGATGTCGAGGTGAGGTCCAAACTGAGCAAAGAGCACAATTGCTCACGTTGCCGTGGTAGTCGTCGTAAGAGGCATTGCCTACTACGCCTTGCTAAAGTCTTTCTTCTGTTAGGGAAGTCGCCACACTGAGACACCTGTCAAGGAAAATTTATTCAGCGGAGTTCCCATTGTTTGGCGATGGTCAACCTTCGCTGTGCCAATACTGCAGGGACTTAGGTTGGCTGCTCACAAGGCTAGGTGATCTTGCATACAGAAGCAGGCGTTTCCCTTTGGAAGCTTGCATCTCGGTTTCTTAGGGGCTGCTTCCAAGGCCCTGCATTTGCTCAGCATCTATCCTCTGCCCCTACGCCTGGTTAGGAAGCGAGTATTTTAGCCTGAGAAGCAGGGCTCCTGCAACTCTGGAGAAGAGCTAATCCTGCAGCCCACGTTCGTCCTGGGAAACCGCAAGGCAACCCTTGGCCTCAGTGTAGTGGTGACATTGCCGCCAGACAGGTCTTGCCTGCCGCGGTTTCCATGAGTTCTCCACCGTTTTCGGGCTTCAATGGAGAGCGAGGAGAGCTGTCGGCTCTCACAGAACTCTGGCCTCCGCACCGTTTGTCATGCAACTGCACTCAAGACCACACGTCTCCTCCCGGCCTGCTGAGAAACAGGCCGCCGTGTAGGACCACTGTAACACTTCTTGGCATGTAGACTCCAAGGCGACACACTGCCCTTTTCCTTGGAAAACTACGGTGCCCCAGCTTGCCAACGCTCATGAAGGCAGTCCGAGCCCATCTCATGTGCTGGGCCACTTGCATTCAGGGAGGAAAAGCCACCGGCATTGAGGTGAACACTCTGCTCAGCGTTCTTTCCGGGAGCTCACAATTGCCGCCTCTCTAGGTTAAGCAGGAAGTCGTAGTGAGGACCAACCTGAGCAAAGAGCACAATTCCTCACGTTACACCGGTAGTCGTCGTAAGAGGAATTGCCAACTACGCCTGGCTAAGGCCTTCCCTGTGTTAAGGAACCAGCCACACTTAGATGCCTTTAAAGGAAAATTTATTCAGCGAAGTTCCCATTGTGTGGCGATGGTCAACCTTCGCAGCGCCAATACTGCAGGGACTTAGGTTGGCTGCTAACAAGGCTAGGTGACCCTACATACAGAAGCAGGCGTTTCCCTTTGGAAGCTTGCATCCCGGTTTCTTAGGGGCTGCTTCCAAGACCCTGCAATTGCTCAGCATCTATCCTCTGCCCCTACGCCTGGTTAGGAAGCGAGTATTTTAGCCTGAGAAGCAGGGCTCCTGCAACTCTGGAGGAGAGCTAATCCTGCAGCCCACGTTCGTCCTGGGAAACCGCAAGGCGACCCTTGGCCTCAGTGTAGTGGTGACATTGCCGCCAGACAGGTCTTGCCTGCCACGGTTTCCATGAGTTCTCCACCGTTTTCGGGCTTCAATGGAGAGCGAGGAGAGCTGTCGGCTCTCACAGAACTCTGGCCTCCGCACCGTTTGCCATGCAACTGCACTCAAGACCACACGTCTCCTCCCGACCTGCTGAGAAACAGGCATCCGTGTAGGCCCTTGTTATCATTTCCTGGCCTGCAGAGTCCAAGGCGACACACTGTCCTCTTGCTTGGAAACCTACGTTCCCACAGCTTGCCAAACGCTACCGAAGGCAGTCCTAACCAGTCTCGTGTGCTGCGCAACTTTGATTCAGCTACGAAAAGCCACCTGCATTGAGGTGAACACTCTGCTCAGCGCTCTTTCCGGGAGCTCACAGTTGCCCCCTCTCTAGGTTAGGGAGGATGTCGAGGTGAGGTCCAAACTGAGCAAAGAGCACAATTCCTCACGTTACACCGGTAGTCGTCGTAAGAGGAATTGCCAACTACGCCTGGCTAAGGCCTTCCCTGTGTTAAGGAACCAGCCACACTTAGACGCCTTTAAAGGAAAATTTATTCAGCGAAGTTCCCATTGTGTGGCGATGGTCAACCTTCGCAGCGCCAATACTGCAGGGACTTAGGTTGGCTGCTCACAAGGCTAGGTGACCCTGCATACAGAAGCAGGCGTTTCCCTTTGGAAGCTTGGATCCCGGTTGCTTAGGGGCTGCTTGCAAGACCCTGCTATTGCCCAGCATCTATCCTTTGCCCCTACGCCTGGTTAGGAAGCGAGTATTTTAGCCTGAGAAGCTGGGCTCTTGCAACTCTGGAGGAGAGCTAATCCTGCAGCCCACGTTCGTCCTGGAAAACCGCAAGGCGACACTTGGCCTCAAGGTAGGGGCGAAATTGCCGTCGGAGAGGTCTTGCCTGCCGCGGTTTCCATGAGTTCTCCACCGTTTTTGGGCTTCAACGGAGAGCGAGGAGAGCTGTCGGCTCTCACAGAACTCTGGCCTCCGCACCGTTTGTCATGCAACTGCACTCAAGACCACACGTCTCCTCCCGGCCTGCTGAGAAACAGGCCGCCGTGTAGGACCACTGTAACACTTCTTGGCATGTAGACTCCAAGGCGACACACTGCCCTTTTCCTTGGAGAACTACGGTGCCCCAGCTTGCCAACGCTCATGAAGGCAGTCCGAGCCCGTCTCATGTGCTGGGCCACTTGCATTCAGGGAGGAAAAGCCACCGGCATTGAGGTGAACACTCTGCTCAGCGTCCTTTCCGGGAGCTCACAATTGCCGCCTCTCTAGGTTAAGCAGGAAGTCGTAGTGAGGACCAACCTGAGCAAAGAGCACAATTCCTCACGTTACACCGGTAGTCGTCGTAAGAGGAATTGCCAACTACGCCTGGCTAAGGCCTTCCCTGTGTTAAGGAACCAGCCACACTTAGATGCCTTTAAAGGAAAATTTATTCAGCGAAGTTCCCATTGTGTGGCGATGGTCAACCTTCGCAGCGCCAATACTGCAGGGACTTAGGTTGGCTGCTAACAAGGCTAGGTGACCCTGCATACAGAAGCAGGCGTTTCCCTTTGGAAGCTTGCATCCCGGTTTCTTAGGGGCTGCTTCCAAGACCCTGCAATTGCTCAGCATCTATCCTCTGCCCCTACGCCTGGTTAGGAAGCGAGTGTTTTAGCCTGAGAAGCAGGGCTCCTGCAACTCTGGAGGAGAGCTAATCCTGCAGCCCACGTTCGTCCTGGGAAACCGCAAGGCGACCCTTGGCCTCAGTGTAGTGGTGACATTGCCGCCAGACAGGTCTTGCCTGCCGCGGTTTCCATGAGTTCTCCACCGTTTTCGGGCTTCAATGGAGAGCGAGGAGAGCTGTCGGCTCTCACAGAACTCTGGCCTCCGCACCGTTTGCCATGCAACTGCACTCAAGACCACACGTCTCCTCCCGACCTGCTGAGAAACAGGCCGCCGTGTAGGCCCTTGTTATCATTTCCTGGCCTGCAGAGTCCAAGGCGACACACTGTCCTCTTGCTTGGAAACCTACGTTCCCACAGCTTGCCAAACGCTACCGAAGGCAGTCCTAACCAGTCTCGTGTGCTGCGCAACTTTGATTCAGTTACGAAAAGCCACCTGCATTGAGGTGAACACTCTGCTCAGCGCTCTTTCCGGGAGCTCACAGTTGCCCCCTCTCTAGGTTAGGCAGGATGTCGAGGTGAGGTCCAAACTGAGCAAAGAGCACAATTGCTCACGTTGCCGTGGTAGTCGTCGTAAGAGGCATTGCCTACTACGCCTTGCTAAAGTCTTTCTTCTGTTAGGGAAGTCGCCACACTGAGACACCTGTCAAGGAAAATTTATTCAGCGGAGTTCCCATTGTTTGGCGATGGTCAACCTTCGCTGTGCCAATACTGCAGGGACTTAGGTTGTCTGCTCACAAGGCTAGGTGATCCTGCATACAGAAGCAGGCGTTTCCCTTTGGAAGCTTGCATCTCGGTTTCTTAGGGGCTGCTTCCAAGGCCCTGCATTTGCTCAGCATCTATCCTCTGCCCCTACGCCTGGTTAGGAAGCGAGTATTTTAGCCTGAGAAGCAGGGCTCCTGCAACTCTGGAGAAGAGCTAATCCTGCAGCCCACGTTCGTCCTGGGAAACCGCAAGGCAACCCTTGGCCTCAGTGTAGTGGTGACATTGCCGCCAGACAGGTCTTGCCTGCCGCGGTTTCCATGAGTTCTCCACCGTTTTCGGGCTTCAGTGGAGAGCGAGGAGAGCTGTCGGCTCTCACAGAACTCTGGCCTCCGCACCGTTTGTCATGCAACTGCACTCAAGACCACACGTCTCCTCCCGGCCTGCTGAGAAACAGGCCGCCGTGTAGGACCACTGTAACACTTCTTGGCATGTAGACTCCAAGGCGACACACTGCCCTTTTCCTTGGAAAACTACGGTGCCCCAGCTTGCCAACGCTCATGAAGGCAGTCCGAGCCCGTCTCATGTGCTGGGCCACTTGCATTCAGGGAGGAAAAGCCACCGGCATTGAGGTGAACACTCTGCTCAGCGTTCTTTCCGGGAGCTCACAATTGCCGCCTCTCTAGGTTAACCAGGAAGTCGTAGTGAGGACCAACCTGAGCAAAGAGCACAATTCCTCACGTTACACCGGTAGTCGTCGTAAGAGGAATTGCCAACTACGCCTGGCCAAGGCCTTCCCTGTGTTAAGGAACCAGCCACACTTAGATGCCTTTAAAGGAAAATTTATTCAGCGAAGTTCCCATTGTGTGGCGATGGTCAACCTTCGCAGCGCCAATACTGCAGGGACTTAGGTTGGCTGCTAACAAGGCTACGTGACCCTACATACAGAAGCAGGCGTTTCCCTTTGGAAGCTTGCATCCCGGTTTCTTAGGGACTGCTTCCAAGACCCTGCAATTGCTCAGCATCTATCCTCTGCCCCTACGCCTGGTTAGGAAGCGAGTGTTTTAGCCTGAGAAGCAGGGCTCCTGCAACTCTGGAGGAGAGCTAATCCTGCAGCCCACGTTCGTCCTGGGAAACCGCAAGGCGACCCTTGGCCTCAGTGTAGTGGTGACATTGCCGCCAGACAGGTCTTGCCTGCCGCGGTTTCCATGAGTTCTCCACCGTTTTCGGGCTTCAATGGAGAGCGAGGAGAGCTGTCGGCTCTCACAGAACTCTGGCCTCCGCACCGTTTGCCATGCAACTGCACTCAAGACCACACGTCTCCTCCCGACCTGCTGAGAAACAGGCATCCGTGTAGGCCCTTGTTATCATTTCCTGGCCTGCAGAGTCCAAGGCGACACACTGTCCTCTTGCTTGGAAACCTACGTTCCCACAGCTTGCCAAACGCTACCGAAGGCAGTCCTAACCAGTCTCGTGTGCTGCGCAACTTTGATTCAGCTACGAAAAGCCACCTGCATTGAGGTGAACACTCTGCTCAGCGCTCTTTCCGGGAGCTCACAGTTGCCCCCTCTCTAGGTTAGGGAGGATGTCGAGGTGAGGTCCAAACTGAGCAAAGAGCACAATTCCTCACGTTACACCGGTAGTCGTCGTAAGAGGAATTGCCAACTACGCCTGGCTAAGGCCTTCCCTGTGTTAAGGAACCAGCCACACTTAGACGCCTTTAAAGGAAAATTTATTCAGCGAAGTTCCCATTGTGTGGCGATGGTCAACCTTCGCAGCGCCAATACTGCAGGGACTTAGGTTGGCTGCTCACAAGGCTAGGTGACCCTGCATACAGAAGCAGGCGTTTCCCTTTGGAAGCTTGGATCCCGGTTGCTTAGGGGCTGCTTGCAAGACCCTGCTATTGCCCAGCATCTATCCTTTGCCCCTACGCCTGGGTAGGAAGCGAGTATTTTAGCCTGAGAAGCAGGGCTCCTGCAACTCTGGAGAAGAGCTAATCCTGCAGCCCACGTTCGTCCTGGGAAACCGCAAGGCAACCCTTGGCCTCAGTGTAGTGGTGACATTGCCGCCAGACAGGTCTTGCCTGCCGCGGTTTCCATGAGTTCTCCACCGTTTTCGGGCTTCAATGGAGAGCGAGGAGAGCTGTCGGCTCTCACAGAACTCTGGCCTCCGCACCGTTTGTCATGCAACTGCACTCAAGACCACACGTCTCCTCCCGGCCTGCTGAGAAACAGGCCGCCGTGTAGGACCACTGTAACACTTCTTGGCATGTAGACTCCAAGGCGACACACTGCCCTTTTCCTTGGAAAACTACGGTGCCCCAGCTTGCCAACGCTCATGAAGGCAGTCCGAGCCCATCTCATGTGCTGGGCCACTTGCATTCAGGGAGGAAAAGCCACCGGCATTGAGGTGAACACTCTGCTCAGCGTTCTTTCCGGGAGCTCACAATTGCCGCCTCTCTAGGTTAAGCAGGAAGTCGTAGTGAGGACCAACCTGAGCAAAGAGCACAATTCCTCACGTTACACCGGTAGTCGTTGTAAGAGGAATTGCCAACTACGCCTGGCCAAGGCCTTCCCTGTGTTAAGGAACCAGCCACACTTAGATGCCTTTAAAGGAAAATTTATTCAGCGAAGTTCCCATTGTGTGGCGATGGTCAACCTTCGCAGCGCCAATACTGCAGGGACTTAGGTTGGCTGCTAACAAGGCTAGGTGACCCTGCATACAGAAGCAGGCGTTTCCCTTTGGAAGCTTGCATCCCGGTTTCTTAGGGGCTGCTTCCAAGACCCTGCAATTGCTCAGCATCTATCCTCTGCCCCTACGCCTGGTTAGGAAGCGAGTGTTTTAGCCTGAGAAGCAGGGCTCTAGCAACTCTGGAGGAGAGCTAATCCTGCAGCCCACGTTCGTCCTGGGAAACCGCAAGGCGACCCTTGGCCTCAGTGTAGTGGTGACATTGCCGCCAGACAGGTCTTGCCTGCCGCGGTTTCCATGAGTTCTCCACCGTTTTCGGGCTTCAATGGAGAGCGAGGAGAGCTGTCGGCTCTCACAGAACTCTGGCCTCCGCACCGTTTGCCATGCAACTGCACTCAAGACCACACGTCTCCTCCCGACCTGCTGAGAAACAGGCCGCCGTGTAGGCCCTTGTTATCATTTCCTGGCCTGCAGAGTCCAAGGCGACACACTGTCCTCTTGCTTGGAAACCTACGTTCCCACAGCTTGCCAAACGCTACCGAAGGCAGTCCTAACCAGTCTCGTGTGCTGCGCAACTTTGATTCAGTTACGAAAAGCCACCTGCATTGAGGTGAACACTCTGCTCAGCGCTCTTTCCGGGAGCTCACAGTTGCCCCCTCTCTAGGTTAGGCAGGATGTCGAGGTGAGGTCCAAACTGAGCAAAGAGCACAATTGCTCACGTTGCCGTGGTAGTCGTCGTAAGAGGCATTGCCTACTACGCCTTGCTAAAGTCTTTCTTCTGTTAGGGAAGTCGCCACACTGAGACACCTGTCAAGGAAAATTTATTCAGCGGAGTTCCCATTGTTTGGCGATGGTCAACCTTCGCTGTGCCAATACTGCAGGGACTTAGGTTGTCTGCTCACAAGGCTAGGTGATCCTGCATACAGAAGCAGGCGTTTCCCTTTGGAAGCTTGCATCTCGGTTTCTTAGGGGCTGCTTCCAAGGCCCTGCATTTGCTCAGCATCTATCCTCTGCCCCTACGCCTGGTTAGGAAGCGAGTATTTTAGCCTGAGAAGCAGGGCTCCTGCAACTCTGGAGAAGAGCTAATCCTGCAGCCCACGTTCGTCCTGGGAAACCGCAAGGCAACCCTTGGCCTCAGTGTAGTGGTGACATTGCCGCCAGACAGGTCTTGCCTGCCGCGGTTTCCATGAGTTCTCCACCGTTTTCGGGCTTCAGTGGAGAGCGAGGAGAGCTGTCGGCTCTCACAGAACTCTGGCCTCCGCACCGTTTGTCATGCAACTGCACTCAAGACCACACGTCTCCTCCCGGCCTGCTGAGAAACAGGCCGCCGTGTAGGACCACTGTAACACTTCTTGGCATGTAGACTCCAAGGCGACACACTGCCCTTTTCCTTGGAAAACTACGGTGCCCCAGCTTGCCAACGCTCATGAAGGCAGTCCGAGCCCGTCTCATGTGCTGGGCCACTTGCATTCAGGGAGGAAAAGCCACCGGCATTGAGGTGAACACTCTGCTCAGCGTTCTTTCCGGGAGCTCACAATTGCCGCCTCTCTAGGTTAACCAGGAAGTCGTAGTGAGGACCAACCTGAGCAAAGAGCACAATTCCTCACGTTACACCGGTAGTCGTCGTAAGAGGAATTGCCAACTACGCCTGGCCAAGGCCTTCCCTGTGTTAAGGAACCAGCCACACTTAGATGCCTTTAAAGGAAAATTTATTCAGCGAAGTTCCCATTGTGTGGCGATGGTCAACCTTCGCAGCGCCAATACTGCAGGGACTTAGGTTGGCTGCTAACAAGGCTACGTGACCCTACATACAGAAGCAGGCGTTTCCCTTTGGAAGCTTGCATCCCGGTTTCTTAGGGACTGCTTCCAAGACCCTGCAATTGCTCAGCATCTATCCTCTGCCCCTACGCCTGGTTAGGAAGCGAGTGTTTTAGCCTGAGAAGCAGGGCTCCTGCAACTCTGGAGGAGAGCTAATCCTGCAGCCCACGTTCGTCCTGGGAAACCGCAAGGCGACCCTTGGCCTCAGTGTAGTGGTGACATTGCCGCCAGACAGGTCTTGCCTGCCGCGGTTTCCATGAGTTCTCCACCGTTTTCGGGCTTCAATGGAGAGCGAGGAGAGCTGTCGGCTCTCACAGAACTCTGGCCTCCGCACCGTTTGCCATGCAACTGCACTCAAGACCACACGTCTCCTCCCGACCTGCTGAGAAACAGGCATCCGTGTAGGCCCTTGTTATCATTTCCTGGCCTGCAGAGTCCAAGGCGACACACTGTCCTCTTGCTTGGAAACCTACGTTCCCACAGCTTGCCAAACGCTACCGAAGGCAGTCCTAACCAGTCTCGTGTGCTGCGCAACTTTGATTCAGCTACGAAAAGCCACCTGCATTGAGGTGAACACTCTGCTCAGCGCTCTTTCCGGGAGCTCACAGTTGCCCCCTCTCTAGGTTAGGGAGGATGTCGAGGTGAGGTCCAAACTGAGCAAAGAGCACAATTCCTCACGTTACACCGGTAGTCGTCGTAAGAGGAATTGCCAACTACGCCTGGCTAAGGCCTTCCCTGTGTTAAGGAACCAGCCACACTTAGACGCCTTTAAAGGAAAATTTATTCAGCGAAGTTCCCATTGTGTGGCGATGGTCAACCTTCGCAGCGCCAATACTGCAGGGACTTAGGTTGGCTGCTCACAAGGCTAGGTGACCCTGCATACAGAAGCAGGCGTTTCCCTTTGGAAGCTTGGATCCCGGTTGCTTAGGGGCTGCTTGCAAGACCCTGCTATTGCCCAGCATCTATCCTTTGCCCCTACGCCTGGGTAGGAAGCGAGTATTTTAGCCTGAGAAGCAGGGCTCCTGCAACTCTGGAGAAGAGCTAATCCTGCAGCCCACGTTCGTCCTGGGAAACCGCAAGGCAACCCTTGGCCTCAGTGTAGTGGTGACATTGCCGCCAGACAGGTCTTGCCTGCCGCGGTTTCCATGAGTTCTCCACCGTTTTCGGGCTTCAATGGAGAGCGAGGAGAGCTGTCGGCTCTCACAGAACTCTGGCCTCCGCACCGTTTGTCATGCAACTGCACTCAAGACCACACGTCTCCTCCCGGCCTGCTGAGAAACAGGCCGCCGTGTAGGACCACTGTAACACTTCTTGGCATGTAGACTCCAAGGCGACACACTGCCCTTTTCCTTGGAAAACTACGGTGCCCCAGCTTGCCAACGCTCATGAAGGCAGTCCGAGCCCATCTCATGTGCTGGGCCACTTGCATTCAGGGAGGAAAAGCCACCGGCATTGAGGTGAACACTCTGCTCAGCGTTCTTTCCGGGAGCTCACAATTGCCGCCTCTCTAGGTTAAGCAGGAAGTCGTAGTGAGGACCAACCTGAGCAAAGAGCACAATTCCTCACGTTACACCGGTAGTCGTTGTAAGAGGAATTGCCAACTACGCCTGGCCAAGGCCTTCCCTGTGTTAAGGAACCAGCCACACTTAGATGCCTTTAAAGGAAAATTTATTCAGCGAAGTTCCCATTGTGTGGCGATGGTCAACCTTCGCAGCGCCAATACTGCAGGGACTTAGGTTGGCTGCTAACAAGGCTAGGTGACCCTGCATACAGAAGCAGGCGTTTCCCTTTGGAAGCTTGCATCCCGGTTTCTTAGGGGCTGCTTCCAAGACCCTGCAATTGCTCAGCATCTATCCTCTGCCCCTACGCCTGGTTAGGAAGCGAGTGTTTTAGCCTGAGAAGCAGGGCTCTAGCAACTCTGGAGGAGAGCTAATCCTGCAGCCCACGTTCGTCCTGGGAAACCGCAAGGCGACCCTTGGCCTCAGTGTAGTGGTGACATTGCCACCAGACAGGTCTTGCCTGCCGCGGTTTCCATGAGTTCTCCACCGTTTTCGGGCTTCAATGGAGAGCGAGGAGAGCTGTCGGCTCTCACAGAACTCTGGCCTCCGCACCGTTTGCCATGCAACTGCACTCAAGACCACACGTCTCCTCCCGACCTGCTGAGAAACAGGCATCCGTGTAGGCCCTTGTTATCATTTCCTGGCCTGCAGAGTCCAAGGCGACACACTGTCCTCTTGCTTGGAAACCTACGTTCCCACAGCTTGCCAAACGCTACCGAAGGCAGTCCTAACCAGTCTCGTGTGCTGCGCAACTTTGATTCAGTTACGAAAAGCCACCTGCATTGAGGTGAACACTCTGCTCAGCGCTCTTTCCGGGAGCTCACAGTTGCCCCCTCTCTAGGTTAGGGAGGATGTCGAGGTGAGGTCCAAACTGAGCAAAGAGCACAATTCCTCACGTTACACCGGTAGTCGTCGTAAGAGGAATTGCCAACTACGCCTGGCTAAGGCCTTCCCTGTGTTAAGGAACCAGCCACACTTAGACACCTTTAAAGGAAAATTTATTCAGCGAAGTTCCCATTGTGTGGCGATGGTCAACCTTCGCAGCGCCAATACTGCAGGGACTTAGGTTGGCTGCTCACAAGGCTAGGTGACCCTGCATACAGAAGCAGGCGTTTCCCTTTGGAAGCTTGGATCCCGGTTGCTTAGGGGCTGCTTGCAAGACCCTGCTATTGCCCAGCATCTATCCTTTGCCCCTACGCCTGGTTAGGAAGCGAGTATTTTAGCCTGAGAAGCAGGGCTCTTGCAACTCTGGAGGAGAGCTAATCCTGCAGCCCACGTTCGTCCTGGAAAACCGCAAGGCGACACTTGGCCTCAAGGTAGGGGCGAAATTGCCGTCGGAGAGGTCTTGCCTGCTGCGGTTTCCATGAGTTCTCCACCGTTTTTGGGCTTCAACGGAGAGCGAGGAGAGCTGTCGGCTCTCACAGAACTCTGGCCTCCGCACCGTTTGCCATGCAACTGCACTCAAGACCACACGTCTCCTCCCGGCCTGCTGAGAAACAGGCCGCCGTGTAGGACCACTGTAACACTTCTTGGCATGTAGACTCCAAGGCGACACACTGCCCTTTTCCTTGGAGAACTACGGTGCCCCAGCTTGCCAACGCTCATGAAGGCAGTCCGAGCCCGTCTCATGTGCTGGGCCACTTGCATTCAGGGAGGAAAAGCCACCGGCATTGAGGTGAACACTCTGCTCAGCGTCCTTTCCGGGAGCTCACAAATGCCGCCTCTCTAGGTTAAGCAGGAAGTTGTAGTGAGGACCAACCTGAGCAAAGAGCACAATTCCTCACGTTACACCGGTAGTCGTCGTAAGAGGAATTGCCAACTACGCCTGGCTAAGGCCTTCCCTGTGTTAAGGAACCAGCCACACTTAGATGCCTTTAAAGGAAAATTTATTCAGCGAAGTTCCCATTGTGTGGCGATGGTCAACCTTCGCAGCGCCAATACTGCAGGGACTTAGGTTGGCTGCTAACAAGGCTAGGTGACCCTGCATACAGAAGCAGGCGTTTCCCTTTGGAAGCTTGCATCCCGGTTTCTTAGGGGCTGCTTCCAAGACCCTGCAATTGCTCAGCATCTATCCTCTGCCCCTACGCCTGGTTAGGAAGCGAGTGTTTTAGCCTGAGAAGCAGGGCTCCTGCAACTCTGGAGGAGAGCTAATCCTGCAGCCCACGTTCGTCCTGGGAAACCGCAAGGCGACCCTTGGCCTCAGTGTAGTGGTGACATTGCCGCCAGACAGGTCTTGCCTGCCGCGGTTTCCATGAGTTCTCCACCGTTTTCGGGCTTCAATGGAGAGCGAGGAGAGCTGTCGGCTCTCACAGAACTCTGGCCTCCGCACCGTTTGCCATGCAACTGCACTCAAGACCACACGTCTCCTCCCGACCTGCTGAGAAACAGGCCGCCGTGTAGGCCCTTGTTATCATTTCCTGGCCTGCAGAGTCCAAGGCGACACACTGTCCTCTTGCTTGGAAATCTACGTTCCCACAGCTTGCCAAACGCTACCGAAGGCAGTCCTAACCAGTCTCGTGTGCTGCGCAACTTTGATTCAGTTACGAAAAGCCACCTGCATTGAGGTGAACACTCTGCTCAGCGCTCTTTCCGGGAGCTCACAGTTGCCCCCTCTCTAGGTTAGGCAGGATGTCGAGGTGAGGTCCAAACTGAGCAAAGAGCACAATTGCTCACGTTGCCGTGGTAGTCGTCGTAAGAGGCATTGCCTACTACGCCTTGCTAAAGTCTTTCTTCTGTTAGGGAAGTCGCCACACTGAGACACCTGTCAAGGAAAATTTATTCAGCGGAGTTCCCATTGTTTGGCGATGGTCAACCTTCGCTGTGCCAATACTGCAGGGACTTAGGTTGGCTGCTCACAAGGCTAGGTGATCCTGCATACAGAAGCAGGCGTTTCCCTTTGGAAGCTTGCATCTCGGTTTCTTAGGGGCTGCTTCCAAGGCCCTGCATTTGCTCAGCATCTATCCTCTGCCCCTACGCCTGGTTAGGAAGCGAGTATTTTAGCCTGAGAAGCAGGGCTCCTGCAACTCTGGAGAAGAGCTAATCCTGCAGCCCACGTTCGTCCTGGGAAACCGCAAGGCAACCCGTGGCCTCAGTGTAGTGGTGACATTGCCGCCAGACAGGTCTTGCCTGCCGCGGTTTCCATGAGTTCTCCACCGTTTTCGGGCTTCAGTGGAGAGCGAGGAGAGCTGTCGGCTCTCACAGAACTCTGGCCTCCGCACCGTTTGTCATGCAACTGCACTCAAGACCACACGTCTCCTCCCGGCCTGCTGAGAAACAGGCCGCCGTGTAGGACCACTGTAACACTTCTTGGCATGTAGACTCCAAGGCGACACACTGCCCTTTTCCTTGGAAAACTACGGTGCCCCAGCTTGCCAACGCTCATGAAGGCAGTCCGAGCCCGTCTCATGTGCTGGGCCACTTGCATTCAGGGAGGAAAAGCCACCGGCATTGAGGTGAACACTCTGCTCAGCATTCTTTCTGGGAGCTCACAATTGCCGCCTCTCTAGGTTAACCAGGAAGTCGTAGTGACGACCAACCTGAGCAAAGAGCACAATTCCTCACGTTACACCGGTAGTCGTCGTAAGAGGAATTGCCAACTACGCCTGGCCAAGGCCTTCCCTGTGTTAAGGAACCAGCCACACTTAGATGCCTTTAAAGGAAAATTTATTCAGCGAAGTTCCCATTGTGTGGCGATGGTCAACCTTCGCAGCGCCAATACTGCAGGGACTTAGGTTGGCTGCTAACAAGGCTAGGTGACCCTACATACAGAAGCAGGCGTTTCCCTTTGGAAGCTTGCATCCCGGTTTCTTAGGGGCTGCTTCCAAGACCCTGCAATTGCTCAGCATCTATCCTCTGCCCCTACGCCTGTTTAGGAAGCGAGTGTTTTAGCCTGAGAAGCAGGGCTCCTGCAACTCTGGAGGAGAGCTAATCCTGCAGCCCACGTTCGTCCTGGGAAACCGCAAGGCGACCCTTGGCCTCAGTGTAGTGGTGACATTGCCGCCAGACAGGTCTTGCCTGCCGCGGTTTCCATGAGTTCTCCACCGTTTTCGGGCTTCAATGGAGAGCGAGGAGAGCTGTCGGCTCTCACAGAACTCTGGCCTCCGCACCGTTTGCCATGCAACTGCACTCAAGACCACACGTCTCCTCCCGACCTGCTGAGAAACAGGCATCCGTGTAGGCCCTTGTTATCATTTCCTGGCCTGCAGAGTCCAAGGCGACACACTGTCCTCTTGCTTGGAAACCTACGTTCCCACAGCTTGCCAAACGCTACCGAAGGCAGTCCTAACCAGTCTCGTGTGCTGCGCAACTTTGATTCAGCTACGAAAAGCCACCTGCATTGAGGTGAACACTCTGCTCAGCGCTCTTTCCGGGAGCTCACAGTTGCCCCCTCTCTAGGTTAGGGAGGATGTCGAGGTGAGGTCCAAACTGAGCAAAGAGCACAATTCCTCACGTTACACCGGTAGTCGTCGTAAGAGGAATTGCCAACTACGCCTGGCTAAGGCCTTCCCTGTGTTAAGGAACCAGCCACACTTAGACGCCTTTAAAGGAAAATTTATTCAGCGAAGTTCCCATTGTGTGGCGATGGTCAACCTTCGCAGCGCCAATACTGCAGGGACTTAGGTTGGCTGCTCACAAGGCTAGGTGACCCTGCATACAGAAGCAGGTGTTTCCCTTTGGAAGCTTGGATCCCGGTTGCTTAGGGGCTGCTTGCAAGACCCTGCTATTGCCCAGCATCTATCCTTTGCCCCTACGCCTGGGTAGGAAGCGAGTATTTTAGCCTGAGAAGCAGGGCTCCTGCAACTCTGGAGAAGAGCTAATCCTGCAGCCCACGTTCGTCCTAGGAAACCGCAAGGCAACCCTTGGCCTCAGTGTAGTGGTGACATTGCCGCCAGACAGGTCTTGCCTGCCGCGGTTTCCATGAGTTCTCCACCGTTTTCGGGCTTCAATGGAGAGCGAGGAGAGCTGTCGGCTCTCACAGAACTCTGGCCTCCGCACCGTTTGTCATGCAACTGCACTCAAGACCACACGTCTCCTCCCGGCCTGCTGAGAAACAGGCCGCCGTGTAGGACCACTGTAACACTTCTTGGCATGTAGACTCCAAGGCGACACACTGCCCTTTTCCTTGGAAAACTACGGTGCCCCAGCTTGCCAACGCTCATGAAGGCAGTCCGAGCCCATCTCATGTGCTGGGCCACTTGCATTCAGGGAGGAAAAGCCACCGGCATTGAGGTGAACACTCTGCTCAGCGTTCTTTCCGGGAGCTCACAATTGCCGCCTCTCTAGGTTAAGCAGGAAGTCGTAGTGAGGACCAACCTGAGCAAAGAGCACAATTCCTCACGTTACACCGGTAGTCGTCGTAAGAGGAATTGCCAACTACGCCTGGCCAAGGCCTTCCCTGTGTTAAGGAACCAGCCACACTTAGATGCCTTTAAAGGAAAATTTATTCAGCGAAGTTCCCATTGTGTGGCGATGGTCAACCTTCGCAGCGCCAATACTGCAGGGACTTAGGTTGGCTGCTAACAAGGCTAGGTGACCCTGCATACAGAAGCAGGCGTTTCCCTTTGGAAGCTTGCATCCCGGTTTCTTAGGGGCTGCTTCCAAGACCCTGCAATTGCTCAGCATCTATCCTCTGCCCCTACGCCTGGTTAGGAAGCGAGTG